>NC_089513.1:79952851-80258071 GCF_036850995.1 Saccopteryx leptura | reverse complement strand
TGTGCAATATCTGTTCCCCACTTCTTATTCCTCATCAAACCCAGTTTGGGAGGGTGGAGGGTTCCTGCAGTGTGTCCATTCCCCTTGTTGATGGAGAGGCCGAGGACTAAGTGTGAGCCAGTGGTTTGTAGGTGGAAGTTGTTAGGTTGTGTTTGTCCAGAGCCTTCCAATACTTCCCACTGCTTCCTTTCTCTAGGGTAGAGCACCACCTCTGGAGCTGGAGCACAGCAAGCCGTCTTGTCACCAAGAGGCAACCTCAAGAATGGAAGCCACAGACTGACACAGCAGAGAATGAAGTCAGACAACGTGCAACACAGAGCAAATTTTACTTCTATCAGCACTCCCCAAATCTCTAACACAGCCCAAATATTATAACAATCTTGCTATTACTGTCTATATAGATATCATACTTTAGGTTGTATAGTTCCCAAGATTGTGGGACATCTTGGATTTCTGCTTATTATAAATAGTGCACTTTACATATCAGTTTTTCCCCACATCTTTGATAATTTCTGAATATACTTATTTTATTTGAAACTTTTAAAATTTTTATTGATTTTATAGGGAGAGAAAGAGAGTGAGAGAGAGAGAGATCAGAACAGATGCTCTGACCAGGGATCAAACCATAAACTTCTGCTCTTCAGGAAAACACTTTAACCCATTGAGCTATCTGGCCAGGCCTGTACTTTCTCACATATTATCAGGAATATAGCATTAGGTCAAGGTTCTTTCCTAAAACGCTGAACCCATCTCTCCATCAACAGGAAGGTCCTTCTCACCAAATCCCTGCTTGCATTGCAGGTGTTACTCCTTGTTATCACTGAGATGAGTGAAATGGATGGTGTTATTATCTCACGATGCATTTGTATGACAGTGAGCTGGTCACTCTCCATACTGACCATTGACTAGATTCTGGAAGTGAGTTCTCAGGCCAATGGTCCATTTTTTTCCTAGACAGACTATGGTGCTGTTTCTTATCAATCTCTGGGAACTTTGTATGAATTAAAAGTGTCAACTCTGTACTATATACATATGTCTGGTAAAATCTTTCATCACCAGTTTTTTCCTGGCCTTTTGTTTGGCACTATGATTAAGACCAAACAAAAGACTGACCCACCAGTGTGCAAGAGACTGACTTACCAAATGCAAATCTGACTGTGGCACTTTTCTCCTAAGAATCTCTGCATATTTCCTCTGTGACCCCAGAACAACTCCCGGCCCCTTAACCTTGCCAGGGAAATACTGTAGGATCTGACATTCTCCTTTGTCCTTTGTTTCTGCCCTTCTCTCAAGCAGCCCACACTTCTACCGGCAGAATTAGGGTGAAGATGCAGTCGTCTCTCAGGCCTGAACATGGTGGTGCTGTCTCCCCTCTCCCTAGGTGCAGCCTTTCCATGAATTGTGGGCGTGACCTGGAGACAGCTCTGTGTCGTGATTGTGGGCTTGTCTCTTTTGCACGAGGTTAACCCAAGCTAAGACAAAGGACTGGGTGGAGGACATCACGTATGCACTGTGTTCTCGGGCTTGCTGCTGAGCTCTGTGGTTCCCTGCTCTTCCCTGGGGCACACACTGTCGGCTCACTGGTAATAACCAGATATGACCCAATGTTACGTCCACATTGTGAGAATGACATCACTCCCCTATTTGCCAAGCCCGTGTTGAGTCTACGTGCACTGTGCTACACAGAGACTGTGTATGTGACGGGCAGGAGGAAAGTGAGGAGGCCTGGGGAAGGTGGGGGTGGGATGCAGAAGAGGGACCAGCGGGGAAGAAAGAGGTGAAATACTCCCTGGGGTCAGGTTGAGTGGACGCATCTGAGTCATATTCCTGGAAATGCTCATGAAATGGAGATTTCCGACAGTAAACAAGAGGGGAAGACAGGGAATTTAGAGACGCCAATGAAGAGGTTGGATTGAGCAGGGAGACTGAGAAGGATGCAGGGAGGGACCAGGGAGGTCTGAAGACTCTGAGTTCTCCCCACAAACTACCCACTTCAGCCTCTCCCTGTCACCTGGTGGGGAAGAGCCTCCAAGCAGGGCTACACTCACTCTCTGGAGGACAAGCTCTAGAAAACATGGGAATACAGAGTTGTGGAATTTTCAGGAGGCGGCCATGAATTCAATCACCTTGCTTCCTATTGTTACAGCTGTCACTCTTGTTCCCTTATCAGACCTGGTCTTAGTCTGAGTTCCCCCAAGAGCAGACCCTGAGACAGAGATGCAGGCAAGTGATTTATATAAGGCGTGGTCCCAGAAAACATGTGAAAGTAAAGAAATGAAACAGGGAGAACACAATAAAGTGTGTGATAAAACCTGGGTACATGTGGGCCCCTGGGGCTCAGTCTCTCTGGGGACTCTCTGAGAGACTGTGTGGAACTTGAAGCCACCATCTCAGAATTGTCACTGGGGGATGAGAACACAGAAGGACTCATCTACCATCCAGCTCCTCACTGGCCGAGGATCTTCTAGGATGAATATCTACAGGAAAGATAGAAGGACAGAAATAGAGGGAGAAGGGGGAGGAAGAAGGAGGATGAGAGGAGAGACTGAGAGGCAGTGACTGTGAGGCTCAGAAGGCATTTCTTTTTCTCCAGAGAAACGAGACACTATGCTGGGAATTGTCAATATCCTCAGAATTCCTCTTCTGCCTGCACACTCATGTCCACTCCCAGCCCCTGGGCCCCATAGCCCCTCCCTCATAGCCCGTCCTTCATAATCATCAGCAGTAGATTAGTGAGCCCTCATGTTACTTGGAGAAGGAGAAATAGGTTAATCAATTTTACATTCAAATTCAAGAGACCGGTCCATCCTCTAAGGAGAACTGGAAGCAGTTCTCACCGCCCCTCCTCTCTGTCCTCACCACTGAGATGCTGTCAGTGGTCTTCATTTCTGCGTCTCCTGAGGGGCAGGAGCTCAGAGTCCCAGAGAAGGGAAGAGCCACTGGGCCGACCGGCATACACCTGAACTTCTTCTATCCTGCAGGGAGAGGGAAGTTTTATGGTCTTCATTGTAGAACAATGGGGGAAATCCCAATTTCCCATGTCACAGACCCTCTTGACAAAAACAACTGGTGGAGAGACAGAGGGATCAGGGCAGCTAAATCCACAGAAGAGGGTACAGGTGGCAGAGGAGGGAGGTTAGAGAAGAGAGGCCAGTGGGTGCCCTGGGTGGCTGCTTAAGGTACCTGCTGGCTGAGTTGTGTCGTCATGAGCTTAGAAAGGAGCCTACATGTCACCAGGAAGCAGACTCCTCCTCCAAGGAAAGCAGTGGTGAGCCTACCTTTTGCCAAAATGTTGTTGCAAATTCTCAAGCTAATGCAAGTAAATAATTGCCACTAATTGTTTTTAAGAAATACCCCTAAGCCTGACCTGTGGTGGTGCAGTGGATGAAGCGTCGAACTGGAAATGCTGAGGTCGCCAGTTCGAAACCCTGGGCTTGCCTGGTCAAGGCACATATGGGAGTTGATGCTTCCAACTCCTCCCCCCTTCTCTGTCTCTCTCTCTCTGTCTCTCTCTCTCTCCTCTGTCTCTCTCTCTCCCTCTCTCTCTCTCCTCTCTAAAAATGAATAAATAAAATAAAAAAAATTAAAAGAAAAAAAAAAAGAAATACCCCTAAAAGAAGGCTATTCTTACTGAGTGAATTCTGACTCAGGTCAAATAGAGGCCAGTGTTGGAAGTGATGGCTTTTACGAAGCCACAAACAACACAAAGAATGACAATTTCCCAGAAATGGCTTTTTACTGAAAAGTGTCCTCTAATGCCAGAAAAACACAGTAGGAAATTCTATCGAAGTAAATCCCTTATGCGGAAATCTGAACCAGACATGATGTATCTGGACTTTACAATTTAAGACCCCTCTTGCTCTGTCTGATTCTCAAGACTCTGGTGCTGCAAGTGAAGCAAGCTCTGTAGCAAATCAGTGATGGGACAGTAACCACATGAGGTGATCTGACCACAAACTCCTAACTGGGCAGATCATAGTGGGAGTCATGATCCCACTATAAGTTTCTAGTAATAAGTTTCTTCACTTTAAATAAACCCTGTCCACCATCTTTGTGCATCGATGTCAACACACCTTTGAAATACCAGAAGTCATCCTTTTTTCAGCCCCTTCAGAGAGTATTCACCCCCAAGGAGCACAGGGTCTGGTTAACTCTCCTTCCTCCCACTTTCACAGACTCCTTACCCTCCCTCCCTCACTCCTAATGCAGGAAAGACTCTATCTGCAAAACTGTCATCCTGCAGAGCATGTGAGATCTTGCTCCAGGGCAATGCCCTCACTTAGGCTCAAATCAACTCTCAAAAAATTCTCTGTAGGTCCCCAAGTGCTTACACAGACAGATGTGAGAAGCCGGACTTCCGTTAAGCCAGACATAAGATTGGCAAAACAAAGTAACAATGCCACAGGTATCACCAGCATTTATTTTGTATTTCAAACAAGTAATTTGTCATGAAACATTTTATTTAGATCAGCCTATAACTTTCACTTAAATGTAGATTTATAAATATATCTTTAAAGACTTTTCAGTTCAAAATAGTAAATATTGATAGTTATACACAACATGAGCAAAAGATCTTTAAAATCCTCAAATTTAAGTATTGAAACTATTTTGGGCCTGACTAGGCCGTGGCACAGTGGATAGAGTGTAGAGCGTTGGACTGGGATGCTGAAGACCCAGATTCGAGACCATGAGGTCGGCAGCTTGAGTGCCGGCTCATCTGGTTTGAGCAAAGCTCATCAGCTTGGACCCAAGGTCGCTGGCTTGAGCAAGGGGTTACTCAGTCTGCTGTAGCCCCCCATCCCTGGTCAAGGCACATATGAGAAAGCAATCAATGAACAACTAAGGTGTCGCAATGAAAAACTGATGATTGATGCTTCTCATCTCTCTCCCTTTCTGTCTATCTGTCCCTATCTATCTCTTTCTCTGACTCTCTCTCTATAAAAAAAAACCCCAAAAAACAAAACAAAAAACCCCAACCATTCTGAGACTAAAGAATAGAAATTGCTGGCTTCCCCACTGAACTTGGACCTTGTAATCAACTTGGTCCAATGGTCACCTGTTCAGCCAGGATTATAAACCTCAGGCCACTTTCAATGACCGAGAATGTTTATTACAGAGATGCCTGAGCCAGCCCGACCCAGAGGTGTCCTCGTCTTTCATCCTCCCAGGCCTGGGGGCTTTACTCTGTGGGCTGGAAATCTGGGGGTGGCTGGGGATGGACCTTCAGGAGCTGGGACCACAGGCCATCATGTTGTGTCTTAACCACACCAACAGATTGGGCCTGTCCCAGATCTCTGGTCCCTCTTCCTCTGTCTCTGACCTCCAAGACTGGTTCCTAGTCCTCTTAGGTCTAGTGCATCCTGTTGTCCTCACCCTAAGTTCGCAGTGACTGATGTCAATTCAAGTCCTGTGTTGACTGTGTCACCCTGACTGTCACTGTCTCTGTCTTTCTTCTTGGTTGGGAGCCATGTAGAAGCTCTAGTTTCCTGAAACTGACCCTGCCCCATGGTGACGAGGAAATGAGTTACTAATGCTATAGTCTGATGAGGGGGATGGAGCTGGGGACTGAAGAGGGCGTCAAGGAGTCTCTGGAGGACGTTCTCCATTGTGACCAGAGGACAGGAGGGCTGTGTCCTCAGGGGACTCTGTGCTCTGCTAGTAGAGATGGCCGGGGCTTCCCTGCTTGTCTCTGAGATCAGGGAATTGGTCCTGGTGGCTGCGCTGGGTTCCTGCCCTGTGAAGGACCAGGCCACCCTCAGGCACTGTGACCCCCTGGGCCCCTGTGAATGCTGGGCAGATGAAGAGGGGGCTGTCATCAGACCCCAGCCTGAAGAAGGGCCTCAGGGGCCGAGAGAAGAGAGAACGGGGACACGTGTAGATGTGTGATCGGTCCCTCATGTTATAGAAGGAGACATCCCCAGATTCGTAGTCCAGGAACACAGCCACCCGGCAAAGGCGTTCCTTCAGGGGAATTATCTTCTCAGGAGAGGACAGGACCCGGTACTGGTTCCTAAACATCTCCAGGGTCCAGAAACCATTCTCCGGAACCAGCAGGGCCTCCCCTTTCCTCGCCACACTGTCTCTGCAGACCCCCACAGCCCACACCATCACGTTTTCCACCTCCACCTCCCAGTAGTGTCTCCCTGAGGAGAAGCTCTCTGCACCCAGGACACAAGGCCGGCAGTCGAATCTCTCTGGGTTGTCAGGCACGCTCTGCCCGCAGGGCCCCGCCTCACACTTCTTCTGTCCTCTGACAGGAAGAGCTCGGGATGGGCGGTGTCCGGGTCCAGGACCACGTCAGCTGCAGAGGGAGGTCAGCTTTAGGCCTGCGTCTCAGAGATGTCCTGAAAAGCAGGGCGACTTCCCCCATGGGGTGGGATGAAGGCCCCTTGATCCCAGATCCCAGACAGCTCACAACTGAGACATCTTGAGGCTGAATGATGGGAGCAGTGTCTCAGGTAGAGAATAACTGGACTCTAAGAAATGTGGAAGTTTAGCAATCGAGCAGAAACTAATGGCTCCCATTTTTCTTCCACATTCTCAGATTTGCCCTCTTTTCTTTTCAAAGCATATGATCTCCGGGAGCCATTTTGGTTGGAAAGTTTCCAACTTGGCTTCAATCACCAAAGAGACCCTGTGCCCTCCCAGATCCCAGTAAAGCAATCAAGGCCAACTTCCCCTACACTGACGCTCGGCACTAACAAGTCCCTTTGTTGGTCCTCTGCGATTTCCACCAGCGTAACCAAGTGACATCTGACTTAAATGACTAACAAGGGAACTCTTCAGAGAGTCAAAAATGAGGTCCGTGTTCCCCAGAATCCAACCCACGACCTGAGAGGTGCGTCTGGCAAAAAGTGGGGAACGATGTCCATCCAGCTTTGCTTTCACACCTGGGTCTGAAGTGACCTCTCTGGTATAGCAAGTGCTCCCGACCCTGACATGGTGAAGACATTCCCCACCCGCTGTCACTATTACTGAGCCAACCTCCATTTCCATTGTTACAATGATCTTCTCCTTCCCCACGCTGATATGCTCAACGGTGACAATTCTGAAGTTCACCTCAAGAGAATGGTCTATGCAGCACGTGACCTAGTCAAGCCTGGGTGTTCTGGTGCCTGTGACCAGGAGGTGATGAATCACACAATGAAAGGTGCCTCTCAGGGGAGGCAAGTAGACACTGTGGCTCCTGTTTGCTCAGTCCCTGCCCCTCACAGGCTGTACACAGCATCAGTGCTCTCCTGGGGCAAGAAGGCATTTCTGGTTTTATGTGTCCACCCCTGAGACTGGCTTGGGTAGGTCGCTGCCTCTCTCACCCATGGCTCCTCACTGTCCGGTTTGTACCTTCTGCCAGGGAGTGAGTAGTTAAGTCAGTATTGTCTCCTTTCACAATAACCCAGATCTAAAGAGAACCAACTATTGAAACATAACCTTCGGGGAGGTTCACTCTGTATGCTTGACCTCTGGTAGTCCTGGATGAGATTATGCTAAAAATGGGAGGGTGGGAAGGAAGTGAAATGTTGATCAAGAGCCACAGGAATGTTCTGCAGAAAGAGCAGGGATCCTGTGTCTGGTGGGATGCTGCTAGTGAACTGACCCCAGCCCCCCACCCCCAGGTCACCGTGTCCCCTTGCTCCACTCAGCTCATGTGTCCTGTGGCTTGTTAGTGGGGAGGAAGCTGGGGAGTGAGGGAAGGTCAGAGGTGCTCACCAGCATGTAAGAGTCCTCTTCTCCATCCTGCAAGGGGACAGGCAAGAGAGTGAGCTTCACGAGATAACAGTGACCAACAGAATACACACGGTGCACGGAGTAGTTCAAGAAATGCTAAACTTACGCAATTCTTCTTGAAGTTGTTCTGAAATAGAAATAGAAAAAATGAGTGTCCTCAATAGAAGAACTAGGAACTTGAGTCTGTATTAAACAAAGCCCTAGTCCTTTGTGTGAAGTCACCATTCCCTCCATCATGTCTAGAGAATAGTCCAGATACCAGAAATGATACAGGACCAGGTGAGTGGATATCATAAGTACTGATTTAAGTTTTTTGTTGTTTTTTTTTTTTTTTTTTTTGCTTTTCAACACTGTACTGCTCTCTGTAGCCAGGTGAGTGCATGCAGCATTTGAGGAGGGGTGAAGCCAGTGACCGGCATGGGGACACCAAGCTCTGGCTCTATCTCTTCCATCCTCTGTGTTCCAGACTCCACATGCCGGAGCGGTGTTCTTTAGATGCCAGCAAACTACCCTTTACTCTTACCTTTCATTAAACGTTCTTTCTTCAGTGCGTTACGTGCAATTTCTTTCTCTCTGTTTTCTAAATCTTTTCCTACCAACAACATTTCTTTGTCCTTGTGGAGTTTTCTGATGAGACAGATGCCCCTGACGATGACAAGGAGGAGGGCAGGCAGGGTGACAGCCAGGGCCACCATCCAGGGAGACGTGCTGGGAAAGAAGGATTCTGGAAGCAGGAACAGAAAACTTCCAGTTAGTTTTGTTTTTGTCGTTTGACAGAGCCCAGGACACAGACGAGCATAAGCACCTGGAGTCACCGTGGGAAAGACTGGGTGAATAAGAGCCAACTGCAGCCACCATCCTGGCGCGGCCACCTGCACTACTGCCTGACAACTGCCACGCCCTCCTCCCGGCTTCTGCCACATCCGGTGCTGTCCTTCCTCAGTACGGCTGCTTTGGGGCCATCATGGAATTTTTTTCCCCTGCAATGTTTCCTGTCTCAAGAAGACTAAAGGCCAAAGTCTACCCATGCCCTACACTGCCCCATGTGGTCTGGACACATTCCAGAACTGAATTCATTTCCTTCTACTCTCATACACTCAATCCATTCCATCCACAGAGACCTCGTGGGGTTCCTTGAAACTGCCAGACATGCTTCTGCCTTAGGCCCCTTGCATGTGCTATTTCTGCTGCCTGGCTAGCTCATTCCTCACTTGCCTAATTGCCAGTTTTTGTTGAATCCTTTCCTTACTATCCTGTTTATAATTACAACGCCCCATGCCCCTCCCCCTCCCTACACACTCCCCCGGTTAATTCTCTACAGAACTTAACACTATCTGATAGAACAGATTAAGCAACTGTTTTAATGCTTACTCTTTGCTGCTGTAGAATGTGAACCCCATGAGGGTAAGGATATTCATGCATTTTGTTCTCTGATCATACTTGGTTTCTAGAACAGTGACTTGAACATATGGGATCCTTGCTCATTATTTGTTGAATGAATTTAGGAATGTAGACTTTCTGCAGATGTCTCCTTGGAATATCCCACTGGGGAGGAGGGCGTCAATATAACACAGCGTCAGGGATAGACAGCTATGTGCCCATTCCACCCTGCAGGCTTTATGATTGTTCAAATGTGTAAAACTTGATGCAGGATCAGAACCACAACAAGGGAAATGCTAGCAGATTTATCCTCAGAGAAGACGGTTTCATTCTTACGATTGGAGACTGTCTGCTGTCCCCTTGTGGGAGGGGAGACGCCTCAGCTCGCTGTAGCTTGTGCTCTTCAGGCCCAGGACCCTCCCACGCCCAACCCAGTCCCCACTCCTCCCTCAAGCTCCCATCTGTCTGCTGAGCTTCCTGCCTGCAGGACGGGGTCCTCAGAGGCCAGGGAACTAACCTGGAATGAAGATCACAGAATTCTTCTCCTGGGCGAGCAGGGTGTTGTTGACGGAACAGGCTATGTTCCTCACAGAGCTGTCCCTGATGACCACGGCCATGGTGACCCTGAAGAGTCCGACTGTCTCCTGGGTGTAAGCCTCCTCCAGGGCGGGCATGACCTCACCATAGAGGTCCCTCCACACTGCGTGGGGCTCTGGGAACCACCCTACAGATGAGCACTCCAGCCGGACACCCCCATCCTGGTGGCCCTTCATTCCAATGAGGGGCTTGGAGCCCAGGCCTGGGGACAGATAAAAATGTCTAAAATGTCTAATTCTACAGCATGTTACTGGTGAAGGCCCTTAGAGAAGTCTATATAGTAGCGTGATAATAATCTGTAGGGATTGAACATTCTCCACTACTCAAGGTCCCCGCTGAGTTTAGTGAGCTTCTAAAGACTCGATATCCACTGGTCAGTGGACACTCATCCTTTGGTCTTCCAGCAGGAAGAAGCTGCCCTCTGGGTTACAGAGTATTTTAGGAAAAAGCCACCAAACAAGTGAAACAATGTACCTGCCACCATTAGGTGCACGACAGCCTCATCGTAGGACCTGCCTTGTTGGAAATAACAGCGGTAGCTGCCGTTGTCGTGGGCGGTGACATTGTGAATGACCAGGGCCACCCTCCCCTTGCTAATGTCTTTGCTCACGAAGGTTGTCCGCCCGCGGTACTGCTCCATCTGCTCCTCCGTCCTCTCGCGCCCGCCCTTGTACACCAGCATGGCCGGCGAGAACTGAGACCGGAACCACCGCACCTCCATGTCCACGGCACTTCTCTCAGGTGACAGGTGGCAGCTTAACACGGTGCTTTCTCCCACCAAGGCCCACGTGGGGTCAGCTGGCCCCACGACAGTAAACTGGGCTGTTCAACAAAGGGGCAGAATCAGTTGAGGTACCTACCAGCCTTCCAATATAGAAGGCAGGAAAGGAAGTGGCTATTCCAGGGGAGGAGCGAGGGGCGTCCTGGGCTGAGGATTCTGGGGCCCACAGCTGTGCTGGTTGGAGCACGAGATGGCCACTAAGTGTCTGCTGAGGCTGCCAGAGCTCGGTGAACAGAACAGAGAGGAGCCGCCCCCCCGACCCCCCCCCCCCCCCCCCCACACACACACCCTGTGCAGACAGAGGCTTTCTCCTGCTGACCAGGGCATCGCAGGCCTGGAGCACAGCAGGAGCTGGAGCTGTCCAACCTGGTAGCCACTAGCCAGTCCCAAATAAAACGTCTGTCAGTGTAAGATACTCATAAAGCATATGAATATTTGGACTAAAAAAACTGTTAAATGTGTCAATGGAACAGTTGACATTAATTACAAGTTTGAATGATAACAATGTATGTATTTTGGAGCTGTCTGCCTTTTATTGGGCTGTGTTGGTATAAACTCAGCGAACACGTGCAGAATGAAGGATGGGTGATCACCACCGCGGCGGGAAGTGTGGGCTTCCCTTTCTGTGTCCATAGGAGCCCGTGGCAGCGCCCTACCTGAGACCAGTGCGGACAAGCCCAGGAGCGCGAAGAACTGCCGGGGGTCAGGCGGGGAGACGTGCAGGGAAGCAGCCGGCTCCATAGCACGGAGGACGGTCACCCAGGGGAGGCCGGGACCACAGGCCTGGGGGCGCAGACCTGGAGAAATCACCAGGGAGACTGGCACCACCGTCCTGATCTAGGTAACGACCCTGTAACCCGTGTTGGTGACATCAGAGCCCCCACTTGTATCCTGGGCACCCCCCTTCCGCCTCTTCAGGTCCGGCGTCTCCGCACAGACGCGCTCATGAACATTCCAGGAATAAGTGAGCGTTCCCCAGTCGCCCTGCTCGGGTCGGGTCACTTCTGGAGACAGAGCTCAGTTTCTGCGGTCGTCACCCGACATCCTTCCACAACCTCCTCCTCCTCCAGGCAGCACCTGAGCGACCCCAGGAGGCCAGGCGTGGAGTCCTCCAGGAAACCCCTCTCCACGTGATCCGCCCCCCGCCCCACACGGAGCGCAGCGGCCCCCGCGGCCCCACCTGCCAGATTGCACTTCCGCGTCTTCTCTCCGCTGACGCTCTAAACGATGACTTTCCGGTTGTCCTTCTCTCTGAGCCGCCCGTGGGCACAGCCACAGCCGGAGGACAGAACGTCCCGACAGAGGAGAAGAAAACTACTCCTGTCCTCCCATCACAGGCTGTGTGCGACGGGGACCCGGGACCCGGTGTCCTTGTGACCAGAATCCCAAGATTTCCAGTGACCGTTCGGAGTCCGGGATTGGCTGGCGGCGGTCCCACCAGCCAATGGCATCGCCGAGTCTGCTCCTCACCAGTTGCTAGGTAGAATTCACAGACAGCATTAAAACAGGCACTTCTGCAGCAGCCTTTTGAGAGTATCTGGAATTTTTAGTTTCTCTTTCTATTTTCAGAGGCAATGTACGGTTTTTTTGTTTTTTGTTTTTGCTTGTTCCTCCCTCCCCACAGTCTTACAATTCCCTGCGTGTTATGGGTCGCTGTGTGTGTGTGTGTGTGTGAGTCTGTGTTAGTGGGGCGTTTACGCAGTGGGTGGCAGGCATGAGGTGCACATAAGCACACTCTCCCTAAAGCCTAATAATCGCTTTCAAGTTGCTGGGCTTGTGGGGATGGAGGAGACATGGGGGGCAAGGACCAGCTGGGGTGTAGAGACCAGAGACAGACAGCAGTTACCGCAGCTCTTATGGAGACCTTGTCTCTCAGAAACTACGGAGTCAGAGATGTGTGGTTACTGAGTGAGAGGAGAAAGGTATTTCTTTCCCTCAAGAGGTGGCACTCCAGTGCCCGCAGGATGATGGCAGGGAACAGAGGCTTCCTCTTCTTCCAGTAGATGGTCTCTTTGGATCCAGTACCGCTCCTCCCATAGATCCCAAATGGGATATTGCATGCATTTCTTCTAGAATAATCTTCCCAGAGCACATTTCTTAACTTTTCCAGCATGGGCCTAAATGCTTTCCCTGCAGGCCTCTCATTCCGTTCTGACTCAATTCAACACTGCAGTTGGCACAATAACAGTGTCCCCACCAGCAATTACTCCAGGACTGGGACTCTGTCCCCACGCCATTCCCTTCACCTGAATTATTCCCTCACACCTACTCCTGCAAGAACAGCTCCAGATGTTTCTAGACTGCAGAGCTCTCAGCTTCTCTTGACAGCCAGCAAGGAATGCCAACCTGGGTGCCACCACTGCAGGAAACTCGCTTCTGCCAATAATCAGAATGAGCAAGAAGCAGACTCTTCCCTGGATCCTCCAGAAAAGAATCCAGCCTGCAGATGCCTGGTTTCAGCCCAAGGAGAACCATGTTGGACTTCTGACCCACAAAATGTGAGGTAGTACATTTGTGCCGTATTAGGCCCTGAAATTTGTGGTTATTTAGCATAGAAGCAATAGAAAGCCAATATAATAAGATTTTGTGAAAATGTTGCAAGGTAAACTGTGAAACTGTGGTGAGTAAACTCCAGGGAGTATAAAATCTAGAAGCAGCTCAGTTGAAATGTGAAGATTATTAGCATAATTTATTTAACAAATGTAGCTTGACAACCACACACAGGGCAGAGGGCACGCAGACGTGAGCACTCATAGCGATGATGAGGAAGAGTGGCTTCTCCCCAGGACCCACCGGGTAAAAGGAACCTCCAGTAACATCAGTGAATGACCAGCAGTGGGACGTCCCTTCCCTGCAGATGGATCTAGAATGTGATGGACAGTTCATTGAAGCTCATCTAGCTTCCTTCTTCCAAATTCATATTTCACAGATGACCATTAGGTATGAAGTAGGGCGGTTGGTTCTGCTCTGTGATCACAGGTCACATTGTTGGTTAAGATGTTGGCCTCTGGTCTCTTCTCAGCCGTGTGTGATGTGGTCACTGTGAATTCATTCTCTGCAAGAAGTTGTCCTGCAGAGCCAGTCAGTGACCATGGCACTGGGAGTTGACCTTGAAGAATCCCAGTTGGGTATGACTTTCATAGTCACCTTCAGTGACCTTTACCCTTGGTGCCCTGGGAAGGGAATCTCAGGGCTGCATGCGACCCTGACCAAGAGGAACAGCAGGTGGCAGAGGAACAGACCAGAGGTAGAGAGAAGGGACAGAGGCTGACCCTCTCTCAGCAGCACGACTTTCTGTATGAATTATGTACGTCATTTTACTTGGCCCTGCCTTAGTTTCAAAATGAAGCTACCTCACACAGTTGTTGGGAGGATAAGTGAGTCAAATTCCCCTCAAGCATTTAGCACAGCACCCAGTACATTTTAAGTGACCTACAACTGTTAGCTGTGGTTGTTGGACACCAGCTGAGTCACCCTTAGAAAGTTAACTCCCATTCTACACACTCGTCTCCTTATCTGTCATGTGGAAAACTGAATCAATATTAGTGAAGTGGCCTGACCAGGTGGTGGTGCAGTGGATCGAGAGTCGGACTAAGATGTGGAGGACCCAGGTTAGAGACCCCAAGGTCTCTTGCTTGAGCGCGGGCTCAACTGGTTTGAGCAAAGCTCACCAGCTTGGACCCAAGGTCGCTGGCTTGAGCAAGGGGTTACTTGGTCTGCTGTTGGCCCACGGTCAAGGTATATATGAGAAAGCAATCAATGAACAACTAAGTGCCACAACGAAAAACTGATGATTGATGCTTCTCATCTCTCTGCGTTTGTCTGTCTGTCCCTATCTATCCTTCTCTCTGACTCGCTCCGTCTCTGTAAAAACAGAAACAAAAACAAAAAAATATTAGTGAAGTGTTTCACTCAGGGTGTTTTTAGCTAGTGTTCTCTGGTTGTGACACATTGTTGTTAAGGGTCCCTCAGCTCCAGGTTAGGCTTGGAGAAGCAAAGGTGTTCCTTCAACCTGAGGGTCCTCATTCCCATCATCTGAGTCCCGGACCACTGAGGTCTCCAAGGAAGGGTCAGGCACTGAGTTTGGCATGAGGGAACTTTCCACTCTTTTTTGGGCTGGGTAAATGGTCAAGGCAGTGGGTTCCAATGACCAAATCTGAAAAATAGGAAACAGTGGCCTGGAGAAGGAGGTGTGTGGGAAGGTGTAGATGTGCGACCCATCACTGGCGTTGTAGAAGGAGACCTCCCCCAACTCATAGTCCAGGAAAACCCCCACGCGTTCAGGAGGGTCAATTGTTAGTTTGGTACTGGGGTCCGTGAGAGCCCAGTACTTATTCCCCTTATACAGCCCTATTGTCCAGAATCCAACTTCAGGTGTCATTTCAATGGAATGTTTTCTCTCCACGTTCTCCCTACATACTCCAATATGCCACTGTTCCCTGTCCCCCACCTCCACCTCCCAGAAATGTCTCCCCGAAGTGAGCTCTCACAGCCCAGCACACGATAATGCTTTTGAAATCTCTTGTTGTTGTCTGGCAGGCTCTGCCATGTTCCTGTCCACTGCACGCTCCTCTGGTCCTCAGAAACAATGAGGTTGGGGTACGCAGTGTCTGGATCCAGAAACACATCAGCTGCAGAGGGTTCAGATAGTGAGGAGTCAGCCATGGTTCCTGGAACTCAGAGTCTCCGCCTACAAGGACTGGGGTTGTCTGAGGAGGCCTGAGACCAGAGCCTGAGGTCCCCAGCCTGTCTTGGATGTGACCCTCAGCCAGGCCAAGAGAACCCACAGGGAAGGGAGAGGGTTCAATATGGATGGGGAGGGTGAGGAAGGTTGGGGTCTATCTAACCCACCATAGTGAGCTGTCACCTTCCACCTTTTCCCTGTTTCCCTCCCCAACACGACCGTGCACACCTGTGCTGCACAGTCACATGGACTCAATTTCAGCCCTTGCCCTGTCCCTCCCCCATCCTGAGCTGGATTCATTTTCAGCACTGTCTCTCCTTCTCCCAAGATACAACCTACATCTTGAGTCTCAATTTCATATCTGTAAAATGGGTGTAAAAATACTAATCTCAGGTTGGACTACAACAAGCTGTATGGCATATTTAGCCCAAGGCCGGCTGTCCAGGCAGGAAGTGCCTGGTGTGATAACATGGACCACGTCTCTTCTGTGCTTGGGGCCATGCTGGGGGCTCTGAGAGCTCTCCTGTCCTCTCCCCACCTGTGCACATACTCTCTGGACCCAGGAATCAGTCCTCTGTGGACAACATCACTGGGCTCCCTTGTCTCTGGTGACCTGCTGGGTTTGGCCAAGGGGAGGTACCAGCTGAAACAGGAAGGAGAAAGGAAAGAGGCCCAGCACTGACTCCCCACTTCCTCCACTGGAGATGCTCTGACAGAGCCTGACTCCTCTCAGGCAGCCTCTCCCTGAGCTCCAGCTTCCTCTGGGCTCCAGTGACTGCTCCCTGTCCCTCCCCCTTCAGCCTAGGGGTAGTGACAGCTCCCACTGTGGGAGCCCTGGGGCACCAGTCATCCTTGCTGGTTTCCTTTAATGCCACCCCTTCCCCTGCAAGTCATCCCTTCTCTAAACCCTTTTTATTTTCTTTTGTTTTTCTTCCTTTCTTTTTTTTTTTAGAGAGAGAGGAAAGAAAAGAGAGAGACATAAACATCAATCAGTTTCTTCTTTGGCCAGTGGTGGCAAAATGGGTAGAGCATCAGCCTGGGCCACTGATGTCCCAGATTTTAAACCCGAAAATCACTGGCTTGAGCGTGGGATGTTGGACTTGATCCCGTCGTTGCAGGCTTGAGCCCAAGGTTGCTGGTTTAGCAAGGACTCACTAGTTCAGCTCAAGCCACCAACCACCCCCTATACTCTGTCAAGGCACATAGAAGCAATCAATGAACAACTAAAGTGCTGCAACTTCAAGTTTATGTTTCTCATCTCTTTTCTTTCCTTTCTCTCTCTCTCAAAACAAACAAACAAACAAACAAAACAAACAAAAAACCCCACTAGAAACAGAAGCTGTTACTGTATGTGTCCTGACCAGGGGTGGGGTGGTGGGGATTGAACTCATAACCTTTACATATCAGGATGATGCTCAACAGAACTATCCAGCCAGAGCTTAACCCCTCTTTATCACTGCAGAGGTGACAGTGACAAAACCAACTGCACCTCCGTGTCACAGAGTTCTTTCATCTTTACGTGCTGTTGACCTCTGACCAATCTCACTGTCCTCAGCAAGCACACCAAAGCCTGCTAGGTGATGAATGGCTGTGTTCCTTAAAATACAGCTATGGACATTTTTGTTAGTAGCAGCTTGAATGTCAGAAAGACTGAGGTCAGTAGCAAACTGGTGACAGAATCGATTATAAAAAATCATACATCACAAGACCAAGACTTATGGCCTGGTGCCAACATATTCTTTGTCCTTTTCTCCGGTCAATCATTAGTACCCGAGTTATACTATAAAAGAAGTATGGCAACACGTCTGTAGCAGTGAATAATCTGTGCAGATTGCCGGTTTCTGTGTGATCTGACCCTACCCCTTATGAGTCAATTACCCTATAAAACAGTCTGTTACATTCTAAGGAGTTATCTTCTCCTTACCATGGTCGTTACTGTGAGACAAACACCCACTTAGACAGGCTTTCTCTTTCCTGTTGGTGTTTTCAACAATATGCATTGATTATGTCATTTAATCTTCACCTCAATCCTCACATAGTAGGAATTTCTACCATCATCTAAAGTGAATACACTGAAGCTCAGAAACATTGTGTAACCTGAGGACACACAGGGACAGGAGGGGCAGACACTGGGTCAGGCCCCATCCTGACTCTCCTGCAGCCCCTTCCCCCAGCTGCACCTCTCCTGCCTCTTCCTTCCCACAAGGACCTGTGGAGCCCAGGACAGAACTTGTCCCTGGTTTTCTGTGTCCTCAGCAGAAGATGGACACAGCTTTGAGACCAGGACCTCAAGTCACCCTCTTAGACTCCCCTAGTCAGGATTTAGAGAAGAAAAGGGAGCAGGATCCACTCATTGTTATTCTAGGGAACATAAAGTGACTCACTCACCAGGTTGGAAGAGGGCCGTCTTCCACTCTGAAAGGAAGGAGACACAGACAAGGAAAGGTCATCATTTCTGTTCTTCCCCCACCATCCCCCTCACTAAGCCTCTTCCCCCTCCTCTCCTCAGTTTCATTCAACATCCGGTTTCCTGCATCTACCGCTCTGTGGATCAGGCATGAAACCTCTCTGCATGTTGGGCTTCTCGTCATCACACTGAAGCTGCAGGCAACATGGCCATGCTGAGCCCAGGTGTGTGGGCATCTGTGTCAGCAGGGTGAGGGACACTGTATGTGGAAGGTCCTCTCTGAGTGTCCAGAAGACAGGGTGGTGCACCACAGAACATGGGCCTCTGAGCCGGATCTGATCATTCCTCACCAGCAGAGAGAGGGTTTAAATGCTTTGTACACAGAGAGCATCAGTCACTCACCAGCGTAGGCCTGAGACTTCTCACCTACAAAGGAAGACAGCAGAGTCACCTGAACTGTCATTTCAGAGTCATTTCCTTTCTCTTCCTCTTGCACCCATCTGATTTCTTTTTTGACCACCCCCCCTTCCTGCCTGTCCCTCTGCCTGTTCAGTTCTCTGCTCCCCCCTCTTTAAATCAACTGCATCTAGTGACCCTGCAGGCACCCTGCACGAGCTGTCCCAGCTGTCACTGCAGAGCTGTGTGTACCTGTCTGCACAGCAGTCACCCTTGTCTGCAGTGTTGCTTTCTGAAGTTTGCTACCTTCTTTTCACAGTGGTCGAGAAATATTATGTGGAAAATACCAGAAATACACAATTCATACCTTTTAAATTGTACATTTCTCTGAGTAGTTTGATGAAACATCATGCCATGCCACTGCCACCATCCCAGGGAGAATCATGCCTGTGTCCAGCTTGTCCCCACTGTGTACCTCACCCCTTCACCTTAGTCACTTAGGAGCTGCTGGGTGATCAGATCTACTGGGGCGGTATCACAGTACTCGTGTTCAACTCACCCTTATTTTACTTAATAATTGCCTGAAAAGGCAAGAGTAGTGATGTTGGCAATACATGTATGCCAGTGAGAAGTCTCCTTTTCAGAGAAAGGGACATAAACCTGTGTGTACAGGGTGTGGTACTACCCACGGTTTCAGGCATCCTATGGGGTCCCAGTACGTTGAGGGGTGCCTACTTTACTCTTGTACCTGGGCGTGGGCTCGCTGTGTGCATATGTGTGTGTGTATGTGTGTGCTAGAATCCATCTATGCAACTTAATGAGAAAATCTCAGATACTATATTTTCCAGCAGGTATATCTGTGACAACTGACACGGTAGACATTCGTATTTTTAAGAGACACTTCTCTGTCCTCTGGTTTCTTCTCAGCAGACTACAGACTGTGTAAAGCCACCAGGGAGGGGAGGACCTCACACACTGAGTCCACCTCCCCTGGCCCCTGTCCTTTCCTGTGTCCCCTGGATGTCCCGGTGCGAGCGGCCCCTGGTGGAGACTGAAGCCCCTTCTCCATTGAGAAAACCCCTGCCCGGCTCCCCCATCAGCGTCCTTATCTCCCCCACCCCGGGCGGTTAGGGGTGAGGGAAGGGCGGGATCATATCGGAGCAGAGTCTGTGACGAGGGTCCGGGCCACTCACGTGCCAGGTACTGGATCCTCATTCGTCCTGCGGGGAACAAGTGAGGAGTCGGTGACGCGTGAGGCAGGGACCCCGGGACGCGCGGGTGGGACCAGTACTTACTGAGTTCGCGCTGCAGCTTCTCTGGAAATAAGCAGAAAAAAGTCTCAACACGGGGATGGAGGGGGGACGCGCGCGGTGGGGGCGCGAGCTGGGGCGGGGCGGTCGCGCTCCTGCAGCCGGGACTCACCTTTGGCGCTTCGCTCCCGCTGCTTCTCCGTGGACGGTGTCTTGTTTTTCTTCTGCTGTCGCCATAGGAAAAACCCTGCCGCCACCAGGAGCCCCAGCAGAGCCGGCAGGGTCACCGCGACGGCCACAACCCAGGGCCACGCGTTCCAGAAGAAGGGACCTGCGCAGGGACAGTCTCAGCCTCTGACCAGGTGGGTCGCGGGGTGTCTCGGGACAGATTTTTCTTTTTACAGAGGGCCCAGAACTCTTACTGTCATGTAACACTATTGTCTTGACATGCCTGCCTCTCACATGGGAATAGTTCAGATATCAAACAATATATACAAAGTCATTGAAGTCTGCTCTCCACTCCCTGGTTCAGTGCCCTATTTATTAGTTCTCATTAGTCAGTTTTATATGTGATTAAAATGTTAGAGCTGGAGGGCCTGGGTTCCCATTCTGGGTCTTCTGCCCGACTAGCATGTGACTTGGAACTAATGACTTCACCATAATATTTCTCTTGTACTAACAGGTAAAAGGATTCAATTAATGCTTATGAAGTGCCTGACTCATAGAGTGCCATACAAGTGTTCATTACATTTTAAAAATATACACATATCCTCATTTGTTCTTGCTTACAGCAAACACAGCACTCTGTCCCAGCTGGTCTGACTCTTGCTCTCTCTGTTCAGTGTCTTGGGGACCGTCATGTCAGCAGAGAGAGCAAGTCTGTGTTTCCTCTCACAGTGCAACCCTCCACTATATACAAGTCTCTCTGGAGGGCATAGAAGAGTCTCTATCTTTGTGCTATTTTAATTAATGGTATAAAAATAGCATTTCAAATGGATCGTTTTATCAACTGCAAGCTGATCTGTCAGATAAATTTGCAGAACTGGGCTTTTCAATCAATAAAAAAGTAGTTTGGATAAATATTGCTCTATTGTCCAAATGAGAAGATAGGCCAATGTATACCAGAAATATACCACATTATAGCAACAATCATCTAAGAGTGACTGTCTCCCCACAAGCCTGTTATCAGAATGTTTTTCCAATGATCTCATTTTTTGTTTTATTGACAACATCACAGGTGAAAAACATTTCTTTATTCAGTAAGAGTGGACATTTTTTCATTGGGTGATTTCTTTTTTCTGAGCTGATAATTCATGCTCTTATTTTATTATTTATTTATTCATTTTAGAGAGGAGAGAGAGTGAGAAAGGGAGGGGGAGAGAGAGAGAGACAGAGAGAGAGAGACAGAGGGATGGAGCAGGAAGCATCCACTCTCATATATGACTTGACCAGACAAGTGCAGGGTTTCCAACCAACGACCTCAGCGTTTCAGGTCAACACTTTATCCACTGTGCCACCACAGGTCAGGCCAGTTCATGCTCTTTTATCATTTTTCAACTGGGTTGTTTTGAAAAGGTTATCCCTTTCCATAAGATATGGGTTATACATATTCCCCCCTCCTCCATTTTGTTATATCTTTGTTGATCTTACCATTTGCCCACAATTCCCATTGCCTGTCACAGTCTGTAACACACAGGAAATGCTCAGAAGACGTCTGTGACATAAACAACTTTATGGGGGAAAGAAGCACCCAGGTCCCTGCTCTGTGCCTTACGTCCACTGCAAAGACTCAAGTCAGCAGCAGAGAGTCAGTGCCTGCCCCCAGGGGCCACAGCTAAGCACAGGTAGCGGCAGGGCACTCACCTGCAATGGAAACCCTGGCTGTCCTTTCCTGGCTGAGCAGGGGGTTTCTGAAGATACAGGAGATCCCCCTCCCAGAGTCGCCTTCCACGGTCACAGATGCTGAGGCTGCATACAGACCCCGGCTGTCTGCAGTCACAGGTGCTGCCACAAAGGACAAGTTCTGTCCCCTGTCATCTCTCCACTCGATGTGGGGCTGCGGATACCAGCCTGCAGACGTGCACTCCAGACGGATCCCTCCACCCTCATAACCCTTCATTTCAATGAGGAGATCAGAGCCCAGCGCTGTGGAAGGAAAAGTGAGTCTGAATTATGGGGAGCCCTCTGTGCTGGTGAGGGTCTCCTCAGGAATGGAGCGCACACTCACACTAGAGAACTCCAGCAGGGTTCCACTGAGGAGCTCTTTATAGACGTGTGCTGTGCAGGACAGACAGTTCCATGATGTGACCACCGCCTGAATGTTGTTTGACCCTCATGCTAGATTCGGTTAAATGTGGGCCGGAACAGAGCTGGTTCCTCTAAATCCCTTTAGAGTCTGCAGGACCCCTGTCCCATGTCCAGACACGCTGATTTCTGGGAAAGGTTCTCACCTCACCCTGGACAAACATGTAAGTCCTTCCCCCTTATCTTGGCTGAGTCCTTCCTCAGAACCCTTATTTATCCTTCCTTGTCCTATGTAAGTCATTGTCCTTACCATGTGATGGAAAGATATGCCCATTGTCATGGCACCATTTAAGTAATGTGTTGTATGTAAGTCCCTGGGATAAACTCTTGATGTTATTAATGGTATCACTATCAGCCTGTTTCTCAGGTATCTTAACCCAGGAAACATTAAGTAATGTGGTTGTGCAGAGGTGAAAATAACTACATGGCAGAGAGATGACCAAGGTCCAGGAATAGTGGAGTTGTTTCCAGTGGTCCCTAAACACCTAAACTGAAAGGGAAGAGGAAAGAAACCTTTTATAGACCTGAAATAATACAGTCTCTTAAAGAGGGCTTTCTCAAGGGGATTTGTGGATCCAGGAAAGAACTATACTTAGCTGAGGCTATTCTGCAGGACAGAGCCAGGACTAAACCATACCCTCAATTCCATTCTCTGCTGGGCTCCCCATTGATTAACCCAGGCAGAAGCCACGGGCAAGGTTGTATCCTGAGAAAGAGAAATGCAGCTGTGAGGTCTGCACATGAGCAATTTCAGGGAACAGCAGCATCAGACAAGGTGCTTTGTCACTGTGATGGGTGAGGACAAAATCAAGACCACTTGACAATTGGGTTTGAGCACAGAGATAACAAGACCAGTGTCCTGACTACAACGACTAATCTTATCCATCCTATCATGGCTGTGAGTGACCAGTTACACTCCTGCACCATCCTGACAGCATCTGATCTAGAACAAATCTCTACTTCTATAAACCCTCCCCCAAATCCTCTCAGAGCCCAAAAGTTATACCAAGTCTTTCCTGACACCCTTTTACTGAGACACTGCATGCATTGCACATGTGTGCATTTACCTCCCTGCAACAAGTACTGAACACAACTTGTTCAACTACAGGTGTGTTCTTGGGGTAATTGGTAGGACGACATTGGCAACACAGATGCTGTCCCTGCAGGTCAGCCTCCTGGACCCACAGCAGCGCACACATGGAGAACCACGGCCACTGTCTGGAGCTCAGCTGAACCCACACAGGTGTGTGACACCTGCTGAGGGAAGTTTCTCATTGATTTTATCCATGATTTCAATGTCCTTGCTTAGACCCTGGTGGCTGGGATGAGAGATTTTTTTACTTGACAGAGGAGGAACTGTCCCTGGAGGGAAACCTGTGTCTGTCAAGGGTCTCAGAGAAGCAGAGTTGTAAAGGGGTGAGGCAGGTGCTAATGAGTAGTCAGAGGTGCTCTGAGGTGGGTGTGGAGACTGCGCTCCCAGATCTCCGTGGGAGAATGGCTCAGAACAGACCTGAGGCTCACCTGCAACCTTCAGCTCCACCATCGCATTTTCATAGAAATCTCCTTCTTGAAAAATACACTGGTATTCTCCATTGTCAGAGACTGTGACGTTGTGAATCCGGAGAGCAGCCTTCCCCTCAGTGATGTCCTCTCTTAAAATCGAAGTTCTCCCTCGATTCTCTGCTGCCTGTGTCTCTTCCTTCCCATGTGCATACGAGTGTACTACCTGCCAGGGGCTGGGTCGCACCCACATCAGCTCCATGGTCTCAGCGTTCATCTTTGGGGACAGGTGACAGGACAGCTCAGCATCTTCACCCACCACGGCCAGGATGGGGTCTGGGGGTCCAACCACAGCAATCTGAGCTGGTCAACAGAAGGGGGTGCTCCATTAGTGAGAGCTGGGCCAGAAGGTACGGGGGCTCCAGGCAGGGAGAGCAAGGTAAGAAACTCCTAGAGAGCCTCTCAGTTCTAACAGAAGGTCAGTCGGGATGGGCCTTCCAGGGATGGAGTCCAAGGTTCATACTGGCACTACAGGTAACTGCTTTAGATACATAAACGCAGAATTGTTCCCTACCTGAGCAGAGGGTGAGCAGCTGGACCAAGATGAGGAAGAGAGAGAGGTGAAGCAGATGGAAGACCAGGGACATCACCCTTTTTACCTGCTGTGCAGAGAGAGAGAGACACCAGAATGAGCTTGAGTAGAAATAGTGACCTGGAAGAAGATGGAGAAATCTTCATGGAGACCTTTCCCTCCCAGGACGAATTTTGGGTTCAACCATGACCACTGGTGACACAAGAGCCTCCTCTACAAATGTCTATGTTGGAGCCTCTTAACATTTGATTCCAACATGGAATTCATTCCAAAAATATATAACGTTAAATGTATGTACCTGAACCAACAGGCTACTGTTGACTTCCACGTACCTACAATTCCCTGGGACAGCCAGCTCCCGCCTCCCCCATCACACTCTGAGGAGCACAGGACCCTCCTCCCTGAGTCCCGGATTCACTGGAGTCCCCACAGTCTATGCTCAGCACACCAGCCAGAGGTTCCTGACTCACTTCCCCTCCCTCCTCCACTCACCCCTTCCGGGGCTCCCCTACACTCAGAGCAGGAGCTGAAGTCCTTTGTACCCTTTATTTTTATAATCATCTGAATATTCTGTTTTATTGTTCCCAAGTGGGACCCTGGCCAGATAGCTTGCTTAATTAGAGTTAGCTCTGAAACACAGAGGTTGCTGGTTTGATCCCCAGGTTCAATGCCAGGTCAGGGCACACACAGGAACAGATCAATGTATCTCTCTCTCTCTCTCTCTCTCTCTCTCTCTCTCTCTCTCTCTCTCTCTCCCTTCCTCTCTCTTTAGAATTGATTCAGTGAGAAGAGGGGAGGCAGAGACAGACTCCCACCTGTGCCCCGACCTGGGATCCACCCGGGAATCTCACTAGGGGGCGATGTTCTGCCCATCTGGGGCTCTGCTTCCTTGCAACATGAGCAATTAGTCCTGAGGCCGAGGCCATGGAGCCATCCTCAGCTTCCAGGTCAAGTCGCTCTGGTTGAATCATGGCTGCAGGAGGGGACGAGAGAGAGAGAGAGAGAGAGAGAGAGAGAGAGAGAGAGAGAGAGAGAAGGGTGAGGTGAAGGGTGGATGTTGGGCAGATAAAATGTATTATGCTCACTTTGTTAAAGTGGTGCTGCCCACGTGGAGGCCATTGCCCAGGTGATATTAATGTGTGTTGGGGTGGGCTAAAGGCAGGCAGAATCCCTGTAACCTGGGGCTTGGTTTTGGGATTAAGCCTTTCCCACCCGTTTTGATGTGGGGTGGTACAATCCAATCATGCCTCAGAGAAGTGACTTTGTATTAGAGACTTCCCTATTTTGTATATTGGATTAAGGGTTTGGATTTCTACACTATAAAATGGGGACGGAGCGGGAGCTTGCTCTCTTGGCTCCTGAGATTATCATTAGAGGAGAGAGCAGAGAGAAGAGAGCAGAAAGAAGCCATGTGGCCAGGAGAAGCAGCCAAGATGGCGGAGTGCTGAGTGAGATGCCAGTTTGTGCAGAGTTTGTGTCTGGGATAAGGAAGGAGATGAGGAACTGAGGAGAATAAGGCTGGTGAGCTAGAAACCTTTGATTCTAGGAAACTCGGATAAGTCAGTAGCTTTGTGAGCACTGAATGTGAGTGGGTTTTGGAGCCCAGTGTGTGTTTTTACTTGCCCACCGGGTGCAAGCTAGGATTAAAGACTATGGCCCACCAGTTTTTGGCTCCGTTGTTTCTTTACCGACTGTCCGAATCCAATGTGAACCTGCCTGAGCCGGGCGGCTGCTGTGATAGTGGCCCTTGCCATGCCTCCTAGTTCTACAGTGGAGAAGCAGATGGGAGCTTTTCCTTTGTGTCCTGACCGGAAATCGAATCTTGGGGACATCTGCACTCCAGGTTGATGCTCTACCACTGAGCAAAACCGGCCAGAGCTGTTAATAAAAATATTTTAAAGGAATAAATATTATTTTAAAAAGGTTTTCAAGTGTGAAACAAATTTCTAATTATTTGGGGATGATATTTATTATTTTTATTCCTGATTCTATAATTCTATTCTACAATTTTAAAATTAAAAAACCACAAAAGCATAAAATATAAATGAAACACATAAAAGAATAAAATGTAAGTAATGTATAATGGTAATCATATACTTTGCTTCATATAAATGTGAATATTTGTGGACATATTTTGACCATTTAACACCAGAAAACCAAATAATCTAATTTAAAAAATAAGAAGAGGCCCTCAAAAGACATTTCTCCAAAGAGAAGGTATGAATGGCCAACAGACACTAGATTGGAAGCCCCTCTGGTTAGACAGTGTGTTACTTTTTATTTTTTAATTGTTGTAAATGTAGGTTACTTCACATTTTTCTATACTACAAATGATTCGGTAATGAACATTTTCACATGTAAGTCTTTAATACACAACCCTTGTAACCCACCTCACCATGCTTTTAACATTATTTCTGTAAATGATGATCTGTTAACTAATAAGAGACTATGGATAAACAACCTGTTTCCTTAAGAATTCTAGGGCCTTCCTTCAGAAGAAGCAGAAACTGACTTCGACCTCCAGACATTGCAGTTCTGGGAGAATGGCTGACCTTCAACCTTTTATCTGAACGGACTGTGTTGTCTTGCACTTAGACCCCTCCATGGAGAACACTCAACCCCCTCCTTTAAATTCCTTTTTTGTTGTTGTTTTTTCCCTCTTTGCAAAAACTCCTACCCCTGCCCAATTGTTAAGATGGTCTTTGCAACATTAGTCCACCACCTTCACAAGTTGCTGGCTCTTGAATAAACCACCGTTCCTTCCACCAGCCCCTGACTCTTGAGTATTGGCTCTCAAGAGGCAGACAGCCAATCATAAGTTCAGCATCAACCGAACCTTAGAACCTCTTAGAACACACTCCCAGAGACGACCAGCAGAGCCTGTAAGGGGCCTTTGCTGCTTCCTGACCACAGGAAGTTCCTAGGAATGGGAAGTTGTCAAGCTCCTTCATTCCGGTTGTCTCCCTCCCACAGATTTCTGAGTGCAGGCTTACCTGCCTTCCTTCCACATTCCCACTGTGCCCTCACCTGCGTGGTCACAGCACCACATTCCTGCTCTGGGTGAGGAACGCCCTGCAGGCTCACCAAGCTCCACAGCCTCTCTCCTAAGGGGGCCTGGGCCCCTGGCTTTCACCAGTTCTTCCTGCTTACCCTTGGCACTCCCAGCTGAAAAGGACGGAACTAAGCCACTTGATAGTTCTTTATTGTAGCTGAGTCTCTTATCTAGAAGAAAGGGTGGGGAAAGGAGTTTGCTCCCAATGAGAAACAGTGCAAAGTCCCCCTTTGAAAGCACTGTTTTCTGATTGGCTCTGAACAGGGCTGTTAGTGAGTGTAGCTAGTTAGTACTAATAAAGGAAGAGAGCATAGGGAATCAGACATTAAGCCTTATCTACTGTGAGCTGCTGAGGACATCAAGCCTGCTTCACTAGGAAGTGACAATATTCACAGCCTTCCCAGGAGACTGCTGCATTCTCCACGCTCAGGACCTAGTCCCCGAAGTGGGCAGGAAGGACCTGTTACCAGCTATTAACCAGGATTACTGAGGGTGAGGAATAAAAACAGCAGGGAAATTCCTCCGTTGGGAACATGCCCAGATGGAGCCAAGATGGACAGGGGGACATCCCTACACTGAGACATTCGTAGTAGGAGAAAAATGGCGACCATAACAGGAAGGTCTTTAGCCTGAGAAAAGGATTGAATTGAACACGTGGCACAGAGCCCTGGAAGTTCCAGGAAATTAGGGGGAGGGCCCAGCACAAGCCCACAAAAGACTTGGAAAGAGACTGGTCAGTTTGAAAGCCTGAGGTAATACACTCAGAGCTCAGCAAAGCTCTCTCTGTCTCTTGCTTGGTAACACATGTTCCTCTGTGAACACACGTTTATTCGCCGCTTTGTTCACATGCTTGTTCATGTGCTCTCTCTCATAGCAGCCCTGTGGGCCCCATGTGGGCTTCAAGCATGAGCCTGGGTCCACACCAGGCAGTGCAGCGGTGACTGGAACACAGCCAGTGATAGAGACTAAGCTAGCAGAGTAGGGACAGAGACTGACTAAGCTTTGTCACAGACTGAGAACCAATGGCACAGACGTTCTGTATCCTGGTCCCTATTCTGAGCTTGAGGAAGACAAGGCTGGACTTCTTCCACTGCGGGATGGACGGAGATGGGACACTGGGAAACTGAGGGCCGTCCTTCGTTTCTATCCCAATGAATCTTACCAGCACCTGGTCCTCCTGTCTGTGAGTCCTCAAAGTGTTTCTCTTGAGACTCCATGGAAGAAGGGGAGGACCCGTTTCCCCTGGCAGCAGAGTGAAAGTGTGAACAGGAAGAAACCAGACCCACGCCACCTTTAGCTCCTCAGAAATTCAGTCTCAGATGCATTCCCAAATAAAACAATTCTCAGGTTTCCAGACGCAGTGCTGCCAGGGAACAATGAGCATATTTTATAAATTCAGAGACTTTTTATTTAAATTGCTGAGAAGGTTCATTCTTGCTCTGTGTCTTCCGTATGTTGCATTTGGATTTTCAGGTGTATTTATTCTTGTAAAGCCAGTAGCCACCATTGTGGCCATTCACATGCAGGTTTGCATTGGGTTTGGACAGATGGTAATGAAACAACGGAGCCAAGAACTGGTGGGCCATCACCTTTAATCCTAGCTTGCACCCGGCAGGCAAGTAAAAACACACACTGGGCTCCAAAACCCACTCATTCAGTGCTCATAAAGCTACTGACTTACCCGAATTTCCTAGAATCAAAGGTTTCTACCTCACCAGACTTATTCACCTCTGTTCCACATCTCCTTCATCCTTTCTGCACAAACTGCACAAACTGGCTTCTCCTTCAGCACTCCGCCATCTTGGCTGCTTCTCCTGGCCTCCTCCATGTGGCCTTACTGTGCTCTCCAACCTGCTCTCTGCTCTAATGTTAATCCCAGGAACCAAGAGAGCAAGCTCCTGTTCTGCCCCATTTTATAGTGTAGAAATCTAAACCTTTAATCCAATATACAAAATAGAGAAGTCTCTAATACAAAGTCACTTATCTGGGGCATGATGGGATTGCACCACCCCATACCAAAAAGGGTGGGAAAGGCTTAGTCCTAAAACCAAGCCCCAGGCTACAAGCATATTGCCTGTCCATAACCCGCCCCCAACACACATTAATTTCACCTGGGCGACGGGTTTCCATGTGGGCAGCACCATCTTTAGCAAAATGAGCATAATGTATTTTATCCACCCAACAATTCTCCTCTGCCTCCAGGAGTCTATTATTTGAGGTCAGACTGGATAAGCTATGAATCTGTTTCTCTTGGGGTCTTTGGGACAAACAGGTTTTAGCTGTGGTCTTTGTAAGGTCAGTGGATAATGGGGGATGGTCATGTGGGTAACTCAGACCCGCGAACTTTGGCTAGGACTGCCCACAATCAAGCCCGCCAAAGGAAGCTTCCCAGGAACCACTTGGAAAGAAGCAATCCTCTGCCAGCCAGTGAAATTTCACCACGTCATAGTAGCTCCACTTCCCTAGAGGGACCCTTTTAAATATCTCCCACGCGGTTTAATCCGTGCAACTTTCCTGACCTCCATCTGGCCTCCATCTTTCTTTCTTCGGGGCCAGGGAACCTTGCCAAGTGGGATGTGTGTTCTGTACTCAATAAAGTCATTTGCTATTCCACACTTTGTGGCTCTGGCCTGTTCCTTCCTTCTTGGCGGGGAAAAATACCTTACAGTCTTGGGCCTCCGAAGACACATCAAGACTCAAGATGGTGGGTATAGTTCCCAGGGTTAAATGTGACCTTGGCTGATGGAATTTGATCAAATTACATCAGCTTAAATTTAGGTTCTGTGGTAGGGATGGTTGGTCACTTGTCCAATATCTGTTCCCTGCCTCTTCTTAGTCATCACACCCAATTTGGGAGGAGGGGACGGTACTGCAATGTGCCCGTCCTCCTGGTAGATGGGACAGGCTGAGGGACTAAGTTTGAGTCAATGGTTCATAAGTGGATGTTGGATTGTGTTTGTCCAGAGATTTCCAAACTCTTTCTTCTTTCTTCCTCTGAGGTAGAACACCCTCTCTGGAGCTGGAGCACAGCAGCCATCTTGTCACCAAATTGCAACCTCGAGAATAAAAGCCTCATATTGAGACGGCAGAGAATGAAGCCAGGCAATGAAGAGACTGGGGCATGGATGCCTCTCTGAGCTGCCAGACCAGCTCTGGGCGGCTGCCCTCTGACTTCATTTTACATGAAAGGAACATAAACCCTTGTTTTGTTTAAGCGACTGGTACCTCCCATGGTCTCTGTTATCAGCAGGAAACACAGTTCTTCCCTCCCCACCTCCCACTATCAACAGTTTGTCATGAAACTTTTGAAATGTATAGCAAAGTTGAAAGCACTTTTCAATGAACACTAGATATGTCTCCTGCTTAGAGTCTACACTGAACATTTTATTACACATGCTTTCTTTATTATAATTTGTCCTTCTGTTTCTGCCCTTATTGTTATTTATTTATCCAGAGCCTTTTAAAGTGAGTTGTAGACATTAGTGCACTTTCCTCTGGGTACATCCACATACTTATGAAGTATCAATAGAACACAGTTTTGAAATGCTAAAGACACCTGGCCGTGTTTAAAATATAGATGTGGGAGTTACTTTCAGCAGTCTGTTCAAAATGGTCATGGGTTGTTTTCATCTGGGTATCACTTTCTTCTTGTTGTCTAGTCATCTGAGGTCCCTGCAGGGTGAGGTCCAGCCTCAGCCCTTGTTTAGGGGGGTTGGTGGCAGTCTCTGGCATTTCCTGGCTTAGAGAAGCATCACCCTGTCTCTGCCTTCATTCTCACGTGGTTTTCCCTGAGACACTTGTCTTTCTCCCGTTTCCCATGAAGACAGAAGCTGGGTCAGCCCTGTGTTCTGTTCAGCAGGTGACAGAAATTCCACTTCGGTTGTCTGTTAGAAGTCCCCCTCTCTTGATTTAACTCGGCTGTGACACCTTCTCCTCTGGAAAGTTTCATCTCTGAGCTCCTTTGTTCCCTATTTTAACTACACACGAGTGAAGGACAGAAAGAACCCCAACGTAATGAGGGTGGTAGGTGTGGGGGAATGGGCTTGAGGTTCAGAAGTGTTAAGTTCTCCAGCCACCACCCTGGGATGTCCGATCATGTTATTGGCTTAAATGTTAAAGACTTTTCTCACTTAACAAAAAAGTCCTGAGGTTAGAATGTGATAGCACTCTACGATCCTCCTTGTAGTGGTCTTTTCTCTACTGGAGATGCAGGGAAACTAAGACTATTCTGTGACATGTCAACATTATATTCAATACAAATTTCAGCACCCATAAATTAGGTTTAACTGGGATGGGGTCAATCTGTTCATCTAAGACTGTGTTACAAGAGGAATTATACAGGAGACCGCAGGCTCCTCACAGCCAAAAAGTGTAATATCTGGCCCCTTACAAAAAATGTTTCCAAATCCCCAGACTAGAGAGAAGCATCTTTCTTTCTTTCTTTCTTTCTTTCTTTCTTTCTTTCTTTCTTTCTTTCTTTCTTTCTTTCTTTCTTTCTTTTTTTTGGGGGGGGTAATTATTGTTACCTAGTGTGGACAAAAAAGAGGCCACATACTAAATCTGACAAGCTCAGGGGAGACCTGCATGAAGGTCTTACTGTGGGAAACAGGCTGTAAACTGGGCAAGGTCATTATTGTCTAAGACTTAGTTTAGGACTAAGCCTTCCACTCTTTTAATACTAAGATCTTTTCAACACTAAGCTTTTCCCCACACCCTTGACTATTGCATGATGTGGGGTGGTGTGCTCTTATGAGGAATCCAATTTATGCCTCAGATGAGTGGCTCTGTATCAGAGACTTCCTTATTTGTATATTGGCTTAAAGGCTTTAATTGTTTACACTACATAATAAAGCAAAGACCTGGGGCTCTCGCTCTCTGATCTTGCCATGAGCATTTCAGAAGCCTTCCAATCCCATCCTCTTTTCTTAATTCCACGCCATTCTCCCCTAGGACCTGGAATTACTAGTCGTGCTGGTTCGTGGTACCTTACAAACTCAGAGACCAAAACTAACCACATAGGATGATCTGAAATTTAAACTTTCCAACTAAAAGTGAATCATGGTGAGCAGTCAGGTCCTAGGCCAGTACCTTCCCTGACAAAGGTTAATCTCTACCCTAACTGAGCCTCTACTGACCTTTGTTTCAACAACAACATACTTTTGAAATGTCAGTGTAATTGTTTTTCCCACAGCCCTCAGGCACTGCACCAGGGCAGAGACCACAAAACACCTCATTGTTATTGCTATCCTGTTAGTTGTTGACTGTTAAATAACTATCCTTACCCACCAATGTAAAAGAAGTATCTGTCTATTCCTTTTTTTTTTTTTTTTTTTTTTTTTTGGTGGGCTATCATCTTTAATCCTAGCCTGCACCTGGCGGGCAAGTAAAAAACACACACTGGGCTCCAGAACACACTCACATTCAGTGCTCAAAAAGCTACTGACTTATCCGAGTTTCCTAGAATCAAAGGTTTCTAGCTCACCAGACTTATTCACCTCTGTTCCCCATCTCCTTCTTTCTCCCTGCACAAACTGGCTTCTCACTCAACACTCTGCCATCTTGGCTGCTTCTCCTGGCCTCCTCCACGTGGCCTTTCTTTGCTCTTTGCTGTCTCCTCTAATGCTAATCTCAGGAACTAAGAGCTCCTTTTACTTTTTGTCCAATGTCAGAGCTTCCCCCCCATTTGCTTTCTCCTGCCTCTCAAATCTCTCACCTACAGATGTCAAGCAACCTCTTAAACCCCTTAAGCCCCCACATTTGACTATGATGTGCAAAATAAGGTGCAAACTTCCCATTCTCTGGAGCATTTTGTCCATTGTCAATGTAAGAGTGTTTAAACCTGTAGAGAATTATTATGACTTTATTTGAGCCAAAATAGAAAATAATAGCTGGTAAGTGGAAAGTCAGCAGACTGAGAAAATGCACCACATATGGCACTGTGTTCTCTGGCTTGCTACTGAGCTCTATGGTCCCCTGCTCTTCCCTGGGGCACACACTGTCGGCTCACTGGTAATAATCAGATATGACCGATGACATTGTAACAATGACATCACTCCCCCATTTACCAAGCCCATGTCAGAGACTGTATATTTGACAGTCTGGTAGGGAAGTGAGGAGGCCTGGAGAAGGTGGTGATGAGTTTACTGAGTGAGAGGAGAAAGCCCTTTCTTTTCCTCAAGAGGTGGCACTCCAGTGCCCTCAGGATAATGGCATCGAACAAAGGCTTCCTAATCTGCCAGTAGGTGGTCTGGTTGGGTCCAACACTCCTACACCCACTCGATGTTCCTTTCCTGTGCCCCACAGATCCAAGTCAGGCCACTGTGTACATTTGTTCTAGAATAATCTTCCCAAGGCACATTTCTTTCTTTCTCTCTCTCTCTCTTTCTTTCTTTCTTTCTTTTTTTTTCTTTCTTTCTTTCTTTCATTCTTTCTTTCTTTCTCTCTCTCTCTCTCTCTCTCTCTCTCTCTCTCTCTGTCTTTCTTTCTTCCTTTTTTTGTGACAGAGACAGAGAGAGAGATAGAGGGACAGATAGGACTGACAGACAGGAAATGTGAGAGATAAGAAACATCAATTCTTTGTTGTGGCTCCTTAGTTGTTCTTTGATTGCTTTCTCATATGTGCCTTGACCTGGGGCTACAGCAGAGCAAGTGACCCCTTGCTCAAGCCAGTAACCCTGTGATCAAGCTGGTGAGCCTTGTTCAAACCAGATGGGCTCGCACTCAAGCGGCGACCTTGGGGTTTTGAACCTGGGTCCTCTCCATCCCAGTTCGATGCTTTATTCACTGCACCACCATCTGTTCAGGTCCAAGGCACATTTCTTAATATTTCCTGCATGAGCCTAAATGTTTTCTCTGGAGGCCTCTCATCCCCTTCTAACTCACTTCTCAATCTGACACTGCAGTTAGCACACTAGCAGTGTTCCCACCAGCAATTACTCCAGGACTAGGACTCTGTCCCCACGCCATTCCCTTCTCCTGAATTGTTCCCTCACACCTGCTCCTGCAAGAACACCTCCAGATGTTCCCAGCCTGCAGAGCTCTCAGCTTCTCCTGACAGCCAGCAAGGAATGCCAACCTGGATCCCACCACTGCAGGAAACTCACTTCTGCCAACAATCAGAATGAGCAAGAAGCAGACTTTTCCCTGGATCCCCCAGAAAGAAACCCAGCCTGCAGACACCTTGGTTTCAGCCCAGCAGGAGCCATGTTGGACCTCTAATGTAAAGAAATATAAGGTAATACATTTGTGCTGTATTAGCCATCAAATTTGTGATTATTTATTACAGCAGCAGCAATACAATACTAACACCGTAATGATTTTGTGAAAATGTTGCAAGGAGGTAAACTGTGAAACTGGTGAGTAAATTGTGGGAGCTGAAAACCTAGAAGTAGCTCAGCTGAAGAGTGAAGAATACTAACAAACTCCTTCAACAAATATAACTTCACAGCCACATGCCCAGTGGAGGGAACAGAATGGGAGACGATCCTAGTGATGAGGAGGAAGAGTGCCTTCTCCCCAGGACCCACCAGTTAAAAGGAACCTTAGGAACCTAGCTGGGTAGCTCAATGGTTGAGAGCATTGTCCTAATATGCCAAGGTTGATACCCCCAAGATATGGGTTTGGTGAACGTATAAGTGGAACAACAAATCTCTCTCTCTCTCTCTCTCTGTTCCTCTCTCTTCTCTCTCTGAAATCAATAATAAGATGAAATTTAAAAAATAAAAGGAACCTTTGGTAACATCAGTGGTGGAATGTCCTTTTTCTTAATATAGATTCCTCAACATGATAAAAAATTTCACTAAACGTCATCTAGCACCCTTCTGTCCTTCAAATTCAGGATGGTTCATCTTTGTAATCACAGGTCACATTGCTGGTCACTGAGAATGCATTCTCTGGACGAAGACATCCTGCAGAGCTAGCCAGTGAAGGGGTGGACCATGGCTCTGACAGTCGACCTTGAAGGATCCCAGTAGGGTGTGGCATTCATAGTCACCTACAGTGACCTCTACCCTTGGTGAGGTACCCTGCCCAGCAAGTGAGGACCCTGCCCAGCAAGAACAATTGGCTGCAAAGGAACAGACTATAGGGAGAGGGCAGAGGTCAAGCATCTCCCAGCAATACGACTTTCTGTGTGATTTATATATGTCACTTAAAATGAGGCTTAGTGAGTGAAATTCCCGTGAAGCATTAAGCACCACACTCACTACATTTTTTTTAAATAATTTTATTTTTAATGGGGCGACATCAATAAATCAGGATACATATATTCAAAGATAACAACTCCAGGTTATCTTGTCGTTCACTTATGTTGCATACCCATCACCCAAAGTCATATTGTCCTCTGTCACCTTCTGTCTAGTTTTCTTTGTGCCCCTCCCCCTCCCCCTTTCCCTCTCCCCCCCCCCCTAACCACCACACTCTTATCAATGTCTCTTAGTTTCACTTTTATGTCCCACCTACGTATGGAATAATGCAGTTCTTGGTTTTTTCTGATTTACTTATTACACTTCGTATAATGTTATCAAGATCCCACCATTTTGCTGTAAATGACCCGATGTCATCATTTCTTATGGCTGAGTAGTATTCCATAGTGTATATGTGCCACATCTTCTTTATCCAGTCATCTATTGACGGGCTTTTTGGTTGTTTCCATGTCCTGGCCACTGTGAACAATGCTGCAATGAACATAGGGCTGCATGTGTCTTTACGTATCAATGTTTCTTAGTTTTTGGGGTATATATACCCAGTAGAGGGATTGCTGGGTCATAAGGTAATTCTATTTTCAGTTTTTTGAGGAACCACCATACTTTCTTCCATAATGGTTGTACTACTTTACATTCCCAACAACAGTGTATGAAAGTTCCTTTTTCTCCACAGCCTCTCCAACATTTGTTATTACCTGTCTTGTTAATAATAGCTAATCTAACAGGTGTGAGGTGGTATCTCATTGCAGTTTTGATTTGCATTTCTCTAATAACTAACGAAGATGAGCATCTTTTCATATATCTGTTGGCCATTTGTATTTCTTCCTGGGAGAAGTGTCTGTTCATGTCCTCTTCCCATTTTTTTTATTGGATTGTTTGTTTGTTTGTTGTTGAGTTTTATGAGTTCTTTGTATATTTTGGATATTAGGCTCTTATCTGAGCTGTTGTTTGAAAATATCATTTCCCATTTAGTTGGCTGTCTGTTTATTTTGTTATCAGTTTCTCTTGCTGAGCAAAAACTTCTTAGTCTGATGTAGTCCCATTCATTAATTTTTGCCTTCACTTCTCTTGCCATTGGAGTCAAATTCATAAAATGCTCTTTAAAACCCAGGTCCATGAGTTTAGTACCTATGTCTTCTTCTATGCACTTAATTGTTTCAGGTCTTATGTTTAGATCTTTGATCCATTTTGAGTTAATTTTAGTACAGGGGGACAGACTGTAGTCCAGTTTCATTCTTTTGCATGTGGCTTTCCAGTTTTCCCAGCACCATTTATTGAAGAGGCTTTCTTTTCTCCATTGTGTGTTCTTGGCCCCTTTATCAAAAATTATTTGACTATATATATGTGGTTTTATTTCTGGGTTTTTTATTCTGTTCCATTGGTCTGAGTGTCTATTTTTCTGCCAATACCATGCTGTTTTGATTGTCGTGGCCCTATAATATAGTTTGAAGTCAGGTATTGTAATGCCCCAGCTTCATTCTTTTTCTTTAGGGTTGCTTTGGCTATTCGGGGTTTTTTATAGTTCCATATAAATCTGATGATTTTTTGCTCCATTTCTTTAAAAAATGTCATTGGAATTTTGATGGGAATTGCATTAAATTTGTATATTGCTTTGGGTAATATGGCCATCTTGATTATATTTATTCTTCCTAACCAAGAACAAGGTATATTCTTCCATCTCATTCACTACATTTTAAGTTGTCTATAAGTACTAACTATGGTTGTTAGAAGTTGGCTGAGTCACCTTTGGAAAGTTACCTCACCTACTGCACCCTAGTCTCCTCTGTCATGTGGAAAAACTGAATTAATATTAGTGAAGTGCTTCACTCAGTGTCGTTTCAGTAAGTACTTTATTGTTGTGACATTTTGCTGTTAGAGTCTCTCAGCTCCAGGCTGGGCAGGGAGGGCAGTTATTTCAGCCCGAGGGTCCTCATTTGCATCAGCTGAGCCAGAGACACTGGGGTCTTCAGGGGAGGGTCAGTCACTTGGTCAAACACAAGCGAACTCCTCACTTATTACTGCGCTGGGCAAATGGTCAAGGGAGTGGGCTCCAATTCAGAAATCTTAAAAAAAGGCCACACAGGTCCAGAGAAGGAGGTGTCCATGAAGGTCCAGATGTGCGATCCATCGATGGCATTGTAGAATGAGACCTCCCCCCACTCATAATCCAGGAAAACCCCCACTCTTTCAGGAGCTTTGACAACTGTCAGTTTGGTCCTGAGGTCTGTGAGAGCCTGGTAGACATGCCCATCACATAACCCCATTGTCCAGAATCCATTCTCGGGTTTTATTTCAACCCCAAAATTTCTCTCCACATTCTCCCTACACACCCCAACTTGCCAGTCCTTCCTGTTCCCCACCTCCACCTCCCAGAAATGTCTCCCCGACGTGAAGCTCTCAGAGCCCAGCACGCTGTAATGCCAAAAAAATCTTTTGGGGTTGTCTGGCACTTTCTGGCGTGTGACTGCCCGCTGTAGTTTCCTCTGGTCCCCAGAAATGAGGAGGACGGGGTGCGCGGTGTCCGGATCCAGAAGCACATCCGCTGCAGGGGGTTCGGGTGGGGTGGTGTCAGTCATGTCCCCCGGACCCCAGAACCTCAGCCTTCATGGCCTGGGTCTGGCTGAGGAGGCCCGAGAGCAGAGCCCGGGGTCCCTGCCCTCAGCAATGCCGTGAGAAAGCAGGGGTCTTGTGTTCAGTGAAGGGGGCGGAGGGGGTGGGGGGAAGGGCGGGATCCATGCAGTCTGCCATCTGGGCTGGCGCCTTCCTTCTGCCTTTTCCGGTTCCCTCCCCACAGAGGCGGATATAACAGCAGGCGCACCAGGCGCCCACCCTGGGCTCCGACTTCGGACTTCTGAAGGGATCCGCAAAACCCCAGTTACTACGCTGCATACTATACACATCCTGCGCTGCATAGACCCGGTGCCGGGCCTCAACCGACCTTAATCGGCCCCTGCCTCCCCCACAGGACTGTGCCCACCTGTGCTGCAGAGTATCAGGGACTCACATTTCAGCCCTTGCTCCCTTCTGAGCTGGGTGACTTCCATTTCTGCAAAGACTTGTTTACAGACACAAGCTACCTACTAGCTTGAGTCTTAATTTCATGTTTAAAAGCGAGAGTAAAAATACTAACCTCTAGGGTAGAATGAAACAAACTGTGGTATATTTAGCATGTAGGAAGGGCCTGTTGTGATGATAGATTTATGTTTCTTCTGTGATTGGGGTCCTGCTGGGGGTTCTAATGCTATGGGACAACTCCCCATTCAGTCCCCACCCAGCTGGGCCCCAAATCAGTCCTCTGTGGACAACATCACTGGCTCCCTCGTCTTTGGTGATCTGCTGGGTTTGGCCAAGAGGAGGGACCAGCTGAGACAGGAAGGAGAAAGGAAAGAGGCCCAGCACTGACTCCCCCACTTCCTCCACTGGAGATGCTCTGACAGAGCCTGACTCCTCTCAGGCAGCCTCTCCCTGAGCTCCAGCTTCCTCTGGGCTCCAGTGACTGCTCCCTGTCCCTCCCCCTTCAGCCTAGGGGTGGTGACAGCTCCCACTGTGGGAGCCCTGGGGCACCATTCATCCTTGCTGGTTTCCTTTAATGCCACCCCTGCCTCTGGAAGTAGTTCCTTCTCTATCCCTCCTTCATCACTGTGCAGATGTGGCTGTGAACACAACCAACTCCATCTCTGTGTCACTGATATTCTTCATCTTTTCATGCTGTGACCTCTGACCAACCTCACTGTCCTCAGCAAGCACACCAAAGCCTGCTAGATGTTGATTATGTGTTTTCCTTAAATACGGTCCTAAACCTTTTTGTGAGTAACAGAATTACATGACAACAGAGTTCAATACCAAACTAGTGATAGTGTCAATTTAAAAAAAAAACCATCCATAACTCAATTGCCAGGACATATGGCCTGGTGCTACCACATTCCCTGTCTTTGTCCTGTCAATCATTAGTACCTGAATTATACTCCAAAAAAAGTGCTGTATCAAGTCTGTTACTGGTGAATAATCTGTGCAGATTACTGGGTTATCTGTCCACTGTGACCCTACACCCCTGTGAGTAAATTACATTGTTGTTAGGCCTTAAGATACTTTCTCATTACTGTCAGACAAACACCTATTTTGAACAGGCTATCTCTTTTCTGTGGGTGTTTTTGACAATATGCATTCATTAAATTACTTAGTCTATACCTCAGCCTTCACATAGTAGGAATTACCACCATCATCTAAAGTGAGGAGACTAAAGCTCAGAAACATTGTGTAACCTGAGGACACACAGGGGCAGGAGGGGTGGACACTGGGGCAGGTCCCATCCTGACTCTCCTGCAGCCCCTTCCCCAGCTGCACCCCTCACTCCTCTTCCTTCCCACAAGGACCTGTGGAGCCCAGGACAGGACTTGTCTCTGGTTCTCTGGGCTCTCGACGGAAGGTGGACACACCTTTGAGACCAGGACCTCAAGTCAACCACCCAGAACCTGACCAGTCAAGAGTTAGAGAAGAAAATGTGAGCAGGTCCCCTCAGTCGTTGTCCTAGGGAACATACAGTGACTCACTCACCAGGTTGGAAGAGGGCCGTCTTCCACTCTGAAAGGAAGGAGACACAGACAAAGAAAGGTCATCATTTCTGTTCTTCCCCCACCATCCCCCTCACTAAGCCTCTTCTCCCTCCTCTCCTCAGTCTCTTCCAACATCCGGTTTCCTGCATCTACAGCTCTGTGGATCAGGCATGTAACCTCTCTGCACGTTGGGTTTTTTTCCATCACACTGGAGCTGCAGGCAACATGGCCGTGCTGAGCCCAGGTGTGCAGGCATTTGTGTCAACAGGGTGAGGGAACACTGTATGTGGAAGGCCCTCTCTGAGTGTCCAGGAAGGTGGGGTGGGCCTCTGAGCTGGATCTGATCATTACTCACCAGCAGAGAGAGGGTTTAAATGCTTTGTACACAGAGAGCATCAGAGTCACTCACCAGTGTAGGCCTGAGACTTCTCCCCACCTGCAAGGGGAGACAGCAGAGGGTCACCTGACCTGCCATTTCCAGGTCCTTTTCTTTCTTTTCCTCTTGCACCCATCTGATTTCTTTTTCTTCCTGCCTCTCCCTCTGCCAGTTCAGTTCTCTGCTCCCCCCTCTTTAAATCAACTGCATCTAGTGACCCTGCAGGCACCCTGCACGAGCTGTCCCAGCTGTCACTGCAGATCTGTGTGTACCTGTCTGCACAGCAGTCACCCTTGTCTGCGCCTTCACTTTCCAAAGTTTCCATTACCTTCAACAGCAGTCAAAAAATATCAAGTGGGAACTTTCAGAAAGAAACAATTCATAAGATCTAAATAACACCATCTGTGTAGCATGATGACATCTCGTGCTGTGGGCTCCGATCTGAAATCTGCCATTTTGCAAACCAACCCTCGGTCTGGCTAGTCCACCCTGTGCGCCTCCTACCCCTTTAGCAACGTCAGAGCCATCTCCATGACCAGACCGACGAGGCAGTAGCACAGTGTTTGTGCTCAATTCACCGTTATTGTACTTAATAATGGCCCCAAAGCATAAGAGTCGTGATGCTGGTAAGGTGCATGTGCCAAGAAGCATTGCTATAGGGAAAAGGCAAAGGCCTACTGTGCACAGCGGCTGCCACTCTCCGTGGTTTCAGGAACCCACTGGGCTTCTTGGAACGTATCCCCCTTGGAGGAGGGGTGACTACCTTACTCCTGTCCCTGGACATACCTGGGAGTAGGCTCACCCTGTGCATACGTACATGTGTGTGTATATGTGCTAGAATCCGTCTATCTCAATCTGTATTATTTCCTGCCGATTTTTGAAAAGAATTAAACAACTTTTTCAGATACTCTTTGTTTAGCAGTTATGATTAATTTGTGAAAACTAACAATGTAGCTACTCCTCTCTCTCTCTCTCTCTCTCTCTCTCTCTCTCTTTAGTGAGACAGATTATGAGATGTACTGTGAGACAGACTCCTGCATGCCTTCTCGACTGGGATCCACCTGGGATCCACCCAGCAACCCCCCTGTGAGGCAGAAGCTGCAATCAACTGAGCTATCCTCAGCGCCTGAGGCCAGCGCTCGAACCAATCAAGACACCAGCTGCAGGAGGGAAAGAGGGAGAGAAGGAAGACAGGGAGGGCAGAGAGCAGATGGTTGCTGTTTATGTGAGCCCTGAGCGGGGAATCCAACCCTGGACGTCTGCTAGCTGCGTGAAACCACTGGCCAGGACACCACTCTTCTTAAGAGACACTTCTCTGTCCTCTGGTTTCTTCTCAGCAGACTACAGACTGTGTAAAGCCACCAGGGAGGGACCTCACACACTGAGTCCACCTCCCCCGCCCCTGTCCTTTCCTGTGTCCCCTGGATGTCCCGGTGCGAGCGGCCCCTGGTGGAGACCGAAGCCCCTTCTCCATTGAGAAAACCCCTGCCCGTCTCCCCCATCAGCGTCCTTATCTCCCCCACCCCCGGGCGGTTAGGGGTGAGGGAAGGGCTGTATCATATCCCAGCACAGAGTCTGAGACGAGGGACCGGGACACTCACCCGCCAGGTACTGGATCCTTCTCCACTCTGCGGGGAACAAATGAGGAGTCGGTGACGCGAGTGACGCAGGGACCCCGGGACACGTGGGGCCGGAACCTGTACTTACTGAGTTCGCGCTGCAGCTCCTCTGGAAATAAGCAGAAAAAAGTCCCATCACGGGGATGGAGGGGGGACGGGCGCGGTGGGGGCGCGGGCTGGGGCGGGGCGGTCGCGCTCCTGCAGCCGGGACTCACCTTTGGCGCTTCGCTCCCGCTCCTTCTCCTTGGACAGGGTCTTGCTTTTTTTCTGCTGTCGCCAGAGGAAGAACCCCGCCGCCGCCAGGAGCCCCAGCAGAGCCGGTAGAGTCACCGCTAAGGCCACCACCCAGGGCCACGCGCTCCAGAAGAGGGGACCTGAGCAGGGATAGTGTCAGCCACTGTCCTGGCGGTCGCGGGGTGTTTCGGCACAGAAAGTGATCGCTCTCTTCCCAAAGTGCCCAGACTCTCACTGTCGCATGACACTATTGCCTTGAAGTGTCTGCCTCTCACATGGGAATAGTCTGAATATCAAAAACTATGTATCAAGTCTCCTCTCCACTCCCTCCACCCTCTACACCATTAATTACTTCTCATTAGTCAGCTTTACACGTGATTAAGCACCTGAACTTGCAGCTGGAGGGCCTCGGTGCAAAATCTGGGTCATCTGCCTGACTAGCATGTGACCTGGAACCAATGCCTTCACCATTCTGTTCCGGGTGTCCCAACAGGTAAAAGGGTTATATGAATGCTTGTAAAGTGCCAGACACATAGCGAGTGCCATGCAAGTGATCATTACATTTTAAAAGTAGAAATATAATCTTGTTTTCTTTTGTTTGCACCAAAGTCGGCACTCTGCACCAGCTGGTCTGGCGCTTGCTCTCTCTGTCCGGTGTCTGGGGGCCGTCCATGTCAGCACAGAGAGATGTCTGCCTTTCCTCTCACAGTGTAACCCTCCACTGCGTACAAGTCCCTCACTTGAGGGCACAGCACACTCCCGAACTTTGTATTATTATAACTAATGGTGTGAGAAATTACGTTTTACTATGGTCATTTCAGATAAATGCAATCTGATCTGTCAGATTAATTTCCAGAACTGGAATTTTGGATCAATACATAAATACATACTTTGGATAAAGATTAATGTATTGTTCTCAATAGAAGTATAGCCAAGATATACCAAAAAAAAAAAAATCAAATTATAACAAGAAGCGTCTAAAAGTGACTGTCTCCTCACAATCCTGCCATCAGAATGTATTGTAAACCACCTTGTTTTGTTTTGCTTTCTTGCCCATCTCTCAAGTGGAAAACGTCACAACTTAGGGAGATTGGACATCCTTTCAGGATATAATTCCTTGCTGTGAATTGACAATTCATGTTTTTTGCTTATTTTTCTACTAGGTTCTTTTATATTTTAAGAAGATTAGCACTTTCTCTAGGATATAGGTTGTAAATATTTTCTCTCCATATTGCTGTATTTTTGCTAATCTTCACTATTTGCCCACAATTCCCATTGTCTGTCACAGTCTGTGGCATGCACAAAAAGCTCAGAAGATGGACCCTGGCTGTTTGGCTCAGTGGTAGAGCGTCGGCCTGGCGTGCAGAAGTCCCGGGTTCGATTCCTGGCCAGGGCACATAGGAGAAGCGCCCATTTGCTTCTCCACCCCTCCCACTCTTCTTCCTCTCTGTCTCTCTCTTCCCCTCCCGCAGCCGAGGCTCCATTGGAGCAAAGATGGCCCGGGCGCTGGGGATGGCTCCTTGGCCTCTGCCCTGGTGGGCGAGCTGGGTGGTTCCCGGTCGGGCGCATGCGGGAGTCTGACTGTCTCTCCCCGTTTCCAGCTTCCGAAAAAAAAAAAAAAAAGCTCAGAAGATGTCTGTGATATAAACAGCTTTATGGGGGAAAGAAGCACCCAGGTCCCTGCTCTGTGCCTTACGTCCACTGCAAAGACTCGTGTCAGCAGCAGAGAGTCATCGCTGCCCCCAGGGGCCACAGCTAAGCACAGGTAGCGGCAGGGCACTCACCTGCAATGGAAACCCTGGCTGTCCTTTCCTGGCTGAGCAGGGGGTTTCTGAAGATACAGGAGATCCCCCTCCCAGAGTCGCTTTCCACGGTCACAGATGCTGTGGCTGCATACAGACCCAGGCTGTCTGCAGTCACAGGTGCTGCCACAGAGGACAAGTTCTGTCCTCTGTCATCTCTCCACTCGATGTGGGGCTGCGGATACCAGCCTGCAGACGTGCACTCCAGACTGATCCCTCCACTCTCATAACCTTTCATTTCAATGAGGAGATCAGAGCCCAGCGCTGTGGAAGGAAAAGTGAGCTTGAATTACGGGGAGTCCTCTGTGCTGGTGAGGGTCTCCTCGGTAATGGAGGGCACACTCACACCAGAGAACTCCAACCGGGTTCCACTGAGGAGATGTTTACAGACGTGTGCTGTGCAGGAGGGACTGTTCCATGATGTGACCACTGTCTGAACATCACTGGACCCTTGTGCTGGATTTAGCTAGATATTAGCCAAAACAGAGATTGCTTCCCCTGGGTCCCCTTAGAGACCACTGAACCCTTTCCCCTTCCCCATGCCCCAGACAAGCCAGTTCCCGAAAGAAGTCCTCATCCTGTGCTAGGTAATCATGTAAGTATTTTCCCCTTGCTGGGTGTTTTCCCAGTATGCCTCTCTACCCTTCTCTGTCCTGTAGAAGCCTTTGCCTTTGCCATGTGGTGGGGAGGGCATGCACCTTGTCTTGCCTCTGTCCTAGTTGTGCATTGTATGTAAATCCACATGGTAAACTCTTAATGTAGTTAATGCTAGAGTAGCCAACCATTTTTTCACATCTCTGGACCCAGGAAATTTTTATAACGTGGTTGTAGAGAAGGGAAAATAACTACATGAGAGAGAACTGACCTAAGGCAGGTACAATGGAGCTGTAACCACTGTCCCTAAACCTTTAAACCCCAGGTGAGGTGGATGGCAGCCATGTGAAGACCTGAGAGAACAGAGCCGTACAGGGAAGGCTTTCTTGAGAGGAACTGTGGTCTTCAGGAAAGGACTGTAGATGGTTGAGGAGATTCTCAATGATAGAGCTAGGACTTCCCGCACCACGTTTTGTCCTCTCCTAGGCTCCCCAATGACCAGCCCCAGCAGAAGCCACAAGGTTAGGTTGTGTCCCGAGATTGAAAAATGAAGCCCTGACGTCTGAACAGGAGATAGTTCATCAAAAGCAGCATCAGACAAGAGCACTTTGTCACTGTGATGAATTAGGAGAAGATCGGGACACTCAACAATCTGGGAACAGAGAAAAACAGACCAGTGTCCAGACCACAGCAGCAACCAAACCTCCCCTGTCTGGACTGTGAGTGACCCGTTTCACCCCTGCACCATCCTGATCGCATCCAATCCAGAGCAAAGCCTTATATAAAGCCTCCCGATATCCCCTAACAGTCCAAGTGTTATGCTAAGGCTTCCTGACATCACCTGAGACAGCCATGGTTTCCACATGAGTGTGCTCTCTCTCAGAGCAGTAAGTAACTAACACCATTCGTTCAACTACAAGTTGGAGGACATGGGCAGCCCAGGTGATGTCCACGCAGGTCAGTCTCCTGGGCCCACAGCTCGTGCACCTGGAGAAACCATGGCCACTGCCTGGAACTCAGCGGAACCCAAATATCTGTGACTCCCACTGAGGGAGGTTTTTCCACTGTTTTTATCCCTGATTACCACGTCCTTGCTGAGGCGCTGGTGGCCGCCATGAGGAAGTTCCTCACCTGACACAGAATAGATTTTCCCTGAAGGACAACCTCTGTCTGTCAAGGTCCTCAGAGAGGCAGAGTTGGAAGCCAGAGGAAACAGGAGCTGGTGAGTAGCCAGGAGTGCTCTGAGGTGGGTGTGGAGACCGTGCCCCAGGCCCCACAGAAGAACAAGAACAGACCCGAGGCTCACCTGCAACCTTCAGCTCCACTTGGGCTTTGTCATAGAAGTCTCCATTTTGAAAATAACACTGGTAGTTTCCGCTGTCAGAGAGAGTGATGTTGTGAATCCGGAGAGCCGCCTTCCCCTCAGTGATGTCCTCTTTTAAAATCGAAGTTCTCCCTAGATACTCTGCTACCTGTGTCTCTTCCTTCCCATGTGCATACGTGACCACCACCTGCCAGGGGCTGGGTCGCACCCACATCAGCTCCATGTCCTCAGCGTTCATCTTTGGGGACAGGTGACAGGGAAGCTCAGCATCTTCACCCACCACGGCCAGGATGGGGTCAACAGGTCCAACCACAGTAAACTGAGCTGCTCAAAAGAAGGGGGTGCTTCATCAGTGAAAGTGGGGGCCAGAGGGTAAGGAGGTGTCCAAGGCAAGGAGCATGAATTAAAAGGCACCTGGAAGGGCCCTCAATCCCAGCAGGAGTACCATCTGCATGGACCTTCCTGGGATGGGGAAAGTCCCAGGTTCTGACTTGACACTGTAGGTCACTGTTCCAGAGACACACTCAGAACCGGTCCTACCTGAACAGGTGGTGAGCAGCTGGACCAAGACGAAACAGACAGGGAGGTCAGGCAGGTGGAAGGCCAAGGACCTCTCCATTTTTACCTGTTGTGTAGACAGAGACTGAAAGGAGATGGGTAGAAATGACGATCTGGAAAATCATGGAGAATTCCCCACGGACACGTCTGCCTCCCCCTTCCCAGACCAACTCGGGTGCAAGTAGATCACTGGTGACCAGAGAGCCTCTTCCGCAAACGTCTGCTTCTGAGTCTCTTAACTTTCATTCCAACATGGTACACATTCCTAAAATATGTAACGATAAATGAACGCCCCTGAACCGTAGCCATCAGGAAACCCTGGGCTCTACCCTGAGGACGTGGACAGAAGCCTTCACTTACCCACAATTCCCTGGGACAGCCAGCTCCCGCCTCCCCCATCACACTCTGAGGAGCACAGGACCCTCCTCCCTGAGTCCCGGATTCACTGGAGTCCCACAGTCTATGCTCAGCACACCAGCCAGAGGTTCCTGACTCACTTCCCCTCCCTCCTCCACTCACCCCTTCCGGGGGCTCCCCTACACTCAGAGCAGGAGCTGAAGTCCTCTGGACCCTTTATTTTTATAATCATCTGAATGTTTTAAAATTTAAAAGTTTTCAGAGTGGAGAATATATTTTCACTTATTTTGAGGAGATTTACTGTTTTTATTCCTGAGTATGGACCATTCTATAAATAAATAAATAAATAAATAAAATTAAGAAAACTGAAATAACATATAATGATAATTATATACTTTGTTTCATATGACCATCAATACTTTGGGTATATTCTGGCCACATACATATAACAAATGCCTTGTAATATATTTTATCCCTTGACCTACAAATTCCAGTTGCAGGAATTACTCTTAAATAAAATGCCTGGTATTAATCTCAAAATTTACGTTTAAATTTCATCAAAATAAGCTTACCATAGCAAAATGTAGACACAGTTTAAAAACCTAAATTGGGTCCTATTTTGTTAAAATTATAAATAAGAACTCTTTGCTAAAAACATGATTCCTAAACTTACAGCTAACATAATCTCAATGGTAAAAAGCTGACAGCTTTTCCTCTAAGATTAGGAATAAGAAAAGAATGCCCACCATCACCACTTCTGTTCAAAACAATATCAGAACTCTTAACACCAGCAATCAGATGAGACACAGGAATAAAAAAACAGACAATGCATAGAGAGAGAAGTAAAGCTGTCATCATTTGCAGATGACATCACACAATATATAAAAAAGCCTGAGTACTCCACCAAAAAACTATTGCATCTAATAAATGAATCCATTAACATGGCAGGATACAAAATTAGAAACCTGTTGCATTTCCATACAGCAATGATGAATAATCAGGAGTTTTAAAAATTTCATCAAAAAGCATAAAATACCTAGGAATAAATTTAACCAGAAGTGAAAGACCTGTTCTTTGAAAACTAAGGCAATGAAGAAAGAGATCAAAGAGGATGCAAATAAATGGAAGGATATACTGTGCTTATGGGTTGGAAAAATTAATGTTGTTAAAATGTCTCTACTGCCTAAAGCAAGATACGGATTCAATGTTACCCCCATTGAAATACCAACAGCCTTCATCCCGAAAGTAGAACAATTAATGGTAAAATTTATATGAACCCGCACCCCAAAAAAGAAACAAAACAAGAAAAAGCTAAATAGCCAAAGAAATCTTGAGGAAAACAATAGTTAAAATTTTTAAAAAATAATAAAAAAAGGAAAGAGAAAAAGTCGAAAAAAGTGGAGGTATCATCTTTCCTGATACGAAAAGGCTACACTAAGAAAAACAGCGTGGTGCTGGCATAAAAACAGACACACACTTCAATGAGACCAAGTAAAAAGTCCAGAAATAAATCTGCAATATGTGGCCAATTAATCAATGACAAAGGAAGAAAGAGTATGCAATGGGTTAAAGACAGTTTCTTCAAAACAATGGTGGGAAGACTGGACAGGCACATGCAAAGGACAGTAACTGGATCACTTTCTCACACCATATACAAGAATGAATGCAAAATGGGTTAAAGATTTTACTTAATACTGAAACTGTAAAACTAGAAGGAAACAGAAGCAATGGTCTCTCTGAGATCGCTCTTAGTAATATCTTTTTGGATATGTGTCCTTGGGCAAGGGCAAAAAAAAAAAACAACAACAAAAAACAAATAGGACCAAATCAAACTAAAATGCTTGTGCAAAATAAAAAGACAATCTACTGAATAAATAAACCATCCAGCAAGAGGTAAATATTGGTAATTTGTAAGAAACTCATGCAACTTAATATAAAAACACCAACAATGTGATTTTAAAAATGGGCAGAGGCCTGAACAAGCATTTCTCCAAAGAGGAGGTGCGGAGACCAACAGACAATGAACTGAAAACCTCTCTGTGGTCAGACAATGTGCTGTTTATCCATTCTTCATGTTGGTCCAGATTTTCCTATATTACAAAATAACTCTGTAATGAACATATTTACATATAGATCTTTAAGACACATACCTCTCTTAGAATCCCTTGGAATACATTCCCAGAGAACAGCAGGAGAGACTGTAAGAGGACTTTGCTCTTTTCTTCTTTTCTTTTCTTTTCTTTTCTTTTCTTTTCTTTTCTTTTCTTTTCTTCTCTTCTCTTCTCTTCTCTTCTCTTCTCTTCTCTTCTCTTCTCTTCTCTTCTCTTTTTTTTCCTTCTTTCTTCCTTCCTTCCTTTCTTCTTTTCCAACTGACAGGAGGGGAGACAAAGAGACAGACTCTCACATATGCCCTGGTCGGGATTCACCCAGCAACAGCCTGTCTGTGGCCAATGGTCTGCTCATCTGGGAACATGCTCACAATCGAGCTATTTTTAGTGTTTGAGGTGGAGGCCCCAGGGACCCATCCTCAGTGCCCAGGGTGGATGCTCTCAAACTAGTCAAACCATGGCTGCAGGAGGGGGAGAGAGAGAAAGAGAGAGAGAGTGGGGAGGGGGAGGGGTGGAGAAGCAACCTGTCACTTCTCCTGTGAGTCCAGACCAGGAACTTAATCCCGGATATTCACACGCCAAGCCAACGCTTTATCATTCAGCAAACCGGCCAGAGCTCAGCTCCTTTCTGACCACAGGAAGTTCCTAGGAACGTGCAAGCTGTGAAGCTCCCTCATTCCGGTTGTCTCCCTCCCACAGATTTCCCAATGCAGGCACAGCCTTGCCCTGCCTCTGTGGACACACCTGTGCCTTCACCTGCCTGTTCACAGCACCACACTCCTCCTCTGGGTGAGGAACGTCCTGCAGGCTCACCAGCTTCTCAGCCTCTCCCCGAAGGGTCCCTGGAGCCCTGCTTTTACCAAGTCCCCCTACTTACCCTTGGCACCCCCAGATGAAAGTCACAGAACAAAGACTCTCAGTAGTTCTCCATTATATTTCAGTTTCTGATCCGGAAGAAAGGGTGAGGGGGAAAGGAAAGCTTGCTCAGGAGGAGAAACAGTGCAAAGTCCCCATTTGAAAGTACTTGTTTTCTGATTGGCTTAGAATTCTGTGTCTCATAGGTCGCTGGGCAGAAACCAGTGGGCAAGGTCAGCATGAACAGGGACGCTGTATTGGGTGGTACCAGTGAAGACCAGCTCCAGCCCTTATTCCCACACTCTGTGTCTTCCTGTGTGTTTACCTGTTTGAATCACTCCTGGGCATATATGTGGGTGATCAGCATTTCATTATACACCCCTACTTTATGTCTTTTACATCATAATGCCTTTATCAGCCAAACTAAGTAGATAAATGAACAGATGGTATCTATGAGGATAGGAAGGTGTTTGCTGATATCTCTTATAGCAGAGCCCCGTGAAAGTATGAACAGAAAGAAACCAGACCCACCCACCTTCTGTGCTACCTCTGAAATTTAGGTCTCAGGTCAAAAACCCCAATATTACAATTTTTTTTTTTTTTTTGCATTTTTCGGAAGCTGGAAATGGGGAGGCAGTCAGATAGACTCCCGCATGCACCCGACCGGGAGCCACCCGGCACGCCCAGCAGGGGGCGATGCTCTGCCTATCTGGGGCGCTACTCTGGTGCAACCAGAGCCATTCTAGCACCTGAGGCAGAGGCCATGGAGCCATCATCAGTGCCTGGGCCAACTTTGCTCCAATGGAGCCTTGGCTGCGGGAGGGGAAGAGAGAGACAGAGAGGAAGGAGAGGGGAAGGGGTGGAGAAGCAGATGGGCGCTTCTCCTGTGTGCCCTGGCCGGGAATCGAACCCGGGACTCCTGCATGCCAGGTCGACGCTCTACCACTGAGCCAACCAGCCAGGGCCTCCAAATATTACAATTTTTATGTGTTCCGAGGCAGTGCTGCCAAGGACCTATGGGCACACTTGATATTTCTCAAAGAATTTTTATTTGGAGCGCTGCTGGGAAGGTTCATTCATGCTCTGTGTCTTCTGTCTGCTGCCTTTGCATTTTCAGGTGTATTTACTCTCCTCTGTCAGCAGGAGTCAGTGTTCCCTGAGTTTAGACTGGATAGTCTGTGAATGGGTTTCTGTTAGTGGTCTTTGGGACAGACAGGGTCTCTAGGTGGAGACTCTAGGGCATCCTAAGCCTCTTTAATTTGGTCTCAGGTGGCAAGTATAGCTCTCAGGACTTTCATGTGACTTTGGCTGATGGAATTTGACGTATCAGATTGAGTTTAGTCTCTATGTTAGAGGTGTCAGGTCAGCTGTGCAATATCTGTTCCCCACTTCTTATTCCTCATCAAACCCAGTTTGGGAGGGTGGAGGGTTCTGCAGTGTGTCCATTCCCCTTGTTGATGGGAGAGGCCGAGGGACTAAGTGTGAGCCAGTGGTTTGTAGGTGGAAGTTGTTAGGTTGTGTTTGTCCAGAGCCTTCCAATACTTCCCACTGCTTCCTTTCTCTAGGGTAGAGCACCACCTCTGGAGCTGGAGCACAGCAGCCGTCTTGTCACCAAGAGGCAACCTCAAGAATGGAAGCCACAGACTGACACAGCAGAGAATGAAGTCAGACAACGTGCAACACAGAGCAAATTTTACTTCTATCAGCACTCCCCAAATCTCTAACACAGCCCAAATATTATAACAATCTTGCTAATACTGTCTATATAGATATCATACTTTAGGTTGTATAGTTCCCAAGATTGTGGGACATCTTGGATTTCTGCTTATTATAAATAGTGCACTTTACATATCAGTTTTTCCCCACATCTTTGATAATTTCTGAATATACTTATTTTATTTGAAACTTTTAAAATTTTTATTGATTTTATAGGGAGAGAAAGAGAGTGAGAGAGAGAGAGATCAGAACAGATGCTCTGACCAGGGATCAAACCATAAACTTCTGCTCTTCAGGAAAACACTTTAACCCATTGAGCTATCTGGCCAGGCCTGTACTTTCTCACATATTATCAGGAATATAGCATTAGGTCAAGGTTCTTTCCTAAAACGCTGAACCCATCTCTCCATCAACAGGAAGGTCCTTCTCACCAAATCCCTGCTTGCATTGCAGGTGTTACTCCTTGTTATCACTGAGATGAGTGAAATGGATGGTGTTATTATCTCACGATGCATTTGTATGACAGTGAGCTGGTCACTCTCCATACTGACCATTGACTAGATTCTGGAAGTGAGTTCTCAGGCCAATGGTCCATTTTTTTCCTAGACAGACTATGGTGCTGTTTCTTATCAATCTCTGGGAACTTTGTATGAATTAAAAGTGTCAACTCTGTACTATATACATATGTCTGGTAAAATCTTTCATCACCAGTTTTTTCCTGGCCTTTTGTTTGGCACTATGATTAAGACCAAACAAAAGACTGACCCACCAGTGTGCAAGAGACTGACTTACCAAATGCAAATCTGACTGTGGCACTTTTCTCCTAAGAATCTCTGCATATTTCCTCTGTGACCCCAGAACAACTCCCGGCCCCTTAACCTTGTCAGGGAAATACTGTAGGATCTGACATTCTCCTTTGTCCTTTGTTTCTGCCCTTCTCTCAAGCAGCCCACACTTCTACCGGCAGAATTAGGGTGAAGATGCAGTCGTCTCTCAGGCCTGAACATGGTGGTGCTGTCTCCCCTCTCCCTAGGTGCAGCCTTTCCATGAATTGTGGGCGTGACCTGGAGACAGCTCTGTGTCGTGATTGTGGGCTTGTCTCTTTTGCACGAGGTTAACCCAAGCTAAGACAAAGGACTGGGTGGAGGACATCACGTATGCACTGTGTTCTCGGGCTTGCTGCTGAGCTCTGTGGTTCCCTGCTCTTCCCTGGGGCACACACTGTCGGCTCACTGGTAATAACCAGATATGACCCAATGTTACGTCCACATTGTGAGAATGACATCACTCCCCTATTTGCCAAGCCCGTGTTGAGTCTACGTGCACTGTGCTACACAGAGACTGTGTATGTGACGGGCAGGAGGAAAGTGAGGAGGCCTGGGGAAGGTGGGGGTGGGATGCAGAAGAGGGACCAGCGGGGAAGAAAGAGGTGAAATACTCCCTGGGGTCAGGTTGAGTGGACGCATCTGAGTCATATTCCTGGAAATGCTCATGAAATGGAGATTTCCGACAGTAAACAAGAGGGGAAGACAGGGAATTTAGAGACGCCAATGAAGAGGTTGGATTGAGCAGGGAGACTGAGAAGGATGCAGGGAGGGACCAGGGAGGTCTGAAGACTCTGAGTTCTCCCCACAAACTACCCACTTCAGCCTCTCCCTGTCACCTGGTGGGGAAGAGCCTCCAAGCAGGGCTACACTCACTCTCTGGAGGACAAGCTCTAGAAAACATGGGAATACAGAGTTGTGGAATTTTCAGGAGGCGGCCATGAATTCAATCACCTTGCTTCCTATTGTTACAGCTGTCACTCTTGTTCCCTTATCAGACCTGGTCTTAGTCTGAGTTCCCCCAAGAGCAGACCCTGAGACAGAGATGCAGGCAAGTGATTTATATAAGGCGTGGTCCCAGAAAACATGTGAAAGTAAAGAAATGAAACAGGGAGAACACAATAAAGTGTGTGATAAAACCTGGGTACATGTGGGCCCCTGGGGCTCAGTCTCTCTGGGGACTCTCTGAGAGACTGTGTGGAACTTGAAGCCACCATCTCAGAATTGTCACTGGGGGATGAGAACACAGAAGGACTCATCTACCATCCAGCTCCTCACTGGCCGAGGATCTTCTAGGATGAATATCTACAGGAAAGATAGAAGGACAGAAATAGAGGGAGAAGGGGGAGGAAGAAGGAGGATGAGAGGAGAGACTGAGAGGCAGTGACTGTGAGGCTCAGAAGGCATTTCTTTTTCTCCAGAGAAACGAGACACTATGCTGGGAATTGTCAATATCCTCAGAATTCCTCTTCTGCCTGCACACTCATGTCCACTCCCAGCCCCTGGGCCCCATAGCCCCTCCCTCATAGCCCGTCCTTCATAATCATCAGCAGTAGATTAGTGAGCCCTCATGTTACTTGGAGAAGGAGAAATAGGTTAATCAATTTTACATTCAAATTCAAGAGACCGGTCCATCCTCTAAGGAGAACTGGAAGCAGTTCTCACCGCCCCTCCTCTCTGTCCTCACCACTGAGATGCTGTCAGTGGTCTTCATTTCTGCGTCTCCTGAGGGGCAGGAGCTCAGAGTCCCAGAGAAGGGAAGAGCCACTGGGCCGACCGGCATACACCTGAACTTCTTCTATCCTGCAGGGAGAGGGAAGTTTTATGGTCTTCATTGTAGAACAATGGGGGAAATCCCAATTTCCCATGTCACAGACCCTCTTGACAAAAACAACTGGTGGAGAGACAGAGGGATCAGGGCAGCTAAATCCACAGAAGAGGGTACAGGTGGCAGAGGAGGGAGGTTAGAGAAGAGAGGCCAGTGGGTGCCCTGGGTGGCTGCTTAAGGTACCTGCTGGCTGAGTTGTGTCGTCATGAGCTTAGAAAGGAGCCTACATGTCACCAGGAAGCAGACTCCTCCTCCAAGGAAAGCAGTGGTGAGCCTACCTTTTGCCAAAATGTTGTTGCAAATTCTCAAGCTAATGCAAGTAAATAATTGCCACTAATTGTTTTTAAGAAATACCCCTAAGCCTGACCTGTGGTGGTGCAGTGGATGAAGCGTCGAACTGGAAATGCTGAGGTCGCCAGTTCGAAACCCTGGGCTTGCCTGGTCAAGGCACATATGGGAGTTGATGCTTCCAACTCCTCCCCCCTTCTCTGTCTCTCTCTCTCTGTCTCTCTCTCTCTCCTCTGTCTCTCTCTCTCCCTCTCTCTCTCTCCTCTCTAAAAATGAATAAATAAAATAAAAAAAATTAAAAGAAAAAAAAAAAGAAATACCCCTAAAAGAAGGCTATTCTTACTGAGTGAATTCTGACTCAGGTCAAATAGAGGCCAGTGTTGGAAGTGATGGCTTTTACGAAGCCACAAACAACACAAAGAATGACAATTTCCCAGAAATGGCTTTTTACTGAAAAGTGTCCTCTAATGCCAGAAAAACACAGTAGGAAATTCTATCGAAGTAAATCCCTTATGCGGAAATCTGAACCAGACATGATGTATCTGGACTTTACAATTTAAGACCCCTCTTGCTCTGTCTGATTCTCAAGACTCTGGTGCTGCAAGTGAAGCAAGCTCTGTAGCAAATCAGTGATGGGACAGTAACCACATGAGGTGATCTGACCACAAACTCCTAACTGGGCAGATCATAGTGGGAGTCATGATCCCACTATAAGTTTCTAGTAATAAGTTTCTTCACTTTAAATAAACCCTGTCCACCATCTTTGTGCATCGATGTCAACACACCTTTGAAATACCAGAAGTCATCCTTTTTTCAGCCCCTTCAGAGAGTATTCACCCCCAAGGAGCACAGGGTCTGGTTAACTCTCCTTCCTCCCACTTTCACAGACTCCTTACCCTCCCTCCCTCACTCCTAATGCAGGAAAGACTCTATCTGCAAAACTGTCATCCTGCAGAGCATGTGAGATCTTGCTCCAGGGCAATGCCCTCACTTAGGCTCAAATCAACTCTCAAAAAATTCTCTGTAGGTCCCCAAGTGCTTACACAGACAGATGTGAGAAGCCGGACTTCCGTTAAGCCAGACATAAGATTGGCAAAACAAAGTAACAATGCCACAGGTATCACCAGCATTTATTTTGTATTTCAAACAAGTAATTTGTCATGAAACATTTTATTTAGATCAGCCTATAACTTTCACTTAAATGTAGATTTATAAATATATCTTTAAAGACTTTTCAGTTCAAAATAGTAAATATTGATAGTTATACACAACATGAGCAAAAGATCTTTAAAATCCTCAAATTTAAGTATTGAAACTATTTTGGGCCTGACTAGGCCGTGGCACAGTGGATAGAGTGTAGAGCGTTGGACTGGGATGCTGAAGACCCAGATTCGAGACCATGAGGTCGGCAGCTTGAGTGCCGGCTCATCTGGTTTGAGCAAAGCTCATCAGCTTGGACCCAAGGTCGCTGGCTTGAGCAAGGGGTTACTCAGTCTGCTGTAGCCCCCCATCCCTGGTCAAGGCACATATGAGAAAGCAATCAATGAACAACTAAGGTGTCGCAATGAAAAACTGATGATTGATGCTTCTCATCTCTCTCCCTTTCTGTCTATCTGTCCCTATCTATCTCTTTCTCTGACTCTCTCTCTATAAAAAAAAACCCCAAAAAACAAAACAAAAAACCCCAACCATTCTGAGACTAAAGAATAGAAATTGCTGGCTTCCCCACTGAACTTGGACCTTGTAATCAACTTGGTCCAATGGTCACCTGTTCAGCCAGGATTATAAACCTCAGGCCACTTTCAATGACCGAGAATGTTTATTACAGAGATGCCTGAGCCAGCCCGACCCAGAGGTGTCCTCGTCTTTCATCCTCCCAGGCCTGGGGGCTTTACTCTGTGGGCTGGAAATCTGGGGGTGGCTGGGGATGGACCTTCAGGAGCTGGGACCACAGGCCATCATGTTGTGTCTTAACCACACCAACAGATTGGGCCTGTCCCAGATCTCTGGTCCCTCTTCCTCTGTCTCTGACCTCCAAGACTGGTTCCTAGTCCTCTTAGGTCTAGTGCATCCTGTTGTCCTCACCCTAAGTTCGCAGTGACTGATGTCAATTCAAGTCCTGTGTTGACTGTGTCACCCTGACTGTCACTGTCTCTGTCTTTCTTCTTGGTTGGGAGCCATGTAGAAGCTCTAGTTTCCTGAAACTGACCCTGCCCCATGGTGACGAGGAAATGAGTTACTAATGCTATAGTCTGATGAGGGGGATGGAGCTGGGGACTGAAGAGGGCGTCAAGGAGTCTCTGGAGGACGTTCTCCATTGTGACCAGAGGACAGGAGGGCTGTGTCCTCAGGGGACTCTGTGCTCTGCTAGTAGAGATGGCCGGGGCTTCCCTGCTTGTCTCTGAGATCAGGGAATTGGTCCTGGTGGCTGCGCTGGGTTCCTGCCCTGTGAAGGACCAGGCCACCCTCAGGCACTGTGACCCCCTGGGCCCCTGTGAATGCTGGGCAGATGAAGAGGGGGCTGTCATCAGACCCCAGCCTGAAGAAGGGCCTCAGGGGCCCAGAGAAGAGAGAACGGGGACACGTGTAGATGTGTGATCGGTCCCTCATGTTATAGAAGGAGACATCCCCAGATTCGTAGTCCAGGAACACAGCCACCCGGCAAAGGCGTTCCTTCAGGGGAATTATCTTCTCAGGAGAGGACAGGACCCGGTACTGGTTCCTAAACATCTCCAGGGTCCAGAAACCATTCTCCGGAACCAGCAGGGCCTCCCCTTTCCTCGCCACACTGTCTCTGCAGACCCCCACAGCCCACACCATCACGTTTTCCACCTCCACCTCCCAGTAGTGTCTCCCTGAGGAGAAGCTCTCTGCACCCAGGACACAAGGCCGGCAGTCGAATCTCTCTGGGTTGTCAGGCACGCTCTGCCCGCAGGGCCCCGCCTCACACTTCTTCTGTCCTCTGACAGGAAGAGCTCGGGATGGGCGGTGTCCGGGTCCAGGACCACGTCAGCTGCAGAGGGAGGTCAGCTTTAGGCCTGGGTCTCAGAGAGGTCCTGAAAAGCAGGGGGACTTCCCCCATGGGGTGGGATGAAGGCCCCTTGATCCCAGATCCCAGACAGCTCACAACTGAGACATCTTGAGGCTGAATGATGGGAGCAGTGTCTCAGGTAGAGAATAACTGGACTCTAAGAAATGTGGAAGTTTAGCAATCGAGCAGAAACTAATGGCTCCCATTTTTCTTCCACATTCTCAGATTTGCCCTCTTTTCTTTTCAAAGCATATGATCTCCGGGAGCCATTTTGGTTGGAAAGTTTCCAACTTGGCTTCAATCACCAAAGAGACCCTGTGCCCTCCCAGATCCCAGTAAAGCAATCAAGGCCAACTTCCCCCTACACTGACGCTCGGCACTAACAAGTCCCTTTGTTGGTCTTCTGCGATTTCCACCAGTGCAAGCAAGTGACATCTGACTTAAATGACTAACAAGGGAACTCTTCAGAGAGTCAAAAATGAGGTCTGTGTCTTCAGAATCCAACCCATGACCTGAGAGGTGCGTCTGGCAAAAAGTGGGGAACAATGTCCATCCAGCTTTGCCTTAACACCTGGATCTGAAGTGACCTCTCTGGTACAGCAAGTGCTCCCGACCCTGACATGGTGAAGACATTCCCCACTCGCTGTCACTATTACTGAGCCAACCTCCATTTCCATTGTTACAATGATCTCCTTCCCCACGTTGATATGCTCAACGGTGACAGTTCTGAAGTGCACCTCAAGAGGAAAGGTCTACGCACCATGTGACGTAGTCAAGCCTGGGTGGTCTGGTGCCTGTGACCAGGAGGTGATGAATCACACAATGAAAGTGCCTCTCAGGGGAGGCAAGTGGACCCTGTGGCTCCTGTTTGCTCAGTCCCTGCCCCTCACAGGCTGTACACAGCATCAGTGCTCTCCTGGGGCAGGAAGGCATTTCTGGTTTTATGTGTCCACTCCTGAGACTGGCTTGGGTAGGTCGCTGCCTCTCCCACCCATGGCTCCTCACTGTGCAGTTTGTACCTTCTGCCAGGGAGTGAGTAGCTAAGTCAGTATTGTCTCCTTTCACGTTAACCCAGATCTAAAGAGAACCAACTATTGAAACATAACCTTTGGGGAGGTTCACTCTGTATGCTTGACCTCTGGTAGTCATGGATGAAATTATGCTAAAAATGGGAAGGTGGGAAGGAAGTAAAATGTTGACCAAGAGCCAGAGGAATTCCTGCAGAAAGAGCAGGGATCCTGTGTCTGGTGGGATGCTGCTAGTGAACTGACCCCAGCCCCCCACCCCCAGGTCACCGTGTCCCCTTGCTCCACTCAGCTCATGTGTCCTGTGGCTTGTTAGTGGGGAGGAAGCTGGGGAGTGAGGGAAGGTCAGAGGTGCTCACCAGCATGTAAGAGTCCTCTTCTCCATCCTGCAAGGGGACAGGCAAGAGAGTGAGCTTCAGGAGATAACAGTGACCAACAGAATACACAGTGCACGGAGTAGTTCAAGAAATGCTAAACTTACGCAATTCTTCTTGAAGTTGTTCTGAAATAGAAATAGAAACAGAAACAAATGAGTGTCCTCAATAGAAGAACTAGGAACTTGAGTCTGTATTAAACAAAGCCCTAGTCCTTTGTGTGAAGTCACCATTCCCTCCATCATGTCTAGAGAATAGTCCAGATACCAGAAATGATACAGGACCAGGTGAGTGGATATCATAAGTACTCATTTAAGTTTTTTGTTGTTTTTTTTTTTTGTTTGTTTGTTTTTTTGCTTTTCAACACTGTACTGCTCTCTGTAGCCAGGTGAGTGCATGCAGCATTTGAGGAGGGTGAAGCCAGTGACTGGCATGGGGACACCAAGCTCTGGCTCTATCTCTTCCATCCTCTGTGTTCCAGACTCCACATGCCTGAGCGGTGTTCTTTAGATGCCAGCAAACTACCCTTTACTCTTACCTTTCATTAAACGTTCTTTCTCTTTTTCCACACGTTCTTTCTCCAGTGCGTTACGTGCAATTTCTTTCTCTCTGTTTTCTAAATCTTTTCCTACCAACAACATTTCTTTGTCCTTGTGGAGTTTTCTGATGAGACAGATGCCCCTGACGATGACGAGGAGGAGGGCAGGCAGGGTGACAGCCAGGGCCACCATCCAGGGAGACGTGTTGGGGAAGAAGGATTCTGGAAGCAGGAACAGAAAACTTCCAGTTAGTTTTGTTTTTGTCGTTTGACAGAGCCCAGGACACAGACGAGCATAAGCACCTGGAGTCACCGTGGGAAAAACTGGGTGAATAAGAGCCAACTGCAGCCACCATCCTGGCGCGGCCACCTGCACTACTGCCTGACAACTGCCACGCCCTCCTCCCGGCTTCTGCCACATCCGGGGCTGTCCTTCCTCAGTACGGCTGCTTTGGGGCCATCATGTTATTTTTTTCCCCTGAAATGTTTCCTGTCTCAATAAGACTAAAGGCCAAAGTCTACCCATGCCCTACACTGCCCCATGTGGTCTGGACACATTCCAGAACTGAATTCATTTCCTTCTACTCTCATACACTCAATCCATTCCATCCACACAGACCTCGTGGGGTTCCTTGAAACTGCCAGACATGCTTCTGCCTTAGGCCCCTTGCATGTGCTATTTCTGCTGCCTGGCTAGCTCATTCCTCACTTGCCTAATTGCCAGTTTTTGTTGAATCCTTTCCTTACTATCCTGTTTATAATTACAACGCCCCATGCCCCTCCCCCTCCCTACACACTCCCCCGGTTAATTCTCTACAGAACTTAACACTATCTGATAGAACAGATTAAGCAACTGTTTTAATGCTTACTCTTTGCTGCTGTAGAATGTGAACCCCATGAGGGTAAGGATATTCATGCATTTTGTTCTCTGATGATACTTGGTTTTTAGAACAGTGCCTTGAACATATGGGATCCTTGCTCATTATTTGTTGAATGAATTTAGGAATGTAGACTTTCTGAAGATGTCTCCTTGGAATATCCCACTGGGGAGGAGGGCGTCAATATAACACAGCATCAGGGGTAGACAGCTATGTGCCCATTCCACCCTGCACGCTTTATGATTGTTCAAATGTGTAAAACTTGATGCAGGATCAGAACCACAACAAGGGAAATGCTAGCAGATTTATCCTCAGAGAAGACGGTTTTATTCTTACGATTGGAGACTGTCTGCTGTCCCCTTGTGGGAGGGGAGACGCCTCAGCTCCTTGCAGCTTGTGCTCTTCAGGCCCAGGACCCTCCCACGCCCACCCCTGTCCCCAATCCTCCCTCAAGCTCCCATCTGTCTGCTGAGCTTCCTGCCTGCAGGACGGGGTCCTCAGAGGCCAGGGAACTAACCTGGAATGAAGATCACAGAATTCTTCTCCTGGGCAAGCAGGGTGTTGTTGACGGAACAGGCTATGTTCCTCACAGAGCTGTCCCTGATGACCACGGCCATGGTGACCCTGAAGAGTCCGCCTGTCTCCTGAGTGTAAGCCTCCTCCAGGGCGGGCTTGACCTCACCATAGAGGTCCCTCCACACTGCGTGGGGCTCTGGGAACCACCCTACAGATGAGCACTCCAGCCGGACGCCCCCATCCTGGTGGCCCTTCATTCCAATGAGGGGCTTGGAGCCCAGGCCTGGGGACAAACAAAAATGTTTAAAATGCCTAATTCTACTGGTGAAGGCCCTTAGAGAATTCTATATAGTAGCGTGATAATAATCTGTAGGGATTGAACATTCTCCACTACTCAAGGTCCCCGCTGAGTTTAGTGAGCTTCTAAAGACTCGATATCCACTGCTCAGTGGACACTCATCCTTTGGTCTTCCAGCAGGAAGAAGCTGCCCTCTGGGTTACAGAGTATTTTAGGAAAAAGCCACCAAACAAGTGAAACAATGTACCTGCCACCATTAGGTGCACGACAGCCTCATCGTAGGACCTGCCTTGTTGGAAATAACAGCGGTAACTGCCATTGTCGTGGGCGGTGACATTGTGAATGACCAGGGCCACCCTCCCCTTGATAATGTCTTCGCTCACGAAGGTTGTCCGCCCGCGGTACTGCTCCATCTGCTCCTCCGTCCTCTCGCGCCCGCCCTTGTACACCAGCACGGCCGGCGAGAACTGAGACCGGAACCACCGCACCTCCATGTCCACGGCACTTCTCTCAGGTGACAGGTGGCAGCTTAACACGGTGCTTTCTCCCACCAAGGCCCACGTGGGGTCAGCTTGCCCCACGACAGTAAACTGGGCTGTTCAACAAAGGGGCAGAATCAGTTGAGGTACCTACCAGCCTTCCAATATAGAAGGCAGAAAAGGAAGTGGCTATTCCAGGGGAGGACCGAGGGGCGTCCTGGGCTGAGGATTCTGGGGCCCACAGCTGTGGCTGGTTGGAGCACGAGATGGCCACCAAGTGTCTGCTGAGGCTGCCAGAGCTCGGTGAACAGAACAGAGAGGAGCTTCCCCCCGACCCCCCCCCCCCCCCCCCCCCCACACACACCCTGTGCAGACAGAGGCTTTCTCCTGCTGCCCAGGGCAACCTGGGCCTGGAGCACAGCAGGAGCTGGATCTGTCCAACCTGGTAGACACAATCCAGTCCCAACTAAAACGTCTCTCAGTGTAAGATACTCATAAAGCATATGAATATTTGGACTAAAAAAACTGTTAAATGTGTCAATGGAACAGTTGACATTAATTACAAGTTTGAATGATAACAATGTATGTATTTTGGAGCTGTCTGCCTTTTATTGGGCTGTGTTGGTATAAACTCAGCGAACACGTGCAGAATGAAGGATGGGTGATCACAACCGCAGCGGGAAGTGTGGGCTTCCCTTTCTGCGTCGATAGGAGCCCGTGGCAGCGCCCTACCTGAGACCAGGGCGGACAAGCCCAGGAGCGCGAAGAACTGCCGGGGGTCAGGCGGGGAGACGTGCAGGGAAGCAGCCGGCTCCATAGCACGGAGGACGGTCACCCAGGGGAGGCCGGGACCACAGGCCTGGGGGCGCAGAACTGGAGAAATCACCAGGGAGACTGGCACCACCGTCCTGATCTAGGTAACGACCCTGTAACCCGTGTTGGTGACATCAGAGCCCCTACTTGTATCCTGGGCACCCCCCTTCCGCCTCTTCAGGTCCAGCGACTCCGCACAGACGCGCTCAGGAACATTCCAGGAATAAGTGAGCGTTCCCCAGTCGCCCTGCTCGGGTCGGGTCTCTTCTGGGGACAGAGCTCAGTGTCTGCGGTCGTCACCCGACATCCTTCCACAGCCTCCTCCTCCTCCAGGCAGCACCTGAGTACCCCAGGGAGGCCAGGAGTGGAGTCCCCCCCGGAAGCCCCTCCCGGGGACCCGCCCTTCCCACGTGATCCGCCCCCCGCCCCACACGGAGCGCAGCGGCCCCGCGGCCCCACCTGCCAGACTGCACTTCCGCGTCTTCTGTCCGCTGACGCTCAAACGATGACTTTCCGGTTGTCCTTCTCTCTGAGCCGCCCGTGGGCACAGCCACAGCCGGAGGACAGAACGTCCCGACAGAGGAGAAGAAAACTACTCCTGTCCTCCCATCACAGGCTGTGTGCGGCGGGGACCGGGAACCCGGTGTCCTTGTGACCTGAATCCCAAGATTTCCAGTGACCGTTCGGAGTCCGGGATTGGCCGGCGGCGGGCCCACCAGCCAATGGCATCGCCGAGTCTGCTCCTCACCAGTTGCTAGGTAGAATTCACAGACAGCATTAAAACAGGCACTTCTGCAGCAGCCTTTTGAGAGTATCTGGAATTTTTAGTTTCTCTTTCTATTTTCAGAGGCAATGTACGGTTGTTTTTTTTTGCTTGTTCCTCCCTCCCCACAGTCTTGCAATTCCCTGCGTGTTATGGGTCGCTGTGTGTGTGTGTGTGTGTGTGTGTGTGTGTGTGAGAGTCTGTGTTAGTGGGGCGTTTACGCAGTGAATGGCAGTCATGAGGTGCACATAAGCACACTCTCCCTAAAGCCTAATAATCGCTTTCAAGTTGCTGGGCTTGTGGGGATGGAGGAGACATGGGGGGCAAGGACCAGCTGGGGTGTAGAGACCAGAGATAGACAGCAGTTACCGCAGCTGTTATGGAGACCTTGTCTCTCAGAAACTACGGAGTAAGAGTGTGTGGTTACTGAGTGAGAGGAGAAAGGTATTTCTTTCCCACAAGAGGTGGCACTCCAGTGCCCGCAGGATGATGGCAGGGAACAAAGGCTTCCTCTTCTTCTGGTAGATGGTCTCTTTGGATCCAGGACCCCTCCACCCATAGATCCCAAATGGGACATTGCATACATTTCTTCTAGAATAATCTTCCCAAAGCACATTTCTTAATATTTACAGCATGGGCTTAAAAGCTTTCCTTGCAGGCCTCTCATTCCGTTCTGACTCAATTCTACACTGCCGTTGACACACTAACAGTGTCCCCACCAGCAATTACTCCAGGACTGGGACTCTGTCCCCACGGCATTCCCTTCTCCTGAATTGTCCCCTCACACCTGCTCCTGCAAGAACACCTCCAGATGTTCCCAGCCTGCAGAGCTCTCAGCTTCTCCTGACAGCCAGCAAGGAATGCCAACCTGGGTCCCACCACTGCAGGAAACTCGCTTTTGCCAATAATCAGAATGAGCAAGAAGCAGACTCTTCCCTAGATCCTGCAGAAAGGAACCCAGCCTGCAGACACCTTGGTTTCAGCCCAACTAGAGCTACGTGGGACTTCTGACCCACAAAATGTGAGGTAGTACATTTGTGCCGTATTAGGCCCTGAAATTTGTGGTTATTTAGCATAGAAGGAACAGAAAGCCAATATAATAGGATTTTGTGAAAATGTTTCAAGGAGGTAAACTGTAAAACTGTGGTGAGTAAACTCCAGGGGGTATAAAATCTAGAAGCAGCTCAGTTGAAATGTGAAGATTATTAGCATAATTTATTTAACAAATGTAACTTGACACACACAGGGCAGAGGGCACGGAGACGTGAGCACTCATAGCGATGATGATGAAGAGTGGCTTCTCCCCAGGACCCACCGGGTAAAAGGAACCTCCAGTAACATCAGTGAATGAGCAGAGGTCGGACGTCCCTTTTCTGCAGATGAATCTAGAATGTGATGGAAAGTTCATTGAAGCTCATCTAGCTTCCTTCTTCCAAATTCATATTTCACAGATGACCATTAGGTATGAAGTAGGGCAGTTGGTTCTGCTCTGTGATCACAGGTCACATTGTTGGTTAAGATGTTGGCTTCTAGTCTCTTCTCAGCCCTGTGTGATGTGGTCATTGTGAATTCATTCTCTGCAAGAAGTCGTCCTGCAGAGCCAGTCGGTGTAGTGGACCATGGCACTGGGAGTTGACCTTGAAGAATCCCAGTTGGGTATGACCTTCATAGTCACCTCCAGTGACCTTTGCCCTTGGTGCCCTGGGAAGGGAATCTCAGGGCTGCATGCGACTCTGCCCAAGAGGAACAGCAGGAGGCAGAGGAACAGACCAGAGGTAGAGGGAGGGGACAGAGGCTGACCGTCTCTCAGCAGTATGACTTTCTGTATGAATTATATACGTCATTTTACTTGGCCCTGCCTTAGTTTCGAAATGAAGCTACCTCATATGGTTGTTGGAGGGTTAGTGAGTCAAATTCCCCTCAAGCATTTAGCACCCAGTACATTTTAGGTTGCCTGTGAATGTTAGCTCTGGTTGTTGGAAACCAGCTGAGTCACCCTTGGAAAGTTAACTCCCATTCTGCACCCTCGTCTCCTTATCTGTCATGTGGAAAACTGAATCAATATTAGTGAAGTAGCCTGACCAGGTGGTGGTGCAGTGGATGGAGAGTCGGACTAAGATGTGGAGGACCCAGGTTAAAGACCCCGAGGTCTCCTGCTTGAGCGCGGGCTCAACTGGTTTGAGCAAAGCTCACCAGCTTGGACCCAAGGTCGCTGGCTTGAGCAAGGGGTTACTTGTTCTGCTGTTGGCCCACGGTCAAGGCACATATGAGAAAGCAATCAATGAACAACTAAGGTGTCACAACGAAAAACTGATGATTGATGCTTCTCATCTCTCTGCGTTCATCTGTCTGTCCCTATCTATCCTTCTCTCTGACTGTTGTTCCGTCTCTGTAAAAACAAAAACAAAAACAAAACAATATTAGTGAAGTGTTTCACTCAGGGTGTTTTTAGCTAGTGTTCTCTGGTTGTGACACATTGTTGTTAATGGTCCCTCAGCTCCAGGTTAGGCTTGGAGAAGCAAAGGTGTTACTTCAACCTGAGGGTCTTCATTTTCATCTGAGCCCTGGACCACATAGGTCTCCAAGGAAGGGTCAGGCACTGGGTTTGGCAAGAGGGAACTTTCCACTCTTTTTTGGGCTGGGCAAATGGTCAAGGCAGTGGGTTCCAATGCAAAAATCTGAAAAAAAGGAAATAGAGGCCCAGAGAAGGAGGTGTGTGGGAAGGTGTAGATGTGCGACCCATCACTGGCGTTGTAGAAGGAGACCTCCCCCAACTCATAGTCCAGGAAAACCCCCACGCGTTCAGGAGGGTCAATTGTTAGTTTGGTCCAGGGGTCTGTGCAAGCCCGGTACTCATTCCCCTCATACAGCCCCATTGTCCAGAATCCAACCTCAGGTGTCATTTTAAAGGAATGTTTTCTGTCCACGTTCTCCCTACATACTCCAACATGCCACTGTTCCCTGTCCCCCACCTCCATCTCCCAGAAATGTCTCCCCGACATGAAGCTCTCACAGCCCAGCACACAGCAACGCTTATGAAATCTCTTGTTGTTGTCAGGCAGGCTCTGCCATGTTCCTGCCCACTGCACGCTCCTCTGGTTCTGGGAAACAATGAGGTTGGGGTGCGCGGTGTCCAGATCCAGAAACACATCAGCTGCAGAGGGTTCAGATAGTGTGGAGTCAGCCATGGTTCCTGGAACTCAGAGCCTCAGCCTACAAGCCCTGGGGTTGTCTGAGGAGGCCTGAGACCAGAGCCTGGGGTCCCCAGCCTGTCTTGGATGTGACCCTCAGCCAGGCCGCGAGAACCCACTAGGGAAGGGAGAGGGTTCAATATGGATGGGGAGGGTGAGGAAGGTTGTGGTCATTCTAACCCCCATAGTGAGCTGTCACCTTCCACCTTCTCCCTGTTTCCCTCCCCAACACGACCGTGCCCACCTGTGCTGCACAGTCACATGGGCTCAATTTCACCCCTTGCCCTGCCCCTCCCCCCTCCTGAGCTGGATTCATTTTCAGCACTGTCTCTCCTTCTCCCAAGATACAACCTACATCTTGAGTCTCAATTTCATATCTGTAAATGGGTGTAAAAACACTAATCTCAGGTTGGACTACAACAAGCTGTATGGCATATTTAGCCCAAGGCCGGCTGGCCAGGCAGGAAGTGCCTGGTGTGATAACATGGACCACGTCTCTTCTGTGCTTGGAGCCATGCTGGGGGCTCTGTGAGCTCTTATGTCCTCTCCCCACCTGTGCCCACACTCTGACCCCCAAAATCAGTCATTTATGGAGAACAGCACAGCTCCTTGCCTCTGGTGACCTGCTGGGTTTGGCCAAGAGGAGGGACCAGCTGAGACAGGAAGGAGAAAGGAAAGAGGCCCAGCACTGACTCCCCCACTTCCTCCACTGGAGATGCTCTGACAGAGCCTGACTCCTCTCAGGCAGCCTCTCCCTGAGCTCCAGCTTCCTCTGGGCTCCAGTGACTGCTCCCTGTCCCTCCCCCTTCAGCCTAGGGGTGGTGACAGCTCCCACTGTGGGAGCCCTGGGGCACCATTCATCCTTGCTGGTTTCCTTTAATGCCACCCCTGCCCATGCTAGTAGTTCCTTCTCTAAACCCTCTTTATTTTCTTTTGTTTTTCTTCCTTTCTTTTTATTTTTGAGAGAGAGGAAAGAAAAGAGAGAGACAGAAGCATCAATCTGTTCCTTGTTTGGCCAGTAGTGGCACACTGGGTAGAGCATCAGCCTGGGACACTGATGTCCCAGGTTTAATACCCCAAGGCCACTGGCTTGAGTGTGGGATGTGGACTTGATCCCGTCATTGCTGGCTTGAGCCCAAGGTTGCTGGTTTAGCAAGGACTCACTGGTTCAACTTGAGCCATCGACCACCCCCTACCTCTCCCATTCCATCAAGGTACATAGGAGAAGCAATAAATAAATAACTAAAGTGCTGCAACTTCAAGTTTATGTTTCTCATCTCTTTTCTTTCCTTTTCTTTCTCTCTCTCTCAAAACAAACAAACAAACAAACAAAAAACCCCACTAAAAACAGAACCTGTTACTGTATGTGTGCTGTCTAGGGGTGAGGGTGGCGGGGATTGAACTTATAACCTTTGCATATCAGGATGATGCTCAACAGAACTATCCAGCCAGAGCTTAACCCCTCTTTATCACTGTATAGAGGTGACAGTGACAAAACCAACTGCATCTCTGTGTCACAGAGTTCTTTCATCTTTACGTGCTGTGACCTTTGACCAATCTCACTGTCCTCAGCAAGCACACCAAAGCCTGAGAGGTGATGAATGACTGTTCCTTAAAATACAGCCATGGACATTTTTGTTAGTAGCAGCTTGAATGTCAGAAAGACTGAGGTCAATAGCCAACTGGTGATCGATTATAAAAAGTCATACATCACAAGACCAAGACTTATGGACTGGTGCTAACATATTCTTTGTCCTTTTCTCCTGTCTATCATTAGTACCCGAGTTATACTATAAAAGAAGTAAGGTAACATGTCTGCAACCGTGAATAATCTGTGCAGATTGCCAGTTTCTGTGTGATCTGACCCTACTGCTTGTGAGTCAATTACCCTATAACACAGTCTGTTACATTCTAAGGAGTGGCTTATTTTTTAGGCCTTAAAATATCTTCTCCTTACTATGGTCATTACTGTCAAACACCCACTTAAACAGGCTATCTCTTTCCTGTTGATGTTTTCAACAATATGCATCCATTATGTTATTTAATCTTCACCTCAATCCTCACATAGTAGGAGTTTCTACCATCTTCTAAAGTGAAAACACTGAAGCTCAGAAACATTGTGTAACCTGAGGACACACAGGGGCAGGAGGGGCAGAGCTGGGGCAGGTCCCATCCTGACTCTCCTGCAGCCCCTCCCCCAGCTGCACCCCTCCTGCCTCTTCCTTCCCACAAAGACCTGTGGAGCCCAGGACAGCAGCTGTCCCTGGTTTTCTGGGTTCTCTGCAGCAGAAGGGTACACCTTTGAGACCAGGACCTCAAGTCACCCTCCTAGACTCCCCCAGTCAAAATTTAGAGAAGAAAAAGGGACCAGGGTCCCTTGATTATTGTTGTCGGGAACACACAGTGACTCACTCACCAGGTTGGAAGAGGGCCATCTTCCACTCTGAAAGGAAGGAGACACAGACAAGGAAAGGTCATCATTTCTGTTCTTCCCTCACCATCTCCCTTCATTAAGCCTCTTCTCCCTCCTCTCCTCAGTCTGTTCCAACATCACTTTCCTGCATCTACAGCTCTGCGGATCAGGCATAAAACCTCTCTGCATGTTGGGCTTCTCTTCATCACACTGGAGCTGCAGGCGACATGGCCATGCTGAGCCCAGGTGTGCGGGCATCTGTGTCAGCAGGGTGAGGGGACACTGTATGTGGAAGGTCCTCTCTGAGTGTCCAGAAGACAGGGTGGGGCACCACAGAACATGGGCCTCTGAGCTGGATCTGATCATTACTCACCAGCAGAGAGGGTTTAAATGCTTTGTACACAGAGAGCATCAGAGTCACTCACCAGCGTAGGCCTGAGACTTCTCACCTGCAAAGGGAGACAACAGAGTCACCTGAATGTCATTTCAGAGTCATTTCCTTTCTCTTCCTCTTGCACTCATCTGATTTCTTTTTTGACCACCCCCCTTCCTGCCTGTCCCTCTGCCTGTTCAGTTCTCTGCTCCCCCCTCTTTAAATCAGCTGCATCTAGTGACCCTGCAGGCACCCTGCATGAGCTGTCCCAGCTGTCACTGCAGATCTGTGTGTACCTGTCTGCACAGCAGTCACCCTTGTCAGAAATGTTGTTTTCCAAAGTTTGCTACCTTCCTTTCAGAGTGGTCAAGAAATATTAAGTGGAAAATTCCAGAAATAAACAATTCATATCTTTTAAATTGTACATTACTCTTACTAGTTTGATGAAACATCATGCCATGCCACTGCCGCCATCCCAGGGAGAATCGTACCTGTGTCCAGCATGTCCCCACTGTGGACCCCACCCCCTCACCTTAGTCACTTGGGAGCTGCTGGGTGATCAGATCTACTGGGGCGGTATCACAGTACTCGTGTTCAACTCACCCTTATTTTACTTAATAATTGCCCGAAAAGGCAAGAGTAGTGATGTTGGCAATACATGTATGCCAGTGAGAAGCCTTCCTTCCAGAGAAAAGGACATAAACCTGTGTGTACAGGGTGTGGTACTATCCACGGTTTCAGGCTTCCCCTAGGGGTCCCAGTAGGTGAGGGGTGCCTACTTTACTCTTGTACCTGGGCGTGGGCTCGCTGTGTGCGTGTGTGTGTGCGTGTGTGTGTGCGTGTGTGTGTGTGTGTGTGTGTGTGTGTGCTAGAATCCACCTATGCAACTTAATGAGAAAATCTCAGATACTATATTTTCCAGCAGGTATATCTGTGAAAACTGACACGGTAGACACTCGTATTTTTAAGAGACACTTCTCTGTCCTCTGGTTTCTTCTCAGCAGACTACAGACTGTGTAAAGCCACCAGGGAGGGGAGGACCTCACACACTGAGTCCACCTCCCCCGCCCCTGTCCTTTCCTGTGTCCCCTGGATGTCCCGGTGCGAGCGGCCCCTGGTGGAGACTGAAGCCCCTTCTCCATTGAGAAAACCCCTGCCCGGCTGCCCCATCAGCGTCCTTATTTCCCCCACCCCCGGGCGGTTAGGGGTGAGGGAAGGGCGGGATCATATCCCAGAAGAGATTCTGAGACGAGGGTCCGGGACACTCACGCGCCAGGTACTGGATCCTCATCCGACCTGCGGGGAACAAGTGAGGAGTTGGTGGCGCGCGTGACGCAAGGACTCCAGGAAGCGCGGGGCGGGGACCGGTACTTACTGAGTTCACGCTGCAGCTTCTCTGGAAATAAGCATAAAAATGTCCCGTCACAGGGATGGAGGGGGGACGGGCGCGGTGGGGGCGCGGGCTGGGGCGGGGCGGTCGCGCTCCTGCAGCCGGGACTCACCATTGGCGCTTCGCTCCCGCTGCTTCTCCGCCCGTTCTTCTTCCTTCTTCCTTCGCTCCCTCTCTATCTCCGTGGACAGACCCTCGTTTCTCTTCTGCTGTCCCCACAGGAAGAACCCTGCCGCCACCAGGAGCCCCAGCAGAGCCGGCAGGGTCACCGCGAGGGCCACAACCCAGGGCCGCGCGTTCCAGAAGAAGGGACCTGCGAAGGGACAGCATCAGCCTCTAGCCAGGCAGGGTCTCGGGGTGTCTGGGGACAGATGGTTCTCTTCCCAGAGGGGCCAGAACTCTTAGTGTCACACAGCACTATTGTCTTGACATGTCTGCCTCTCACATGGGAATAGTTCAAATATCAAACACTATATACAAAGTCACTGAAGTCTACTCTCCACTCCCTGGTTCAGTGCCCTGTTTGTTAGGTCTCATTAGTCAGCTCTATATGTGATTAAAATCTTGGAGCTGGAGGGCCTGGGTTCCCGTTCTGGGTCTTCTGCCTGACTAGCATGTGACCTAGAACTTATGACTTCACCATAATGTTCCTGGTGTCCTAACAGGTAAAAGGAATCAATTAATGATTATAAAGTGCCTGACTCATAGAGTGTCATGCAAGTGTTTATTACATTTTAAAAATATACACATATCCTATTTGTTCTTGTTTACAGCAAACACAGCACTCTGCACCAGCTGGTCTGACTCTTGCTCTCTCTGTTCAGTGTCTTGGGGACCGTCCATGTCAGCACAGAGAGACATCTGCGTTTCCTCTCACAATGGAACCCTTCACAATGGAGGGCATAGAAGAGTCTCTAACTTTGTGCTATTTTAATTAATGGTATAAAAAATAGTATTTCACATGGATCATCTTATCAACTGCAAGCTGATCTGTCAGATAAATTTGCAGAACTGGGCTTTTGAATCAATAAAGAAGTAGTTTGGATACAAATTGCTCTATTGACCAAATGAGAAGATGGGCCAGTGTATACCAGAAATATACCACCTTGTAGCAACAATCATTTAAGAGTGACTGTCTCCCTACAAGTCTGTTATCACAATGTTTTTCCAATGATCTCATTTTTTGTTTTATTGACAATATCACATGTGGAAAACATTTCTTTATTCAGTGAGAGTGAACATTTTTTCATGGGGTGATTTCTTTTTTGTGAGCTGATAATTCATGCTCTTGTTTTATTTATTTATTTATTCATTTTATAGAGGAGAGAGAGAGGAGGGGGGAGGGGGGAGGAAAAGGAAGTATCTACTCCCATATGTGCCTTGACCAGACAAGTACAGGGTTTCGAACCAGAGACCTCAGCGTTCCAGGTCAATGCTTTATCCCCTGCGCCACCACAGGTCAGGCCAATTCATGCTCTTTTATCATTTTTCTACTGGGTTATTTTATATTTTAAAAGGGTTATCCCTTTCCATAAGATATGGGTTATACATATTCCCCCTCCTCCATTGTACCATATCTTTGCCGATCTTTGCCATTTGCCTACAATTCCTATTGCCTGTCACAGTCTGTGGCACGCAGGAAATGCTCAGAAGATGTCTGTGACATAAACAGCTTTATGGGGGAAAGAAGCACCCAGGTCCCTGCTCTGTGCCGTACCTCCACTGCAAAGACTCAAGTCAGCAGCAGGAGAGAGACATCGCTGCCCCCAGGGGCCACAGCTAAGCACAGGGTAGCACAGGGCACTCACCTGCAATGGAAACCCTGGCTGTCCTTTCCTGGCTGAGCACGGGGTTTATGAAGATACAGGAGATCCCCCTCCCAGAGTCGCCTTCCACGGTCACAGATGCTGTGGCTGTGTACAGACCCAGGCTGTCTGCAGTCACAGGTGCTGCCACAGCGGGCAAGCTCTGTCCCCTGTCATCTCTCCACTCGATGTGGGGCTGCGGATACCAGCCTGCAGACGTGCACTCCAGACGAATCCCTCCATCCTCATAGCCCTTCATTTCAATGAGGAGATCAGAGCCCAGCGCTGTGGAAGGAAAAGCGAGCCTGGATTACAGGGAGCCCTCTGTGCTGGTGAGGCTCTCCTCAGGAATGGAGGGCACTCTCACACTAGAGAACTCCAGCAGGGTTTCACTGAGGAGCTCTTTACAGACGTGTGCTGTGCTGGAGAAACTGTTCCATGATGTGACCACCACCTGAATGTTGTTTGACCCTCATGCTAGATTCAGTTAAATGTGGACCAGAACAGAGCTGGTTCCTCTAAATCCCCTTAGAGTCTGCAGGACCCCTGTCCCATGTCCAGACATGCTGTGATTTCTGGGAAAAGTGCTCACCTCACCCTGGACAAGCATGTAACTCTTTTTCCATTATCTTGGCTGAGTTCTGCCTCAGAACACTTATTTATCCTTCCTTGTCCTGTGTAAGCCTTTGTCCTTACCATGTGATGGGAAAGATATGCCCATTGTCATGGCACCATTTAGTAATGTGTTGTACGTAAGTCCCTGGGATAAACTCTGGATGTAATTAATGGTATCATTATCAGCCTGTTTCTCAGGTATCTTAACCCAGGAAACATTAAGTAATGTGGTTGTGCAGAGGTGAAAATAACTACATGGCAGAAAGATGACCAAGGCCCAGGAATAGTGGAGTTGTTTCCAGTGGTCCCTAAACAGCTAAACCCAAAGGGAAGAGGAAACAAACCTTTACAGACCTGAAATAACACAGTCTCTTAAAGAGGGCTTTCTCAAGGGGATTTGTGGCTCCAGGAAAGAACTATACTTAGCTGAGGCTATTCTGCAGGACAGAGCCAGGACTAAACCATACCCTCAATTCCATTCTCTGCTGGGCTCCCCATTGATTAACCCAGGCAGAAGCCACCGGGCAAGGTTGTATCCTGAGAAAGAGAAATGCCGCCGTGAGGTCAGCACATGAGCAATTCCAGGGAACAGCAGCATCAGATGAGGTGCTTTGTCACTGTGATGGGTCAGGACAAAATCAAGACCACTTGACCATTGGGTTTGAGCACAGAGATAACATGACCAGTGTCCTGACTACAACGACTAAACTTATCCATCCTATCATGGCTGTGAGTGACCCATTACAGCTCTGCACCATCCCGACAGCATCTGATCTAGAACAAATCTCTACTTCTATAAACCCTCCCCAAATCCCCTCAGAGCCCAAAAGTTATACCAAGTCTTCCCTGACACCCTTTTACTGAGACACTGCATGCATTGCACATGTGTGCATTTACCTCCCTGCAACAAGTACTGAACACAACTTGTTCAACTACAGGTGTGTTCTTGGGGCCAATGGTAGGACAACATTGGCAACACAGATGCTGTCCCTGCAGGTCAGCCTCCTGGACCCACAGCAGCGCACACATGGGGAACCACGGCCACTGTCTGGAGCTCAGCTGAACCCACACAGATGTGTGACACCTGCTGAGGGAAGTTTCTCATTGATTTTATCCATGATTTCCACTTCCCTGCTTAGACCCTGGTGGCCGCCATGAGGAACTTCTTCACCTGACACAGGAGGAACGGTCTCTGGAGGACAACCTGTGTCTGTCAAGGGTCTCAGAGAAGCAGAGTTGGAAGGAGGGAGAAGCAGGTGCTAGTGAGTAGTCAGAGGTGCTCTGAGGTGGGTGTGGAGCCTCTGCTCCCAGATCTCCGTGGGAGAACGAGCTCAGAACAGACCCGAGGCTCACCTGCAACCTTCAGCTCCACCATCGCATTTTCATAGAAATCTCCATCTTGGAAAATACACTGGTATTCTCCATTGTCAGAGACTGTGACGTTGTGAATCCGGAGAGCAGCCGTCCCCTCAGTGATGTCCTCTCTTAAAATCGAAGTTCTCCCTCGATACTCTGCTGCCTGTGTCTCTTCCTTCCCATGTGCATACGTGAGCACCACCTGCCAGGGGCTGGGTCGCACCCACTTCAGCTCCATGGTCTCAGCATTCATCTTTGGGGACAGGTAACAGGGCAGCTCAGCATCTTCACCCACCACGGCCAGGATGGGGTCTGGGGGTCCAACCACAGCAATCTGAGCTGGACAGTAGAAGGGAGTGCTCCATTAGTGAGAGCTGGGGCAGAAGGTAAGGGGGCTCCAGGCAGGGAGAGCAAGGTAAGAAACTCCTAGAGAGCCTCTCAATTCTAACAGAAGGTCAGTCGGGATGGGCCTTCCAGGGATGGAGGAGTCCAAGGTTCATACTGGCACTGCAGGTAACTGCTTTAGATACATAAACACATAACTGTTCCCTACCTGAGCAGAAGGTGAGCAGCTGGGCCAAGATGAGGAAGAGAGAGAGGTCAAGCAGATGGAAGACCAGGGACATCGCCCTTTTTACCTGTTGTGCAGAGAGAGAGACACCAGAATGAGCTGAGTAGAAATAGTGACCTGGAAGAAGATGGAGAATTCTTCATGGAGACCTCTGACTCCCCAGGATGAATTTTGGGTTCAACCATGACCACTGGTGACACAAGAGCCTCCTCTACAAATGTCTCTTTGCGAGCCTCTTAACGTTTGATTTCAACATGGAATTCATTCCAAAATATGTAACGTTAAATATATGTACCTGAACCCTAGCCTACAGGCAACTCTTGGCTCGACTATTCAAATAAACTAGGGAAACTTCCACTTACCCACAATTCCCTGGGACAGCCAGCTCCCGCCTCCCCCATCACACTCTGAGGAGCACAGGACCCTCCTCCCTGAGTCCCGGATTCACTGGAGTCCCCACAGTCTATGCTCAGCACACCAGCCAGAGGTTCCTGACTCACTTCCCCTCCCTCCTCCACTCACCCCTTCTGGGGCTCCCCTTTCACTCAGAGCAGGAGCTGAAGTCTTTTCACTCTGCACTTTTATAATCATCTGAATATTTTAAGTTTTAAAGTTCCCAAGTGGGACCCTGGCCGGATAGCTTGGTTAATTACAGTTAGCTCTGAAACGCAGAGGTTGCTGGTTTGATCCCCAGGTTTAATGCCAGGTCAGGGCACACACAGGAATAGATCAATGTTTCTCTCTCTCTCTCACTCTCTCTCTCTCTTTTCCTCTCTCTTTAGAATTGATTCAGTGAGAAGAAGAGAGGCAGAGACAGACTCCTGCATGTGCCCCAACCGGAGATCCACCCGGGAATCCCACTAGGGGGTGATGCTCTGCCCATCTGGGGCTCTGCTTCCTTGCAACATGAGCAATTAGTCCTGAGGTGGAGGCCATGGAGCCATCCTCAGCTTCCGGGTCAAGTCGCTCTGATTGAACCATGGTTGCAGGAGGGGAGGAGAGAGAGAGAGAGAAAGAGAGAGAGAAAGAAGAATGAGGTGAAGGGTGGAGAAGCAGATGGGAGCTTCTCCTTTGTGCCCTGATTGGGAATCGAACCCTGGGACATTTACACTCCAAGTTGACGCTCTACCACTGAGCAAACCAGCCAGAACTGTTAATAAAAGTTTTTTTTTTAACTTTTTTTTTTTTTTTTTTTTGCATTTCTCTGAAGCTGGAAACGGGGAGAGACAGTCAGACAGACTCCCGCATGCGACCGACCGGGATCCACCCGGCACGCCCACCAGGGGCGATGCTCTGCCCACCAGGGGGCGATGCTCTGCCCACCAGGGGGCGATGCTCTGCCCCTCCGTGGTGGGGTCGCTCTACCGCGACCAGGGCCAGTCCAGCGCCTGGGGCAGAGGCCAAGGAGCCATCCCCATCGCCCGGGCCATCTCTGCCCCAATGGAGCCCTGGCTGCGGGAGGGGAAGAGAGAGACAGAGAGGAGGGGGGGGGTGGAGAAGCAAATGGGCGCCTCTCCTATGTGCCCTGGCCAGGAATCGAACCCGGGTCGCCCGCATGCCAGGCCGATGCTCCACCGCTGAGCCAACCGGCCAGGGCCAATAAAAGTTTTTTAAAGAAGGAATAAATCTCATTTTGAAAAGGTTTTCAAGTGCGAAACAAATTTCTAATTATTTGGAGACGATATTTATTACTTTTATTTCTGATTATAGACAATTTTAAAATTAAAAACCACAAAAGTATAAAATATAAATGAAACACATAAAATGATAAAATATAAGTAATGTATAATGGCAATCATATATTTGCTTCATATAAATGTGAATATTTCTGGACAAATTTTAACCACTTAACACCAGAAAACCAAACAAGTTAATTTAAAAACTGAGAAGAGGCCCTCAAAAGACATTTCTCCAAAGAGGAGGTATGAATGGCCAGCAGACACTAGATTGGAAACAATGTGTTACTTTTTATTTATTTTTATTTATTTTTTTGGGTCCAAGTTGGTGAGCTTTGCTCAAACCAGATGAGCCTGCGCTCAAGCTGGCGACCTCAGAGTCTCGAACCTGGGTCTTCTGCATCCCAGCCTGACGCTTTATACATTGCATCACCGCCTCGTCAGGCACTTTTTTTTTTAATTGTTGTAAATGTAGGTTAGTTCACATTTTTCTATATTAGAAATGATTCTGTAATGAAGATTTTCACATGTATGTCTTTAACACACAACCCTAGTAACCCACCTCACCATGCTTTTAACATTATTTCTGTAAATGATGATCTGTTAACTAATAAGAGACTACGGATAAAAAACCTGTTTCCTTAAGAATTTTAGGGCCTTCCTTCAGAAGAAGCAGAAGAAGCTGACTTGACCTCCAGACATTGCAGTTCTGGGAGAATGGCTGACCTTCAACCTTTTATCTGAACAGACTGGGTTGTCTTGCACTTAGTGCCTCCATGCAGAACACTCAACCCCTCCTTTGAATTCCTTTTTTGTTGTTGTTTTTTCTCCCTCTTTGCAAAACTCCTACCCCTGCCCAATTGTTAAGGTGGTCTTTGCAACATTATCCACCATCTTCACAAGTTGCTGGCTCTTGAATAAACCACCGTTCCTTCCATCAGCCCCCGACGCTTGAGCATTGACTCTCAAGAGGCAGACAGCCAATCATAAGTTCAGTATCAACCTTAGAATGCCTTAGAGCAGTGGTCCCCAACCTTTTTTGGGCCACAGGCCAGTTTAATGTCAGAAAATATTTTCACGGACCAGCCTTTAGGGTGGGACAGATAAATGTATCACGTGACCGAGACAAGCGTCAAGAGTGAGTCTTAGATGGATGTATCAGAGGAGATCTGGTCATTTAAAAAAAATAAAACATTGTTCAGACTTAAATATAAATAAAATGGAAATAATGTAAGTTATTTATTCTTTCTCTGCAGACCAGTACCAAATGGCCCATGAACTGGTACTGGTACAAGGCCCAGGCGATTGGAGACCACTGCCTTAGAACACACTCCCAGAGACAAGCAGCAGAGCCTGTAAGAGGCCTTTGCTGCTTCCTGACCACAGGAAGATCCTAGGAACGTGCAAGCTGTGAAGCTCCCTCATTCTGGTTGTCTCCCTCCCACAGATTTCTGAGTGCAGGCTTACCTGCCTTCCTTCCACATTCCCATTGTGTCCTCACCTGCATGGTCACAGCACCACATTCCTGCTCTGGGTGAGGAACGCCCTGCAGGCTCACCAAGCTCCACAGCCTCTCTCCTAAGGGGGCCTGGATCCCTGGCTTTCACCAGTTCTTCCCGCTTACCCTCGGCACTCCCAGCTGAAAATCAGGAACTAAGCCACTCGATAGTTCTTTATTGTAGCTGAGTCTCTTATCTAGAAGAAAGGGTGGAGAAAGGAGTTTGCTCCCAATGAGAAACAGTGCAAAGTCCCCCTTTGAAAGCACTGTTTTCTGATTGGCTCCAAACAGGACTGTTAGTGCGGGTAGCTAGTTAGTACTAATAAAGGAAGAGAGCATAGGGAATCAGACATTAAGCCTTATCTACTAGTGAGCTGCTGAGGACATCAAGCCTGCTTCACTAGGAAGTGACAACATTCACAGCCTTCCCAGGAGACTGCTGCATTCTCCACACTCAGGACCTAGTCCCCGAAGTGGACAGGAAGGACCTGTTACCAGCTATTAACCAGGATTACTGAGGCTGAGGAATGAAAACAGCAGGGAAATTCCTCTGTTGGGAACATGCCCAGATGAAGCCAAGATGGCCCAGGGGGACATCCCTACACTGAGTCATTCGTAGTAGGGGAAAAATAGTGACCATAACGGGAAGGTCTCTAGGCTGAGAAAAGGATTGAATTGAACACGTGGCACAGAACCCTGGAAGTTCCAGGAAATTAGGGGAAGGGCCCAGCACAAGCCCACAAAGGACTGGGAAAGAGACTGGTCAATTTGAAAGCCTGAGGTAATACACTCAAAGCCCAGCAAAGCTCTCTCTCTCTCTTGCTCGGTAACACATGTTCTTCTGTGAACACGCGTTTGTTCGCCGCTTTGTTCACGTGCTCTCTCTCATAGCAGCCCTGTGGGCCCCACGTGGGCTTCAAGCATGAGCCTGGGTGTGGCCATATGGCAGTGCAGCGGTGACTGGAACACAGCCAGCGTTAGAGACTAAGCTAGCAGAATAGGGACAGAGACTGACTAAGCTTTGTCACAGACTGAGAACCAATGGCATAGACGTTCTGGATCCTGGTCCCTGTTCTGAGCTTGAGGAAGACAAGGCTGGACTTCTTCCACTGCAGGATGGACGGAGATGGGACACTGGGAAACTGAGGGCCGTCCTTCATTTCTATCCCAATGAATCTTACCACCACCTCATCCTCATGTCTGTGAGTCCTCAAAGTGTTTCTCTTGAGACTCCATGGAAGAATGGGAGGACCCGTTTCTACTGGCAGCAGAGTGAAAGTGTGAACAGGAAGCAACCAGACCCACGCCACCTTTAGCTCCTCAGAAATTCAGTCTCAGATGCATTCCCAAATAATACAATCCTCAGGTTTCCAGACGCAGTGCTGCCAGGGAACAATGGGCATATTTTACAAATTCAGAGAATTTTTATTTGAATTGCTGAGAAGGTTCCTTCATGCTCTGTGTCTTCTCTGTGCTGCATCTGGATTTTCAGGTGTATTTATTCTCCTCTGCCTGCAGGAGTCTGTATTCTCTGAGGTCAGACTGGATAAGCTATGAAGCTGTTTCACTCGGGGTCTTTGGGACAAACAGGGTTTACCTGTGGTCCTGGGCTTCCAGAGACACTTTATTTAAGTCTCGAGATGATGAGTATAGTTCCCAGGGTTAAATGTGACCTTGGCTGATGGAATTTGACCACATTACATCGGCTTAAATTTAGGTTCTGTGGTAGAGATGGTTGGTCACTTGTCCAATATCTGTTCCCTGCCTCTTCTTAGTCATCACACCCAATTTGGGAAGAGGGGACGGTACTGCAATGTGCCCGTCCTCCTGGTAGATGGGAGAGGCTGAGGGACTAAGTTTGAGTCAATGGTTCATAAGTGGATGTTGTTGGGTTGTGTTCGTCCAGAGATTTCCAAACTCTTTCTACTTCTTTCTTCCTCTGAGGTAGAACACCCTCTCTGGAGCTGGAGCACAGCCGCCGTCTTGTCACCAAAAGGCAACCTCGAGAATGGAAGCCACAGACTGAGACGGCAGAGAATGAAGCCAGGCGAGGCTGGGGCATGGATGCCTCTCCTAGCTGCCAGACCAGCTCTGGGCGGCTGCCCTCTGACTTTATTTCTCATAAAAGGAACATAAACCCTTGTTTTGTTTAAGCGACTGGTACCCCCCATGGTCTCTGTTATCAGCAGGAAACACAGTTCTTCCCTCCCCACCTCCCACTATCAATGGTTTGTCATGAAACTTTTGAAATGTATAGCAAAGTTGAAAGCACTTTTCAATGAACACTCGATATGCCTCCTGCTTAGAGTCTACTCTGAACATTTTATTACACATGCTTTCTTTATTATAATCTGTCCTTCTGTTTCTGTCCTTACTGTTATTTATTTATCCGGAGCCCTTTAAAGTGAGTTGCAGATATAACTGCACTTTCTGAGGAGCCACTGAGCCATTTCACCCACAGGTGGTGTAAAGTACCAAAGGCTACAGAATTAATATTAATATTTTAGGAGGCTTGGAGAACATTTTATTAATTTGGGTTAAGAGAAATTGTGAGAATAGTGTCTGTGCTGTGTGATTAGCATAACTAGGATGGCTCTTGCCATTGTATTGTAAATGAAAAGGGAAGGAAGCATGGATTCCCTGACATTCCACCACACCTGTGGGGAAAGGGGTGAATGGCTAGCCAGGTGCAGGAAGAGAAAAGCCAAAATAAACCTTTTCTTATAGCAATGAGTCATTTGCGGGCATTTGTCCCCACCGAAACTACCTCTCCTATGTAAATGCGTGTGTGACTCTGGACAGAGAGATAGCAGATAAACACTAGATAATATAGGAATGCCTTTAATATGTAAAGAGACATCTTTCTACCATTGTGTTGGCTTGTAAACTTTGTTTTCCCCAAAATAATGTATAGCTTGCAAATTGAACGTGGTCCTATCATGTTAAAGGACATATGACTATAACCAATAGCGGTAAGGGGCTCCTAATTGCAATTTTTGCTTCTGTACTTCCCACTTACAAAACTATAAAAACTAAGTAGAACAAAGGGCCGGCGCGCTCTCCCTCAGATTTCTGTCGGAGTTCCCGCCGCTTGGCCAAGCTAGACAATAAAGCTTTAATGTGTAAACGACGGACCTTGCTTCTGTCTTCCATAATTCGGGTCCCTCCGAATTTGGATTAACACTTTCCTCTGGGTATATCCACATACTTACGAATTAGAACACAGTTTTGAAACGCTCAAGATGTTGACTGAGGACGCACCAACAGAATTCTAGACTCAGAGTAAAACAAAGAAAAGTTTATTACACTCGCGAGCGGGCCCAAGGCAAGGAAATGGCCAAGAGCCCCGAGCCACTTCAGCAGGCAAGTTTTATACCTATTTTCAGGGAGAGGAGTTGTAACAGTTCTCAGGGTAATTGATGGGCAAACATCTGCTTAATTTCAAGGAGGGGAGTTGTAACAGTTCTCAGGGTGATTGATGTGACATAATCTATTCCCGGTCCTTGAGGTAAGGAAGGTGTTAGACTCCCAGGATGGCTAGGAATAGATGAGTCCTTGAGATAGGAAAGTCGAAAAACTCCCAGGATAATTAGTGCAACCCAATCCTGGAGGATAGATAGGGACTTTTCCAGCTGGGGGCTTTTAACTGTATGACTGGTTACTAAGGCACATCTGACTAAAATTTAATTTGGGGGAGCCAAGTACTAAACGCAAAATTCACTTCTGTATGAACCGCTTGCTTGCTACGCTATAAAAACCCCTAAATTGTAGGTGCTCGGTGTGACTGGTGACCGTCACCTGAGCTCACTTTTCTATAAAACTTTGTTTAAACTCTCTAAACGTCTCCAGTGTCTATTTTACCCGGCGAGTGCAACAATTGATTGCCTCAGATGCTTGCGGCCTTGCCTTTCCGATAAGCCCCTAATCAAACATCGGATGCCTGCGGCTTCTTCAAGGAGCCTGGGCAAACATCTAGGGGCCGAGTGGGCCAGTTATTGTTTTACAAGCCAAGATGAGTTAAGCAAAAATCAGACGAAAAAGATCAGACGGAATCCACTGTTACAAAGACACCTGGCCGTGTTTAAAATATAGATGTGGGAATTACTTTCAGCAGTCTGTTCAAAATGGTCATGGGTTGTTTTTATCTGGGTATCACTCTCTCCTGGTTGCCTAGTCATCCCAGTGATAGATTCGTGAATTCCGAACTGCCCTCTTGATGTTCCGCTTATCTGTCAGACCTCACCCTTACTGGACTGTCGCCCCTGAGACAGAGGAATTCCAAGAAGCTGGCAAGCCCCCCAAGGAGGAGCATTTCGGACATACCAGGACTTTTGCCTCAGTATCCCCTTAGGCTCTCCCAAACACTACATAACTCGCCGCTAGTCTGTAACCGGCGCTCTTCTCCCCCCTTCTCCCCCGGGGGAAGTGCCCAGCAGGGTTCCTTTCTTTCTTTCAATAAAGCCTGTTACTCTGGTCATTCAGACTTTCATGGATTCCAACACCCAGGTCCCTGCAGGGTGAGGTCCAGCCTCGGCCCTTGTTTAGGGGGGTTGCTGGCAGTCTCTGGCATTTCCTGGCTTGGAGAAGCATCGCCCTGTCTCTGCCTTCATTCTCACGTGGTTTTCTCTGAAACACTTGTCTTTCTCCTGCTTCCCATGAAGACAGAAGCTGGGTCAGCCCTGTGTTCTTGCTAAATGCAGCAGATGACAGAAATTCCACCTCGGTTGTCTGTTAGAAGACCCCTCTCTTGACTTAACTCGGCTGTGACACCTTCTCCTCTGGAAAGACTCCTCTCTGAGTTCTTTTGTTCCGTATTTTAACTACACACGAGTGAAGGACAGAAAGAACCCCAACGTAATGAGGGTGGTAGGTGTGGGAGAATGGGCTTGAGTTTCAGAAGTGTTAAGTTCTCCAGCCACCACCCTGGGATGTTTGATCATGTTATTGGCTTAAACAATAAAGACTTTTCTCACTTAACAAAAAAGTCCTGAGGTTGGGAGGTGACAGCACTCTAAAGTCCTGCTAGTGGTCTTTTCTGTACTGGAGATGCAGGAAAACTCAGACTATTCTGTGACATGTCAACAGTATATTCAATTCAAATTTCAGCTTCCATAAATTAGGTTTTACTGGAATGGGGTCAATTCATCCACTGAACACTGTGTTACAAGAAGAATTATACAGGAGACTGCAGGCTCCTCACAGTAAAAAATGTGTAATATCTGGCCCCTTACAAAAAATATTTCCAGATGCCTAGACTAGAGGAAAGCTTCTTTTCTTCTTCTTCTTTTTTTTTTTTTTTTTGTAATTTATTGTTACCTAGTGTGGACAAAAAAAGAGCCACATACTAAACCTGACAAGCTCAGGGGAGACCTGCATGGGGGCTTACAAGCTCAGAGACGGAAAGTAACCACATAGAATGATCTGAAATGTAAACTTTCCAACTAAAAGTGAATCGTGGTGAGCAGTCAGGTCCTAGGCCAGTATCTTCCCTGACAAAGGTTAGTCCAGTGTTTCCCAACCTTTTTTGTGCCATGCCCCACCTTAACCTTTCTAAAATTTTTATGTCCCCCCTATGTAACATACATAATTTTTAACATTAAAAAATTGATTTGTTCACTTAATAAACATAAATGATAGGTTCTAGGAAGAAATCACTATGAAATTGTTAACAAAACCAGTAAGTAAAATTTCAAAAACATATAATGAAAAACAGAAATTTAAATTCCAAATAATTTTAATACAGATTTTTCTATATTAATTTATTATTTTAATTTAATGTGATCCTTGTGCTTGATGCTTGCTGCACAGAGATTTTATATTAGGTTCCAATTTGGTTAGCTTTAGTCTCAAGTCTCCACGTTGTGTTATATCCAGCCGATTTCTTTTTTTTTTTACCAGTAAATCATTTACAGCACTAAATCCACATTCAGCTAAAAATGAAGATGGAAATGGTAGCAATAGTTTTCTTGCACATTTGGTTGAATTTGGGTATTTGATTTCTGTTTCCTCACAAAGCCATGCCATCGCTCCTTTGATATTAAATAAAGCTTTAACTGACTCATCATTTTGCAATTCTGCGAGTTCTTCTTGATATTGCATATTTGATATATCAGACAAATCCACTAACATTGGCTGCATCATCCATGTTGGGAAATCAATTTGTTTTAAATCAGAAAATCTTTCTTTTAAATCAGCCGATAGAATATTCAAATGATTGACAATAACAAGTAAAGCGGTATCAGTTACTTCAATTTTTGGAGCCAATGAAACTGTTTAAAGTTTTTGTTGTTAATATGTTTCTGACATAACTCAATATTGGTAATAAAACCAAATATCTTTGCTTTTGCATCGACAAGAGTTTTATTTGTTCCTTGAAGTTGCTTATTTAATATATTTAGTTTTTCAAAGATATCGGCTAAATAACTCACAAATGCTTTACCATCTATTGTTAACAGATACTTCATTTTAGGTTTGTCGCTTAAAAAATCACTAAGAGTATCAAACAGTTCCATAAATCTTTTCAGTTTCCTTTAGATAGCCATCTTACTTCAGTATGAAGTAAAAGTGTCACATGGTCTTCATTTTGTTCTTCACAAAATAGCTTGAAAAGACACTCACATTTGGCACTAGCTTTAATAGCATCAACACACTTTATTACTGTATGTAATACTTCATTCAGAACAGGCGAGATGTTTTTAGCTACCAAGTTTTCCCTATGAATAACACAATGCACCAGAATCATTTCTGGATTCGCATCTTTCATCAATTTTAAGCAGCCATTTTTCTTGCCCTTCATATTGGGAGCACCATCTGCAGCACAAGATGTTATATTTTTCATTGGTATATCATTGACATCTAAGTAGTTTTTTAGCTTATTATATATATCTTTGGAGGTAGTGGTGCTTTCTAATCTTTTACAGAACAACATTTCTTCAGCAAAATGTCCTTTATCAATATATCTTATGTAAGTTATCAATACTGCCTCACTGTCTCTCAAAGTTGATTCATCCATTTGCAAGGAGAATTTTCTTGTTTTCAGCTTTTCAATAAGTTGTTTTTCAATATCCTCACTCATTTCGTCTATTCTTCTGCTAACAGAATTGTTACTGAGTGGCATAGCTTTTACATCTTTATCATCTTTTTCAAGAACCGTTTTAAGAAATGCTGATATTGACGGTTTTATTAAATTCTCTCCTATAGTGTGATTTTCTCCAGTTTTAGCGATGAATAAAGAAATTTGATAACTAGCCTCAAGAACATGATTATTAGTTGAAGTATGAGCAGTAAATAGACTTTAATGTTGCTCTTTTTTCAAAATTTTTCTTTAAAGTTTTAAAGTAACTCAAATCTGAATTAATATGAGCACTATGTTTCGCCTTCAAATGCGCCTCAAGACGACCTCGTTTCATTGATTCGTTGGTCAAGCATTGCTGGCATAAAAGACAAAAAGGAATCCACTCATCGTGAACAGCGGGTATGAACCCAAATTTTAAATATTCCTCCGAATATTGACGAGTTTTTTTCTTGCTTGCACCACTCATTTTACTATGGGCTATAATAAAAATAAGATCAATTAAAAACAAATATTAAAATATGTGTTAAAATATATTCAATGTGACAGAGTAAACGTATACTAAAAATTCATATTTATTTAAATGTATGTAACACATTTACTACACTACCACCGCAAATCAAAAGGTCTCTATATTTTTTCCACTTGACAAAATTTTCTGGAAAGTTATGCTTCTAAAATTAAAATTGTTGTGCATGCACTATTATAGCCCCAATAATATTTATAAAAATATTAGTGCTTTCTAGCCCCAATGCAAGAAGTATTTAATAAAGAGTTTAATATTGATAAAAATAAAATCAAATACCAATTATATCTATACAATATATATATATGTATATTTATTAAATCGACGAGCTTTTACAACAGTTTTGACTGACACTTATTTCAAATTAACACCAACTGAATGATGTGAAACAATACAGAAGTTGCGATGGGCCAATTAGGTGAGAATAACTGTGTTGTTTAGCGAGTTTTTAAAACGTCTGGGGGTTCCCCGCGGCAGATGGCACGCTCCGCGGTGAACCCAGGATGAAGTTTACTTGACGACGCCAATCACCCAGTTGATATTTTGGTCTCGTCAAACAAAATTATACTTAATAATTATTTACCGCAATTTTTTAAGAATTGCATTTTTTGTTAAATTTGGCACTGATATCTAGCATTGCATTTAAATGGCCTGGGGCGAAAGAGTTAAAGTCGTGTCAAGTCCATTTTCAAATTGCCCCCCTTAACTATCGAATTGCCCCCCTGTGGGGCGTGGGCCCCACGTTGGGAAACACCGGGTTAGTCTCTACCCTAACTATTGTCTTTTTTGTTTCTACAACAACATACCTTTGAAATGTCAGAGTGATTCTTTTTCCCACAGCCCTCAGGCGCTGCACCAGGGCAGAGACCACAAAACACCTGGTTGTTATTGCTATCCTGTTAGTTGTTGACTATTAAATAACTATCCTTACCCATCAAGGTAAAAGAAGTATCTGTCTATCCCTTTTACTTTTTATCCAATCTCAGAGCTTTTCCTCATTTGCTTTCTTCTGCCTCTCAAATCTCTCACCAACAGATGTCAAGCAACCTCTTAAACCCCTTAAGCCCCCACATTTGACTGTGATGTGTAAAATAAGGTGTAAACTTCCCATTCTCTGGAGTATTTTGTCCATTGTCAATGTAAGGAGTGTTTAAACCTGTAGAGAATTATTATGACTTTATTTGAGCCAAAATTGAATATAATAGCTGGCAAGCAGACTGAGAAAATGTACCACATACGGCACTGTGTTCTCTGGCTTGCTACTGAGCTCTGTGGTCCCCTGCTCTTTCCTATGGCACACACTGTTGGCTCACTGGTAATGATCAGATATGACCAATGACATTGTAACAATGACATCACTCCCATATTTACCAAGCCCGTGTTGAGTTTACGTGCACTGTGCTCCACAGAGACTGTGTATGTGACAGGCAGGGAGGGAAGTGGGGAGGCCTGGGGAAGGTGGTGATGGGTTTACTGAGTGAGAGGAGAAAACCCTTTCTTTTCCTCAGGAGGTGGCACTGCAGTGCCTGAAGGACGAAGGATGATGGCAGAGAACAAAGGCTTTTTAATCTGCTAGTAGGTGGTCTGGTTGGGTCCAACACTCCTACACCCACTTGATGTTCCTTTCCTGAGGCCCACAGATCCAAGTCAGGCCACTGTGTACATTTTTTCTAGAATAATCCTTCCAAAGCACATTACTCTCTCTCTCTCTCTCTTTCTTTTGTGACAGAGACAAAGAGAGAGACAGAGGGACAGATAGGGACTGACAGACAGGAAATGTGAGAGATGAAAAGCATCAATTCTTTGTTGTGGCTCCTTAGTTGTTCATTGATTGCTTTCTCATATGTGCCTTGACCTGGAGGCTACAGCAGAGCGAATGACCCATTGCTCAAGCCAGTGACCCCGTGCTCAAGCTGGATGAGCCCGAACTCAAGCCGGCAATGTTGGTGTTTTGAATGTGGGTACTCTTAGTCCCAATCCTATGCTCTATCCACTGCACCACTGTCTGGCCCAAGGCACATGTCTTAACATTCCCTGCATGTACCTAAATGCTTTCTCTGGAGGTTTCTCATCCCCTTCAGAGTCACTTTTCAATTCGACACTGCAGTTAGCACACTGACAGTGTCCCCACCAGCAGTTACTCCAGGACTGGGACTCTGTCCCCACGCCATTCCCTTCACCTGAATTGTTCCCTCACACCTGCTCCTGCAAGAACACCTCCAGATGTTCCCAGCCTGCAGAGCTCTCAGCTTCTCCTGACAGCCAGCAAGGAATGCCAACCTGGCTCTCACCACTGCAGGAAACTCGCTTCTGTCAACAATCAGAATGAGCAAGAAGCAGACTCTTCCCTGGATCCCCCAGAAAGGAACGCAGCCTGCAGACACCTTGGTTTCAGCCCAGCAGGAGCCATGTAGGGCTTTTCACCTACAGAAATGTGAGCTAATACATTTCTGTTGTGTTAGTTCATGAAACTTATTATAGCAGCAATACAAAACTCATACAATAAAGATTGTGTGAAAATGTTGCAAGGAGGTAAACTGTGAAACTGGTGAGTAAACTGTGGGAGCTGAAAACCTAGAAGTAGCTCAGCAGAAGAGTGAAGAATACTAACAAACTTCTTCAACACATATAACTTCACAGCCACATGCCCAGTGGAGGGAACAGAATGGGAGACGATCCTAGTGATGAGGAGGAAGAGTGCCTTCTCCCCAGGACCCACCAGTTAAAAGGAACCTTAGGAACCTAGCTGGGTAGCTCAATGGTTGAGAGCATTGTCCCAATATGCCAAGGTTGATACCCCCAAGATATGGGTTCGGTGAACGCATAAGTGGAACGACAAATCTCTCTCTCTCTCTCTCTCTCTGTTCTTCTCTCTTCTCTCTCTCTGAAATCAATAATAAGATGAAATTTAAAAAAATAAAAGGAACCTTTGGTAACATCAGTGGTGGAATGCCCTTTTCCTTGATATGGATTCCTCAACGTGATAAAAAATTTCACTGAACTTTATCTAGCACCCTTCTGTCCTTCAAATTCAGGATGGTTCATCTTTGTGATCACAGGTCACATTGCTGGTCACTGAGAAGCATTCTCTGGACGAAGACATCCTGCAGAGCTAGCCAGTGAAGGGGTGGACCATGGCTCTGACAGTCGCCCTTGAAGGATCCCAGTAAGGTATGGCATTCGTAGTCACCTACAGTGACCTCCACCCTTGGTGCCCTGGGAAGGAAACCTCAGGGCTTCACAGGACCCTGCCCAGCAAGAACAATTGGCTGCAAAGGAACAGACTATAGGGAGAGGGCAGAGGTCAAGCATCTCCCAGCAACACTACTACTTTCTGTGTGATTTATATATGTCACTTAAAATGAGGCTTAGTGAGTGAAATTCCCGTGAAGCATTCAGCACCACACTCACTACATTCTAAGTTGTCTATAAATACTAACTATGGTTGTTAGAAGTTGGCTGAGTCACCTCTGGAAAGTTACCTCACCTCCTGCACCCTAGTCTCCTCCGTCATGTGGAAAAACTGAATTAATATTAGTGAAGTGTTTCACTCAGTGTCGTTTCAGTAAGTACTTTATTGTTGTGACATTTTGCTGTTAGAGTCTCTCAGCTCCAGGCTGGTCAGGGAGAGGCAGTTATTTCAGCCTGAGGGTCCTCATTTGCATCAGCTGAGCCAGAGACACTGGGGTCTTCAGGGGAGGGTCAGTCACTTGGTCAAACACAAGCGAACTCACTTATTACTGTGCTGGGCAGATGGTTAAGGGAGAGGGCCCCAATGCAGAAATCTTAAAAAAAGGCCACACAGGTCCAGAGAAGGAGGTGTGCAGGAAGGTGCAGATGTGCGATCCATCAACGGCATTGTAGAATGAGACCTCTCCCGACTCATAGTCCAGGAAAACCCCCACTCTTTCAGGAGCTTTGACAACTGTCAGTTTGGTCTCGAGGTCTGTGAGAGCCTGGTAGGCATGCCCATTATACAGCTCCATCGTCCAGAATCCATTCTCGGGTTTCATTTTAACCCAAAATTTTCTCTCCACATTCTCCCTACACACCCCAACTTGCCACTGCTTCCTGTTCCCCACTTCTACCTCCCAGAAATGTCTCCCCGACGTGAAGCTCTCAGAGCCCAGTACACAGAAATACCAGGAAAATCTTTTGGGGTTGTCTGGCACTTTCTGGAGTGTGTCTGCCCATTGTAGTCTCCTCTGGTCCTCAGAAATGAGGAGGGCGGGGTGCGCGGTGTCCGGATCCAGAAGCACATCCGCTGCAGGGGGTTCGGGTGGGGTGGTGTCAGTCATGGCAGCCGGACCCCAGAACCTCAGCCCTCATGGCCTGGGTCTGGCTGAGGAGGCCCGAGAGCAGAGCCCGGGGTCCCCAGCCGGCCCTGAATGCTGCCCTCAGCAATGCCCTGAGAAAGCAGGGGTCTTGTGCTCAGTGAAGAAGGGGGCGGAGGGGGTGGGGGGAAGGACTGGATCCATCCAGTCTGCCATCTGGGCTGGCGCCTTCCTTCTGCCTTTCCCGGTTCCCTCCCCACAGAGGCGGATATAACAGCGGCCGCACCAGGAACAGGAACGCACCCTGGGCCCCGACTTCCGACTTCTGAAGGGACCCCGGAAAACCCCAATTCCTACGCTGCATACTGTACACATCCTGCGCTGCATAGACCTCCTGCCAGGGGCCTCCACCGACCTTAATGCGCCTCTGCCTCCCCCACAGGACTGTGCCCACCTGTGCTGCAGAGTATCAGGGACTCACATTTCAGCCCTTGCTCCCTTCTGAGCTGAGTGACTATCTTTTCTGCAAAGACTCTTGTTTACAGACACCAGCTACACACTAGCTTGAGTTTCAATTTCATGTTTAAAAACGAAAGTAAAAATACTAACTTCTAGGGTAGAATGAAACAAACTTTGTGGTATATTTAGCATGTAGGAAGGGCCTGTTGTGCTAATAGATTTATGTCTCTTCTGTGATTGGGGTCATGCTGGCAGTTCTAATGCTACAGGAACAACTCCCCATCCTCTCCCCACACAGCCTGGCCCCAAAATCAGTCCTCTGTGGACAACATCACTGGGCTCCATTACCTTTGGTTACCTGCTGGGTTTGGCCAAGAGGAGGGACCAGCTGAGACAGGAAGGAGAAAGGAAAGAGGCCCAGCACTGACTCCCCCACTTCCTCCACTGGAGATGCTCTGACAGAGCCTGACTCCTCTCAGGCAGCCTCTCCCTGAGCTCCAGCTTCCTCTGGGCTCCAGTGACTGCTCCCTGTCCCTCCCCCTTCAGCCTAGGGGTGGTGACAGCTCCCACTGTGGGAGCCCTGGGGCACCATTCATCCTTGCTGGTTTCCTTTAATGCCACCCCTGCCTCTGGAAGTAGTTCCTTCTCTATCCTTCCTCCATCACTGTGCAGATGTGGCTGTGAACACAACCAACTCCATCTCTGTGTCATGAATGCCTTTCATCTTTTCATGCTGTGACCTCTGACTAACCTCACTGTCCTCAGCAAGCACACCAAAGCCTGCTAGGTGGCGATTATATGTGCTTCTTAAATATAGTCGTAAATTTTTTTGTGAATACCAGAATTACATGACAACAGAGGTCAATACCAAACTACTCATAGTATCAATTATAAAAATTCATCCAAGCCCTGGCCTGTTGGCTCGGGGTAGAGCGTCGGCCCAGTGTGTGGAAGTCCTGGGTTTGATTCCCAGCCAGGGCACACAGGAGAAGCGCCCATCTGCTTCTCCACCCTTCCCCCTCTCCTTCCTCTCTGTCTCTCTCTTCCTCTCCCGCAGTCAAGGCTCACTGGAGCAAAGTTGGCCTGGGCGCTGAGGACGGCTCCATGGCCTCAGCCTCAGGCGCTAGAATGGCTCTGGCCATAATGGAGCAACACCCCAGATGGGCAGAGCACTGGCCCCTGGTGGGCATGCTGGGTGGATCCTGGTCGGGTGCATTTGGGAGTCTGTCTGACTGCCTCCCTGCTTCTCACTTCAGAAAAATACGAACAAACAAACAAACAAAAAATCATCCACCACAAGACTGCCAGGTGGTATGGCCTGGTGCTACCACATTCTCTGTTTTTGCCCTTCAATCATTAGTACCTGAATTATACTATAAAAAATAGTGCTGTATCAGGTCTCTTAGTGGTGAATAATCTGTGCAGATTATTGGATTATACATCTACTGTGACCCTACACCCCTGTGAGTAAATTATATTGTTTTTAGGCCTTAAGATACCTTCTCCTTACAGTGCCCATTACTGTTGGACATCCATTTTGAACAGGCCATCTCTTTTCTGTGGGTGTTTTGAACAATATACATTTATTACATCATTTAGTCTTTACCGCAGCCTTCACATAGTCAGAATTATCATAAAATGAGAACACTAAAGCTCAGAAACATTGTGTAACCTGAGGACACACAGGGGCAGGAGGGGCAGAGCTGGGGCAGGTCCCATCCTGACTCTCCTGCAGCCCCTTCCCCCAGCTGCACCCCTCCTGCCTCTTCCTTCCCACAAGGACCTGTGGAGCCCAGGACAGCAGCTGTCCCTGGTTCTCAGTGTCCTCAGAAGAAGGTGAGTACACCTTTGAGGCCAGGACCTCAAGTCAACCCCAGATTCCCCCAGTCAAGAGTTAGAGAAGAAAAAGGGAGCAGGGGCCATTGGTTGTTACTCTAGGGAAAATACAGTGACTCACTCACCAGGTTGGAAGAGGGCCGTCTTCCACTCTGAAAGGAAGGAGACAGACAAGGAAAGGTCATCATTTCTGTTCTTCCCCCACCACCCCCCTCACTAAGCCTCTTCTCTCTCCTCTCCTCAGTCTTTTCCAACATCCGGTTTCCTGCATCTACAGCTCTGCGGCTCAGGCATGAAACCTCTCTGCATGTTGGGCTTCTCTTCATCACACTGGAGCTGCAGGCGACAAGGCCGTGCTGAGCCCAGGTGTGCGGGCATCTGTGTCAGCAGGGTGAGGGGACACTGTATGTGGAAGGTCCTCTCTGAGTGTCCAGAAGACAGGGTGGGGCACCACAGAACATGAATCTCTGAACTAGATCTGATCATTCCTCACCAGCAGAGAGAGGGTTTAAATGCTTTCTTCACAGACATCATCAGAGACACTCACCAGCATAAGCCTGAGAGTTCTCTCTACCTGCAAGGGGAGACAACAGAATCACCAGAACTGTAATTACTGAAAATTTTTCTTTTTCTTCCTCTTGCACCCATCCAAGTTTTCTTTTGACCTTCCCCCCCCTTCCTGCCTCTCCTTCTGCCTATTCAGTTCTGTGCTGTCCATTTTTCTTCAAATCAACTGCATCTAGTGACCCTGCAGGCACCCTGCACGAGCTGTCCCAGCTGTCACTGCAGATCTGTGTGTACCTGTCTGCACAGCAGTCACCCTTGTCTGCGGCTTCACTTTCCAAAGTTTCCGTTACCTTCAACAGCAGTTGGAAAATATCAAGTGGGAAATTTCAGAAAGATACAATTCATAAGATTTAAATAACACCATCTGCCTGACCTGTGGTGGCACAGTGGATAAAACGTTGACCTGGAACCTGAGGTTGCCGGTTCGAAACCCTGCACTTGCCTGGTTATGGCACATATGGGACTTGATGTTTCCTGCTCCTCCCCCTTCTCTCTCTCTGTCTCTCTCTCCTCTCCAAAATGAATAAAAAATAAATAAATGACACCATCTGTGTAGCATGATGACATCTCGTGCTGTGGGCTCCGATCTGAAATCTGCCATTTTGCAAACCAACCCTCGGTCTGGCTAGTCCACCCTGTGCGCCTCCTACCCCTTTAGCAACGTCAGAGCCATCTCCATGACCAGATCCACGCGGCAGTAGCACAGTGTTTGTGCTCAATTCACCATTATTTTACTTAATACTGGCCCCAAAGCATAAGAGTCGTGATGCTGGTAAGGTGCATGTGCCAAGAAGCATTGCTATAGGGAAAAGGCAAAGCAAAGGCCTACTGTGCACAGCGGCTGCCACTCTCCGTGGTTTCAGGAACCCACTGGGCTTCTTGGAACGCATCCCCCTTGGAGGAGGGGTGACGACCTTACTCCTGTCCCTGGACATACCTGGGAATAGGCTCACCCTGTGCATACGTACATGTGTGTATACGTGTGCTAGAATCCATCTCAATCTGTATTATTTCCTGCCGATTTTTGAAAAGAATTAAACGACTTTTTCAGATACTCTTTGTTTAGCAGTTATGATTAATTTGTGAAAACTAACAATGTAGTCACTCCTCTCTCGCGCATGCACACACTCTCTCTCTCTCTTTCTCTTTAGTGAGACAGATTATGAGACATACGGTGAGACACTCCCGCATGCCTTCTCACTGGGATCCACCTGGGGTTCCATCTGGGATCCACCCAGCAACCCCCATGTGAGGCAGAAGCTCCAATCAGCTGAGCTATCCTCATCGCCTGAGGCCAGCGCTGGAACCAATCCAGCCACAGCCTACAGGAGGGAAAGAGCAAGAGAAGGAAGACGGGGGGGGGGGGGGGGGGGGGGGGGGGGGGGGGGGGGGGAGGATGGAGATGGTTGCTTTTCATGTGCGCCCTGAGCGGGAAATCCAACCCTGGACGTCCGCTAGCTGCGTGAAACCACTGGCCAGGGCACTACTCTTCTTAAGAGACACTTCTCTGTCCTCTGGTTTCTTCTCAGCAGACTACAGACTGTGTAAAGCCACCAGGGAGGGGAGCACCTCACACACTGAGTCCACCTCCCCCGTCCCTGTCCTTTCTTGTGTCTCTTGGATGTCCCGGTGCGAGTGGCCCCCGGTGGAGACTGAAGCCCCTTCTCCATTGAGAAAACCCCTGCCCGGCTCCCCCATCAGCGTCCTTATCTCCCCCACCCCCGGGCGGTTAGGGGTGAGGGAAGGGCTGTATCATATCCGAGCAGAGAGTCTGAGATGAGGGTCCGGGACACTCACGCGGCAGGTACTGGATCCTCCTCCACTCTGCGGGGAACAAGTGAGGAGTCAGTGACGCGCCTGACGCAGGGACCCCGGGACGCGCGGACAGGAACCGGTACTTACTGAGTTCGCGCTGCAGCTCCTCTGGAAATAAGCAGAAAAAAGTCCTATCACGGGGATGCAGGGGGGACGGGCTCGGTGGGGGCGCGGGCGGGGTGGGCGGTCGCGCTCCTGCAGCCGGGACTCACCTTTGGCGCTTCGCTCCCGCTCCTTCTCTGCCTGTGCTGCTTCTTTCTCCCTTCGCCTCCGCTCCTTCTCCGCGCACAGACCCTCCTTTGTCTTCTGCTGTCGCCACAGGAAGAACCCCGCCGCCGCCAGGAGCCCCAGCAGAGCCGGCAGGGTCACCGCTAAGGCCACCACCCAGGACCACGCGTTCCAGAAGAGGGGACCTGCAAAGGGACAGCCGCTTACCCGGTGGGGTCTCGGGACAGAAAGTGATCGTTCTCTTCCCAAAGTGCCCTGAACTCTCATTGTCACATGACACTATTGCCTTGAAGTGTCTGCCTCTCACATGGGAATGTTTAAAATATCAAAAACTATGTATCAAGTCTCCTCTCCACTCCCTCCACTCCCTACACCATCAATTACTTCTCATTAGTCAGCTTTACACGTGATTAAGCATCTGAACTTGCAGCTGGAGGGTCTGAGCGCAAAATCTGGGTCATCTGCTTGGCTAGCATGTGACCTGAAACCAATGCCTTCACCACTCTGTTACGGGTGTCCCAACAGGTAAAAGGGTTATATGAATGCTTGTAAAGTGCCAGACACATAGCGAGTGCCATGCAAGTGATCATTACATTTTAAAAATAGAAATATATACTTATTTCCTCTTGTTTGCACCAAAGACGGCGCTTGCTCTCTCTGTTCGGTGTCTTGGGGACCGTCCATGTCAGCGTTTCCTCTCACAGTGTAACCCTCCACTGCGTACAAGTCCCTCACTTGAGGGCACAGCACAGTCCTTAACTTTGTATTATTATAATTAATGGTGTGAGAAATTATGTTTTACTATGGTCATTTCTGACAAATGCAATCTGATCTGTCAGATTAATTTCCAGAACTGGAACTTTAGAACAATAAATAAATACTTTGGATAAAGATTGGTGTTTTGTTCTCAGTAGAAGTGTAGCCAGATATACAAAAAAATATGAAATTAGAACAAGAAGCATCTAAAAGTGACTGTCTCCTCACAATCCTGCCGTCAGAATGTATTGTAAACCACCTTGTTTTGTTTTGCTTTCTTGCCCATCTCTCAAGTGGTTTGAAAACCTCACAACTCAGGGAGATTGGACATCCTTTCAGGATATAATTCCTTTATGTGAACTGATAATTCATATTCTTTGCTTATTTTCTACTGGGTTCTTTTATATCTTAAGAAGATTAGCACGTTCTCTAGGATATAGGTTGTACATATTTTCTCTCCATATTGCTGTATTTTTGCTAATCTTTACTATTTGCCCATAATTCCCATTGCCTGTCAAAAAGAAGCACCCAGGTCCCTGCTCTGTGCCTTACGTCCACTGCAAAGACTCAAGTCAGCAGCAGAGAGTCAGTGCCTGCCCCCAGGGGCCACAGCTAAGCACAGGTAGCGGCAGGGCACTCACCTGCAATGGAAACCCTGGCTGTCCTTTCCTGGCTGAGCAGGGGGTTTATGAAGATACAGGAGATCCCCCTCCCAGAGTCGCCTTCCACGGTCACAGATGCTGTGGCTGCGTATAGACCCAGGCTGTCTGCAGTCGCAGGTGCTGCCACAGAGGACAAGCTCTGTCCCCTGTCATCTCTCCACTCGATGTGGGGCTGCGGGAACCAGCCTGCAGACGTGCACTCCAGACGAATCCCTCCATCCTCATAATGTTTCAATTCAATGAGGAGATCAGAGCCCAGCGCTGTGGAAGGAAACGTGAGCCCGGATTACCAGGAGCCCTCTGTACTGGTGAGGCTCTCCACAAGAATGGAGGGCACTCTCACACCAGAGAACTCCAGCAGGGTTCCACTGAGGAGATGTTTACAGACGTGTGCTGTGCAGGAGGGACTGTTCCATGATGTGACCACTGCCTGACCATCACTGGATCCTTGTGGTGGATTTAGGTAGATATTGGCCAAAACAGATATTGCTTCCCCTGCATCCCCTTAGAGACCACTGGACACTTCCCCTTTCCCCATGCCCCAGACAAGCCAATTCCCAGAACAGGCTCTCATCTTGCCCTTGGTAATCATGTAAGTATTTTCCCCCTTGCTGGGTATTTTCCCAGTATACCTGTCTACCTTTCTCTGTCCTGTAGAAGCCTTTGCCTTTGCCATGTGGTGGTGGTGGTGGTGGGGAGGATACACACCTTGTTTCCTTGTTTTGCCTCTGTCCTAGTTGTGCATTGTATGTAAGTCCACATGGTAATGCTGGAGTTGCCAACCATTTTTTCAGGTCTCTGGACCCAGGAAAATTTTCATAATGTGGTTGTGGTGAAGGGAAAATAACTACATGAGAGAGAGCTGACCTAAGGCAGGTACAATGGAGCTGTAACCACTGTCCCCAAACCTTTAAACCCCAGGTGAGGTGGATGGCAGCCATTTGAAGACCTGAGAGAACAGAGCCGTACAGGGAAGGCTTTCTTTTTCTTTTTCTTTTTTTTTTACAGAGACAGAAGGATAGTTAGGGACAGACAGACAGGAATGGAGAGAACATCAATCATCAGTTTTTCATTGTGGCATTTTAGTTGTTCATTGATTGCTTTCTCATATGTGCCTTGACCATGGGGCTACAGCAGACTGAGTAAGCCCTTGCTCAAGCCAGCGACCTTGGGTCCAAGCTGATGAGCTTTGCTCAAACCAGATGAGCCGGCGCTCAAGCTGGCGACCTCGGGGTCTCAAACCGGGATTCTTTACATCCCAGTCTGATGTTATATGCACTGCACCACCACTTGGTCAGGCAGGGAAGCTTTCTTAACATGAACAGTGGTCTTCAGGAAAGGACTGTAGATGGTTGAGGAGATTCTGCAATGATAGAGCTAGGACTTCCCGCACCACATTTTGTCCTCTCCTAGGCTCCCCATTGACCAGCCCCAGCAGAAGCCACAAGGTTAGGTTGAGTCCTGAGAATGAAAAATGAAGCCCTGACGTCTGAACAGGAGATAGTTCATCAAAAGCAGCATCAGACAAGAGCACTTTGTCACTGTGATGAATTAGGAGAAGATTGGGACACTCAACAATCTGGCACCGAGAAAAACATGACCGGTGTCCAGACCACAGCAGCAACCAAACCTCCCCTGTCTGGACTGTGAGTGACCTGTTACACCCCCGCACCATCCTGATAGCTTCCAATCCAGAGCAAAGCCTTATATAAAGTCTCCTGATATCCCCTAACAGTCCAAGTGTTATGCTAAGACTTCCTGACATCACCTGAGACAGCCATGGTTTCCACATGAGTGTGCTCTCTCTCAGAGCAGTAAGTACCTAACACCATTCGTTCAACTACAAGTTGGAGGACATGGGCAGCCCAGGTGATGTCCACGCAGGTCAGTCTCCTGGGCCCACAGCAGCGTGCACCTGGAGAAACCATGTCCACTGTCTGGAACTCAGCGGAACCCAAATATCTGTGTGACTCCCACTGAGGGAGGTTTTTCCACTGTTTTTATCCCTGATTTCCACGTCCTTGCTCAGACCCTGGTGGCCACCATGAGGAACTTCTTCACCTGATACAGAAGGGACTGTCCCTGAAGGACAACCTGTGTCTGTCAAGGTCCTCAGAGAGGCAGAGTTGGAAGGCAGAGGAAACAGGAGCTGGTGAGTAGCCAGCTCTGAGGGGGGTGTGGAGACTGTGCCCCAGGCCCCACAGAAGAACAACAAGAACAGACCCGAGGCTCACCTGCAACCTTCAGCTCCACCAGGGCTTTGTCATAGAAGTCTCCATTTTGGAAATAACACTGGTAGTTTCCGCTGTCGGAGGGTCTGACTTTGTGAATCCAGAGAGCAGCCTTCCCCTCAGTGATGTCCTCTTTTAAAATCGAAGTTCTCCCTTGATACTCTGCTGCCTGTGTCTCTTCCTTCCCATGTGCATACGTGTGCACTTCCTGCCAGGGGCTGGGTCGCACCCACATCAGCTCCATGTCCTCAGCGTTCATCTTTGGGGACAGGTGACAGGGCAGCTCAGCATCTTCACCCACCATGGCCAGGATGGGGTCAGGAGGTCCAACCACAGTAAACTGAGCTGCTCAAAAGAAGGGGGTGATCATCAGTGAAAGTGGGGGCCAGAGGGTAAGGAGGTGTCCAAAGCAAGGAAGGGCCCTCAATCCCAGCAGGAGTACCATCTGGATGGACCTTCCTGGGATGGGGAAAGTCCCAGGTTCTGACTTGACACTGCAGGTCACTGTTCCAGAGACACACTCAGAACCGGTCCTACCTGAACAGGTGGTGAGCAGCTGGACCAAGGCCAAACAGACAGGGAGGTCAGGGAGGTGGAAGGCCAAGGACGTCTCCATTTTTACCTGTTGTGTAGACAGAGACCGAAAGGAGATGGGTAGAAATGACGATCTGGAAAATCATGGAGAATTCCTCAAGAACATGTCTGCCTCCCCCTTCCCAGACCAACTTGGATGCATGTAGATCACTGGTGACCAGAGAGCCTCTTCCGCAAACATCTGCTTTTGAGTCTCTTAACTTTCATTCCAACGTGATACACATTCCTAAAATATGTAACGATAAATGAACGCCCCTGTACTGTAGCCATCAGGAAACCCTGGGCTCCACCCTGAGGACGTGGACAGAAGCCTTCACTTACCCACAATTCCCTGGGACAGCCAGCTCCCGCCTCCCCCATCACACTCTGAGGAGCACAGGACCCTCCTCCCTGAGTCCCGAATTCACTGGAGTCCCCACAGTCTATGCTCAGCACACCAGCCAGAGGTTCCTGACTCACTTCCCCTCCCTCCTCCACACAGCCCTTCCGGGGGCTCCCCTACACTCAGAGCAGGAGCTGAAGTCCTCTGTACCCTTTATTTTTATAATCATCTGAATGTTTTAAAATTTAAAAGTTTTCAGAGCGGAGAATATATTTTCACTTTTTTTTTTTAATTTTTTTAATTTTATTTTAAAAAATTTTTTTATTTATTCATTTTTTTAGAGAGGAGAGGGAGATAGAGAGGAGAGGGGGAGGAGCTGGAAGCATCAACTCCCATATGTGCCTTGACCAGGTAAGCCCAGGGTTTCGAACTGGCGACCTCAGCATTTCCAGGTCGACGCTTTATCCACTGCGCCACCACAGGTCAGGCTATTTTCACTTATTTTGAAGAGATTTAGTGTTTTTACTCCTGAGTATGGACCATTCTATAAATAAATAAATAAAATTAAGAAAACTGAAATAATATGTAATGATAATTATATACTTTGTTTCATATGACCATCAATACTTTGGGTATATTCTGGCTACATACATATAACAAATGCCTTGTAATATCAGTATATATTTTATCCCGTGACCTACAAATTCCAGTTGCAGGAATTACTCTTAAATAATACACCTGGTGTTAACCTCAAAATTTATGTTTAATGTTCATCAAAATAAGCTTACCATAGCAAATTGTACACACAGTTTAAAACCCAAATTGGGTCCTATTTTGTTAAAATTATAAATAAGAACTCTTTGCTAAAAACATGATTCCTGAACTTACAGCTAACATAATCTCAATGGTAAAAAGCTGACAGCTTTTTCTCTAAGATCAGGAATAAGAAAAGAATGCCCACTATCACCACTTCTGTTCAATACAGTATCAGAACTCTTAAGGCCAGCAATCAGATGAGACACAGGAATAAAAAACAGACAATGCATAGAGAGAGAAGTAAAACTGTCATCATTTGCAGATGACATAATATTATACAATATATAAAAAAGCCTTAGTATTCCACTAAAAAACTATGGCATCTAATAAATGAATCCATTAACATGGCAGGATAAAAACTTAAAAACATGTTGCATTTTCATACAGCAATGATGAATAATCAGAAGGAGTTTTAAAAATTTCATCAAAAAGCATAAAATACCTAGAAATAAAATTAACCAGAAGTGAAAGACCTGTTATCTGAAAATTAAGGCAATGAAGAAAGAGATCAAAGAGGATGCAAATAAATGGAAGGATATACTGTGCTTATGGATTGGAAAAATTAATGTTGTTAAAATGTGTCTACTGCCTAAAGTAAGATACAGATTCACTGTAACCCCCATTGAAATACCAATGACCTTCATCCCAAAAGTAGAACAATTAATGCTAAAATTTATATGGGTACCTCCCCAAAAAAGAAACAAAAACAAGAAAAACCTAAATAGCCAAAGACATCTTGAGGGAAAAAAATAGTTAAAATTTTAAAAAATAATAAAAAAAGGAAAGAGAAAAAATAAAAAAAAGTGGAGTTATCATCTTCCTTGATACGAAAAGGCTACACTAAGAAAAACAGCGTGGTGCTGACATAAATGCAAAATGGGTTAAAGATTTTACTTTAATACCTGAAACTGTAAAACTAGAAGGAAATGTAAGCAATGGTCTCTCTGAGATCGCTCTTAGTAATATCTTTTTGGATATGTGTCCTTGGGCAAGGGCAACAACAACAAAAAAATAAATAGGACAAAATCAAACTAAAATGCATGTGCAAAATAAAAAGACAACCTACTGAATAAATAAACCATCCAACAAGAGGTAAATATTGGTAATTTGTAAGGAACTCATGCAACTTAATATAAAAACACCAACAATGTGATTTTAAAAATGAGCAGAGGCCTGAAGAAGCATTTCTCCAATGAGGAGGTGAGGAGACCAACAGACATATGAACTGAAAACTTCTCTGTGGTCAGACAATGTGCTGTTTATCCATTCTCCATGTTGGTCCAGATTTTCCTATATTACAAAATAACTCTGTACTGAACACATTTACATATAGATCTTTAAGACATGCACCTCTCTTTTAGAATCCCTTGGAATACATTCCCAGAGACGAGCAGGAGAGACTGTAAGAGGACTTTGCTCTCTTTTCTTTTCTCCTCCTTCCCTCCCTTCCTTCCTTTCTTTCCAACTGAAAGGAGGGGAGACAGATAGAGAGACAGACTCTCACATATGCTTTGGTCGGGATTCACCCAGCAACCACCTGTCTGGGGCCAATGGTCTGCTCATCTGGGACCATGCTCACAATCAAGCTATTTTTAGTGTTTGAGGTGGAGGCCCCAGGGACCCATCCTCAGTTCCCAGGGCCAATGCGCTCAAACTAGTCAAACCATGGAAGCAGGAGGGAGAGAGAGAGAGAGAGAGAGAGAGAGAGAGAGAGAGCGGGGGAGGGGGGGTGAAGAAGCAAATGGTCGCTTCTCCTAACTGCCCTGAACAGAAATTGAATCCAGGATATCCACACACCAGGCCAGCACTTTATCACTGAGCCAACCGGCTAGGACTCAGCTCCTTTCTGACCACAGGAAGATCCTAGGAATGTGCAGCTGGGAAGCTCTCTCATTCCAGGTGTCTGTCTCCCACAGATTTCCCAGTGCAGGCATGGCCTTGCCCTGCCTCTGTGGGCACACCTGTGCCCTCACCTGCCTGTTCACAGCACCACACTCCTCCTCTGGGTGAGGAACGTCCTGCAGGCTCACCAGCTTCTCAGCCTCTCCCCGAAGGGTCCCTGGAGCCCTGCTTTTACCAAGTCCCCCTACTTACCCTTGGCACCCCCAGATGAAAGTCACAGAACAAAGACTCTCAGTAGTTCTCCATTATATTTCAGTTTCTGATCCGGAAGAAAGGGTGAGGGGGAAAGAAAAGCTTGCTCAGGAGGAGAAACAGTGCAAAGTCCCCCTTTGAAAGCACTTGATTGGCTTAGAATTCTGTGTCTCATAGGTCGCTGGTGAGAAACCAGTGGGCAAGGTCAGCCTGAACAGGGACGCTGTATTGGGTGGTAGCAGTGAAGACCAGCTCCAGCCCTGATTCCCACACTCTGTGTCTTCCTGTGTGTTTACCTGTTTTAATCACTCCTGGGTGTGGATATGTGTGATCAGTATTTCATTATACACCCCTATTTTATGTCTTTTACATCATAATGCCTCTATCAGCCAAACTAAGCAGATAAATGAACAGATGTTATATGTGAGGAGAGGAAGGTGTTTGCTGACATCTCATAGCAGAGCCCCGTGAAAGTAGGAACAGAAAGAAACCAGACCCACCCACCTTCTGTGCCACCTCTGAAATTCAGGTCTCAGGTCAAAAACCCAAATAATACAATTTTTAGGTGTCTGAGGCAGTGCTGCCAAGGCCTATGGGCACACTTGATATTTCTCAAGGAATTTTTATGTGGAGCGCTGCTGGGAAGGTTCATCCCCGCTCCGTGTCTTCTGTCTGCTGCCTTTGCATTTTCAGGTGTATTTACTCTCCTCTGTCAGCAGGAGGCAGTGTTCCCTGAGTTTAGACTGGATAGTCCGTGAATGGGTTTCTGTTAGTGGTCTTTGGGACAGACAGGGTCTCCAGGTGGAGGGTCTAGGGCATCCTAAGCCTCTTTAATTTGGTCTCAGGTGGCAAGTATAGCTCTCAGGGCTTTCATGTGACTTTGGCTGATGGAATTTGACGTATCAGATTGAGTTTAGTCTCTATGTTCGAGGTGTCAGGTCAGCTGTGCAGTACCTGTTCCCCACTTCTTATTCGTCATCAAACCCAGTTTGGGAGGGAGGAGGGTTCTGCAGTGTGTCCATTCTCCTTGTTGATGGGAGAGGCCGAGGGACTAAGTGTGAGCCAGTGGTTTGTAGGTGGAAGTTGTTGGGTTGTGTTTGTCCAGAGCCTTCCAATACTTCCCACTGCTTCCTTTCTCTAGGGTGGAGCACCACCTCTGGAGCTGGAGCACAGCAGCCGTCTTGTCACCAAGAGGCAACCTCAAGAATGGAAGCCACAGGCTGACACAGCAGAGAATGAAGTCAGACAACGTGCAACACAGAGCAAATTTTACTTCTATCAGCACTCCCCAAATCTCTAACACAGCCCAAATATTATAACAATCTTGCTAACACTGTCTATATATCATACTGTAGGTTGTATAGTTCCCAAGATGTGGGACATCTTGGATTTCTGCTTATTATAAATAGTGCACTTTACATATCAGTTTTTTTCCCCACATCTTTGATAATTTCTGAATATACTTATTTTATTTGAAACTTTTAAAATTTTTATTGATTTTATAGAGAGAGAGAGAGAGAGAGAGATTAGAACAGATCTCTTCCTCTGTGCTCTGACTCGGGATCAAACCATCAACCTCTGCTTTTCAGGAAAACACTTTAACCCAGTGGTCCCCAACCCCCGGGCCGCGGACCAGTGCCGGTCCGTGGGCCATTTGGTACTGGTCCGCAGAGAAAGAATAAATAACTTACATTATTTCTGTTTTATTTATATTTAAGTCTGAACGATGTTTTATATTTTAAAAATGACCAGATTCCCTCTGTTACATCTGTCTAAGACTCACTCTTGACGCTTGTCTCGGTCAGGCTGGTCTGTGAAAATATTTTCTGACATTAAACCGGTTTGTGGCCCAAAACAGGTTGGGGACCATTGCTTTAACCAACTGAGCTATCTGGCAGGCCTGTACTTTCTCACATATCATCAGGAATATAGAATTGGATCAGGTTCTTTCCTAAAACGCTGAACCCATCTCTCCATCAACAGGAAGGTCCTTCTCACCAAATCCCTGCTTGCATTGAGGTTATTACTGCTTGTTATCACTGAGATGAGTGAAATGGATAGTGTTATTATCTCACGATGCATTTGTATGACAGTGAGCTGGTCACTCTCCATATTGACCATTGACTAGACCCTGAAAGTGAGCTCTTTAGGCCAACGGTCCATTTTTTTTCCTAGACAGACTATGGTGTTGTTTCTTATCAATCTCTGGGAACTTTGTATAAATTAAAAGTGTCAACTTCGTATTATCTGTCTGGCAAAATCTTTCATCATCACAGTTTTTTCTTGGCCTTTTAGCTTGGGACTATGATTAAGACCAAACAAAAGACTGACCCACTGGTGTGCAAGAAGACTGACTTCCCAAATGCAAACTGATTGTGTTTTTTTTTATTAAAAATCTCTGCATATTTCCTCAGTGATCCCAGAACAACTCCAAGCACCTTAACCTTGCCAGGGAAATACTGTAGGATCTGATGTTCTCCTTTGTCCTTTGTTTCTGCCCTTCTCTCAAGCAGCCCACACTTCTACCGGCAGAATTAGGGTGAAGATGCAGTCGTCTCTCAGGCCTGAACATGGTGGTGCTGTCTCCTCTCTCCCTAGGTGCAGCCTTTCCATGAATTGTGGGCATGACCTGGAGACAGCTCTGTCTCGTGATTGTGGGCTTGTCTCTTTTGCAGGAGGTTAACCCAAGCTAAGACAAAGGACTGGGTGGAGGACATCACGTATGCACTGTGTTCTCGGGCTTGCTGCTGAGCTCTGTGGTTCCCTGCTCTTCCCTGAGGGACACATTGTCGGCTCACTGGTAACAACCAGATATGACCCAATGTTACGTCCACATTGTGAGAATGACTTCACTCCCCTATTTACCAAGTCCGTGTTGAGTTTAGGTGCACTGTGCTCCACAGAGACTGTGTATGTGACGGGCAGGGAGGGAAGTGAGGAGGCCTGGGGAAGGTGGTGGTGGGTTTCTGTGCAGAAGAGGGACCAGTGAGGACGAAGGAGGTGAAATACGCCCTGAGGTCAGGTTGAGTGGAGGCAATCTGAGTCATATTCCTGGAAATGCTCATGAAATGGAGATTTCCGACAGTAAACAAAAGGGGAAGACAGGGAATTTAGAGACAGCAATAAAGAGGTTGGATTGAGCGGGGAGACTGAGAAGGATGCAGGGAGGGACCAGGGAGGTCTGAAGACTGAGTTCTCCCCACAAACTACCCAGTTCAGCCTCTCCCTGTCACCTGGTGGGGAAGAGCCTCCAAGCAGGACTACACTCACTCTCTGGAGGACAAGCTCTAGAAAACACGAGAATACAGAGTTGTGGAATTTTCAGGAGGCGGCCATGAATTCAATCACCTTGCTTCCTATTGTCACAGCTGTCACTCTTGTTCCTTTATCAGACCTGGTCTTAGTCTGAGTTCCCCCAGGAGCAGACCCTGAGACAGAGATTTATATGAGGCGTGGTCCCAGAAAATGTGGAGAAGTGAAGAAATGAAACAAAGGACCTGATAAAGGGTGGGATAAACCTGGATACATGTGGGCCCCTGCGGCTCGGTCTCTCTGGGGACTCTCTGAGAGACTGTGTGGAACTTGAAGCCACCATCTCAGAATTGTCACCGGGGGATGAGAACACAGAAGGACTTATATACCATCCAGCTCCTCACTGGCCGAGGATCTTCTAGGATGAATATTTACAGGAAAGAGAGAGGGACAGAAAGAGAGGGAGAAGGGAGGAGGAAGAAGGAGGATGAGAGGAGAGACTGAGGGCAGTGACTGTGAGGCTCAGAAGGCATTTCTTTTTCTCCAGAGAAACGAGACACCATGCTGGGAATTGTCAATATCCTCAGAATTCCTCTTCTGCCTGCACACTCATGTCCACTCCCAGCCCCTGGGCCCCATACCCCCTCCCTCATAGCCCGTCCTTCATAATCATCAGCAGTAGATTAGTGAGCCATCATGTTACTTAGAGAAGGAGATATAGGTTAACCAATTTTACACTCAAATCCAAGAGTCCTTCCCGTCCCCTAAGGAGAACTGGAAGCAGTTCTCACCGTCCCTCCTCTCTGTCCTCACCACTGAGATGCTGTCAGTGGTCTTCATTTCTGCGTCTCCTGAGGGGCAGGAGCTCAGAGTCCCAGAGAAGGGAAGAGCCACTGAGCCGACCGGCATACACCTGAACTTCTTCTATTATGCAGGGAGAGGGGTTTTATGGTCTTCTTTGTAGAACAATGGGGGAAATCTCAATTTTCCATGTCACAGACCCTCCTGACAAAAACAACTGGTGGAGAGGCAGAGGGATCAGGGCAGCTAAATCCACAGAAGAGGGTACAGGTGGCAGAGGAGGGAGGTTAAGGAAGAGAGGCCAGTGGGCGCCCTGGGTGGCTGCTTAAGGTACCTGCTGGCTGAGTTGTGTTGTCATGAGCTTAGAAAGGAGCTTATCTGTCACCAGGAAGCAGACTCCTCCTCCAAGGAAAGCAGTGGTGAGCCTACCTTTTGCCCAACTGTGTTTGCAAATTCTCAAGCTAATGCAAGTTAAATAATTGCTACTAATTGTTTTTAAGAAATACTCCTAAAAGAAGGCTATTCTTACTAAGTGAATTCTGACTCAGGTCAAATAAAGGCCAGTGTTAGAAGTGGTGGCTTTTAGGAAGCTGCAAACAACACAAAGAATGACAATTTCCCAGAAATGGCTTTTTACTGAGAAGGGTCCTCTAATGCCAGAAAAACAAAGAAGGAAATTCTAACGAAGTAAATCCCTTATGCAGAAATCAGAACCAGACATGATGTATCTGGACTTTACAATTTAAGACCCCTCTTGTTCTGTCTGATTCTCAAGACTCTGGTGCTGCAAGTGAAGCAAGCTCTGTAGCAAATCAGTGATGGGACAGTAACCAATGGGGTGATCTGACCACAAATTCCTAACTGGGCAGATCATAGTGGGAGTCATGCCTTAGACCCAGAATTTTCTAGTAATAGTTTTCTTCACTTTAAATAAACCCTGTGCACCATCTTTGTACATCGATGTCAACACACCTTTGAAATACCAGAAGTCATCCTTTTTTTTAGCCCCTTCAGAGAGTATTCACCCCCAAGGAGCACAGGGTCTGGTTAACTCTCCTTCCTCCCACTTTCACAGACTCTTTACCTTCCCTCCCTCACTCCTAATGCAGGAAAGACTCTATCTGCAAAACTGTCATCTTGCAGAGCATTTGAGATCTTGCTCCAGGGCAATGCCCTCACTTAGGCTCAAATTAAATCTCAAAAAATTCTCTGTAGGCTCCCAAGTGCTTACACAGACAGATGTGAGAAGCCCGTCTTCCGTTAAGCCTGACATAAGATTGGTAAAACAAAGTAACAATGCCACAGGTATCACCAGCATTTATTTTGTTTTTCAAACAAGTCATTTGTCATGAAACATTTTATTTACATCAGCCTATAATCAGTTTATAACTTTCACTTAAATGTTGTTTTATAAATACATCTTTAAAGTCTTTTCAGTCCAAAATAGTAAATATTGATAGTTATACACAACATGAGCAAAAGATCTTTAAGATCCTCAAATTTGTAAGTATTAAAACCATTCTGAGCCTGACCAGGCAGTGGCACAGTGGATAGAGCGCAGAGCGTCAGACTGGGATGCTGAAGACCCAGGTTCGAGACCCTGAGGTTGCTAGCTTGAGCGCGGGCTCAGCTGGTTTGAGCAAAGCTCACCAGCTTGGACCCAAGGTCTCTGGCTTGAGCAAGGGGTCACTCTGTCTGCTGTAGTAGCCCCACCGTCAAGGCATATATGAGAAAGCAATTAATAAACAACTAAGGTGGCGCAACGAAAAACTGATGATTGATGCTTCTCATCTCTCTCCCTTCCTGTCTGTCTGTCCCTATCCCCCCCCCCCCCCCCCCCCCGTCTCTGTAAAAAGAAAAAAACAAGAAAAAACAACAACCATTCTGAGACTAAAGAGGAGAAACTGCTGGCTTCCCCACTGAACTTGGACCTTGTAATCAACTTGGTCCAATGGTCACCTGTTCAGCCAGGACTGTAACCCTCAGGCCACTTTCAATGACTGAGAATGATTATTACAAAGACGCCTGAGCCAGCCAGACCCAGAGGGGTCCTTGTCTTTCATCCTCCTAGGCCTGTGGCTTTACTGTGCGGGCTGGAAATCTGGGGGTGGCTGGGGATGGACCTTCAAGAGCTGGGAACCCTGGCCATCATGGTGGGTCTTAACCACACCAACAGCCAGGGCCTGTCCCAGATCTCTGGTCCCTCTTCCTCTGTCTCTGACCTCCAAGACTGGTTCCCAATCCTCTGAGGTCTAGTGCATCCTGTTGTCCTCACCCTAAGTCCACAGTGTCTGGTATCAATTCAAGTCCCATGTTGACCCTGTCCCCTGATGGTGAAGCAGCCAACTCTCAGCCTGCCACAGTCTCCCTCTTTCTTCTTGGTTGGGAGCCATGTGGAAGCTCTAGTTTCCTGAGACTGACCCTGCCCCACGGTGACAAGCAAATGAGCTACTATATGAGCTATAGTCTGATGAGGGGGATGGAGCTGGGGACTGAAGAGGGCGTCATGGAGTCTCTGGAGGACGTTCTCCGTTGTGTCCACAGGGGACTCTGTGCTCTGCTAGTAGAGATGGCTGGCGCTTTCCTGCTTGTCTCTGAGATCAAGGAATTGGTTTTGGTGACTGTGCTGGGTCCCTGCCCTGTGAAGGACCAGGCCACCCTCAGGCACTGTGACCCCCTGGGCCCCTGTGAATGCTGGGCAGATGAAGAGGGGGCTGTCATCAGACCCCAGCCTGAAGAAGGGCCTCAGGGGCCCAGAGAAGAGAGAACGAGGACATGTGTAGATGTGTGATCGGTCCCTCATGTTATAGAAGGAGACATCCCCAGATTCGTAGTCCAGGAACACAGCCACCCGGCGAAGGCGTTCCTTCAGGGGAAGAATCTTCTCAGGAGAGGACAGGACCCGGTACTGGTTCCCAAACATCTCCAGGGTCCAGAAACCATTCTCCGGAACCAGCAGGGCCTCCCCTTTCCTCGCCACACTGTCTCTGCAGACCCCCACAGCCCACACCATCACGTTTTCCACCTCCACCTCCCAGTAGTGTCTCCCTGAGGAGAAGCTCTCTGCACCCAGGACACAAGGCCGGCAGTCGAATCTCTCTGGGTTGTCAGGCACGCTCTGCCTGCAGGGGCCCCGCCTCACACTTCTCCTGTCCTCTGACAGGAAGAGCTCGGGATGGGCGGTGTCCGGGTCCAGGACCACGTCAGCTGCAGAGGGAGGTCAGCTTTAGGCCTGGGTCTCAGAGATGTCCTGAAAAGCAGGGGGACTTCCCCCATGGGGTGGGATCCCCATGAAGGCCCATTGATCCCAGATCCCAGGCAACTCATAGACTGAGACATCTTGAGGCTGAATGATGGGAGCAGTGTCTCAGGTAGAGAATAACTGGACCTCTAAGAAATGTGGAATGTTTAGCAAATGAGCTGAAATTAAGGGTTCCCACTTTCTCTCCCTAGTCTCAGATCTGTCCCCTTTTGTATTCAAGACATATGATTTCTGGGATTCTCTTTAGTTGAAAACTTTCCAACTTGGCTTGAACCAGCAAAGAGACCCTGTCCCCTCCTTCCTCCCCTCCCTCCCTCCCTCCCTCCCTCCCTCCCTCCCTCCCAATAAAGCAATTAAAGCCAAATTCTCCCTACACTGATGCTGGGCAGTAAAGAGTCCCTTTATTTGTCCTCTGTGTTCCACCAGTTCAACCAGGTGATGTCTGACTTAAATCACCTGCAAGGGCACTCTTCAAAAGGTCAAACAGGAGGACAATGTCCCCAAAACCCAACCTACCACCTGAGAGGTGTCTCTGGCAAAAAGTAGGGGAACTATTTCACATTAATTCAGGATCAAAAGAGCACCTGCTAGTGACACATAACCTTCGGGGAGGTTCCCTCTGTATGCTTGACCTCTGGTAGTCATGGATGAAATTATGCTAAAAATAGGAGGGTGGGAAGGAAGCGAAATGTTCATTTCATCAAGAGCCACAGGAATGTTCTGCAGAAAGAGCAGGGATCCTGTTCTCGGTGGGATGCTGCTAGTGACTGACCCCAGCCCCCCACCCGCAGGTCACCGTGTCCCCTTGCTCCACTCAGCTCATGTGTCCTGTGGCTTGTTAGTGGGGAGGAAGGAGGGGGAGTGAGGGAAGGTCAGAGGTGCTCACCAGCATGTAAGAGTCCTCTTCTCCATCCTGCAAGGGGACAGGCGAGAGAGTGAGTTTCACGAGATAACAGTGACCAACAGAATACACGGTGCACGGAGTAGTTCAAGAAATGCTAAACTTACTCAATTCTTCTTGAAGTTGCTCTGTAAAATAAACAGAAACAAATGAGTGTCCTCAATAGAAAAACTAAGTATTTGAGTCTGTATTAAACAAAGCCCTAGTCCTTTGTGTGAAGTCACTGTCCCTTTCCCTATGTCTAGGGAATTGTCCAGATTCCAGAAATGATACAAGACCAGGTGTGTGGATATTATCAGTACTGACTTAGGTTTTTGGTCCCCCCCCCCCCCAATGGTATGGTGTTCTCTGTAGCCAGGTGAGTGAGTGCAACATTTACGAAGGGCCAAGCCAGGTGAAGGAGTTAGTGACCAGGACACGGAGCTCCGAGCTATGGCTGCTGTCTCCTCCATCCTCTGTCCCCCAAGCTCCCTCCTACTCTTTTACATTTTATTAGACATTCTTTCTCTTTTTCCACATGTCCTTTCCCAGCTCCTTACGTGTAAGCTCTTTCTCTTTATTTTCACAATCTGTTTCCACTGAGAGAGCTTCCTTTTCCCCGTGGAGTTTCGTGACGAGACCGATACTCCCAACGAGGACGAGGAGGAGGAGCAGAGCAGGCAGGATGACAGCCAGGGCCACCATCCAGGCAGGCGTGCTGGGCTTTATGGGGATGACGGGTTCTGGAAGGAGGACTGAGAAGTTCCCAGTTAGTGAGACAAGAGAGCCCGGGGTGGGGGGAGGGGGGAGATCCCCCCGGTGCTCAGGTCCCCGCTCTGCCTGCTTCTCTCTCCGAAACTCACAGCGGTGGCCGTGGCTGGGGGCTGTTGAAGTGAACTTGTATATGGGGACCCACAAAATCTACATTTATGTCAGCACGCATGCACTGGGCACACCCACTGTTGAGGGAAGGTTAACGCACCCATCACAGTCCACCTGCTCAGCCTCGGCCAGTCCACCGTCCCCTGGAAAGCAGGACCTGCTACCTTACGAGGAACCCCAACCTCCCAATGTGCCATGCCTGTCTCTGCCTCTACGACTCTTGCTCTTGCCCCAAATCCAACAGGACGTGGCTCCCCTGCTGGTGAGGCCCCGCACCTCCCCAGTCCTTGAATGTTTTTTGCTTGAAGAATGGAAGTCAATCTCATTACTAAATCGTTTTAGTTTTGTCATTTCAGTGGGCCCAGGGGACGGACATGCTTCAGCACCTGCAGTTAGCATGGGAAGGGCCAGGGTAAATAAAGCCAACTTAGAGACACCACCTTGGTGTAGCCACCATCATTCTTGCCTGGTGACTGCAGTGCCCTCCTCCCTGCTTCTGCCCACACCCTGTGCATCAGTCCCCTGCACAGCAGCCTCAGCGACACCAGGGTATTTCTGCGCTCAAAACCGTGTGATATTTCCTATCTCAATAAGACGTAAAGCCAAAGTCAACTCATGGCCTTCATTGCCCTATGTGGTCCGGACCCATTCCAGATCTCAATTCATCTCCTCTGATTCTCCCCGCACTTAACCCATTCCATCCACACAGGCCTCTTGGGGTTCCTCGAAACTGCCTGATCCTCAGGCTCTGCCTCAGGCCCTTTGCATGTGCTGTTCCTGCTGCCTGGCTTGTTCATTCTCTACTTGCACGAATGCTAACTTTTCACTGAAGCCCTTTCCCTACCATCCTATTTATAATTACAACTCTTCACGCCCCTAGTCCTCCCTACCTCCTCCCCTGGTTAATTTCTCTACAGACCTTATCACCATCTGACATAATAGTTTAATTAATTATTTCACTCTTTAATTAATTTTTCTATTGATTATTCTCTGCTGAAGTAGAATGTGAGCCTCATGAGGGTAGAAATCTTCATTTGTTTTTTTTTTTTCTTTTTGCATTTTCTTTTGCATTTTTCTGAAGCTGGAAACAGGGAGAGACAGTCAGACAGACTCCAGCATGCGCCCGACCGGGATCCACCCGGCACGCCCACCAGGGGCGACGCTCTGCCCACCAGGGGGCGATGCTCTGCCCATCCTGGGCATCGCCATGTTGCGACCAGAGCCACTCTAGCGCCTGAGGCAGAGGCCACAGAGCCATCCCCAGCGCCCAGGCCATTCTCGCTCCAATGGAGCCTCGGCTGCGGGAGGGGAAGAGAGAGACAGAGAGGAAGGCGCGGCGGAGGAGTGGAGAAGCAAATGGGCGCTTCTCCTATGTGCCCTGGCCAGGAATCGAACCCGGGTCCTCCGCACACTAGGCCGACGCTCTACCGCTGAGCCAACCGGCCAGGGCCCATTTGTTTTTTTCAATGATTCATTTTTGGTTTCTGGAACAGTGTCTTGGACATGTGCGACCCTTGCCAAGTATTTGTTGAATGACTTTGTAAATGTCTGCAGATAAAGACCTTCCCCGGCTCTGTCCTGGGAAAATCCCGTGGGCCGGAGAGAAAAGCTTCAGCCTACAGCACCACCAGGTGTAGACCGCTGTCTGTCCATTCCTGTCTGCACGCTTTATTATCTAAATGTTTAAATTTGCTGCCGGATCAGAATCATAACAGGGGAAAACTATCAGATTTATCCTCAGAGGACGGGCTCCTACTCCTCTGATTGGAGACTATTTGATGTTCCCCTTGTGATGAGGGGAGAGGCCACAGCTCAACTATAGCCCGTGCTCCTCAGGGCTCAGGACACTTCCAACCTGCACCCCTCCCTCCAGCCCCTATCCTGACTCTTGTCTGTCCGCTGAGTATCCTCCCTCCAGGGCTGGGCCCCCAGAGGCCAGGGAACTAACCTGGAATGAAGATCACAGAGTCTTTCTCTTCACCAAGCAGGGTGCTATTGACTGAGCAGGTCATGTTCCTCACAGAGCTGTCCCTGATGACCACAGCCATAGTGACCTTGAAGAGCCCGTCTGTCTCCTGGGTGTAAGCTTCCTCCAGGGAGGGCATGATCTCGCCAAAAGGGTCCCTCCACACTGCGTGGGGCTCTGGGAACCACCCTACAGATGTGCACTCCAGCCGGATGGCCCCGTCATCGTATACCCCCATTTCAATGAGGGGTGTGGAGCCCAGGCCTGGGGACAGATAAATAAGTCTCCAATGTTTAATTCTACAGCATGTTACTGATGAAGATCTCGAGAGATCTCTAAGAAGTAACAGAAAACAATCTGTATGGATCAAACGTTCTCTCCTGCTCAAGGCTCTTGCTGAGTTAGGTGCACTTCTTCAAGACTAGATGCCCACAGCGTCTTCAAGACTAGATGCCCACAGCTCAGTGGGCAAACAGACTCATTCAGCCCTGGGGTAATAGGAAGCGACCCTTGTGAGTTCAAGGGGATTCTAAGCAAAAATCTGCTCGTCTGTGCAGGGCCTGAGGTTCAGAGAGAAAATTTCCCCAAGAGTCACACTGTGAAAAAGCCACCAGACAAAATGAAACAACACACCTGCCACTATCAGGTGCATGACGGCCTCATCGTAGGACCTGCCTTGTTGGAAATAACAGCGGTAGATGCCGTTGTCGTGGGCGGTGACGTTGTGAATGACCAGGGCCACCTTGCCCTTGTCAATGTCTTCGTTCACAAAGGTTGTCCGCCCGCGGTACTGCTCCATCTGCTCCTCCGCCCTCTCGCGCCCGCCCTTGTACAGCAGAACGACCTGCGAGAACTGAGACCGGAACCACCGCACCTCCATGTCCACGGCACTTCTCTCCGGTGACAGGTGGCAGCTTAACACGGTGTTTTCTCCCACCATGACCAGCATGGGATCAGCTTGCCCCACGACAGTAAACTGGGCTGTTCAACAAAGGGGCAGAATCAGTGGGGGCACCAGCCTTCCAACATCTAAGGCGGGAAAGAAAGTAGCTATTCCAGGGGAGGACCGAGGGGCGCTCTGGGCTGAGGATTCTGGGGCCCACAGCTGTGCTGGCTGGAGCACGAGATGCCTACTAAGTGTCTGCTGAGGCTGCCAGAGCTCGGTGAACAGAACAGAGAGGAGCCACCCTTAGCCCCCCACAGACCCTGTGCAGACAGAGGCTTTCTCCTGCGGACCAGGGCATCGCAGGCCTGGACACAGCAGGAGCTGGAGCTGTCCAACCTGGTAGCCACTAGCCAGTCCCAAATAAAACGTGCTGTCAATGTGAAATACTCATCACATTTTGAAAATTTGGAATAAAAAGAGTGCTAAATGGTTCATCCCTAGTTTGCTTTAATTAAGTGTTTGAATGGCAATATTTTAGTTATTTGTGGTTATTTGTGGCGCTGGTATAAACTCAGGAACACGTGCAGAATGAAGGATGGGTGATCACAACCGCAGCGGGAAGTGTGGGCTTCCCTTTCTGCGTCGATAGGAGCCCGTGGCAGCGCCCTACCTGAGACCAGTGCGGAGAAGCCCAGGAGGGCGAAGAAGAGCCGGGGGGCAGGCGGGGAGACGTGCAGGGAAGCAGCCGGCTCCATAGCACGGAGGACGGTCACCCAGGGGAGGCTGGGACCACAGACCTGGGGGCGCAGAACTGGAGAAATCACCAGGGAGACTGGCACCACCGTCCTGATCTAGGTAACGACCCTGTAACCCGTGTTGGTGACATCAGAACCCCCACTTGTATCCTGGGCACCCCCCTTCCTCCTCTTCAGGTCCAGGCGTCTCCGCACAGACGTACTCATGAACATTCCATGGAATAAGCCAACGTTCCACGGTCCGCTGTGCTCGGATCACTTCTGGGGACAGAGCTCAGATTCTGCGGTCGTCACCCGATATCTTTCCACAACCTCCTCCTCCTCCAGGCAGCACCTGAGAGACCCCAGTGAGGCCAGGCGTGGAGTCCCCCTAGGAAGCCCCTCTCTGGGGACCCGCCCTTCCCACCGAGATCCGTCCCCGCCCCTCCCACCCCCCCACCCCCCCGGCCCCACACGAGCGCAGATGCCACCGCGGTCCCACCTGGCAGAATCCACTAAGGCGTCTTCCCTCCTCTGCTGATGCTCAAACGATGACTTTCCGGTTGCTCTTCTCTGTAACCCGCCCATGGGCACAGCCACAGCCGGATGGCATTACTTTCCGAAAGTTGAGAAAACGTTTATTCTCCAGAGGCTGTGTGCGGCTGGGGACCTGGGACCCGGTGTCCCCTGTGACCTGAGTCCCAAGATTTCCAGTGACCGTTCTCAGTCCAGGATTGGCCGGCGGCGGGCCCGCCAGCCAATGGCATCCCCGAGTCTACTCCTCACCAGTTGCTAGGTAGAATTCACAGACACTACTTAAAGATTAGACTGGTACAACCGTGAATAGCCTTTTAAGATTATCTGGATATCTTAGTTCCTTTTTCTCTTTTCACAGGCAATGTAATTTTTCGGTGTGTTGCAGTTTTGGGAGTCCCTGTGTATTGTGGCGTTGTTGCTAACTACTAGAACAGAGGCGTACGTGTGTGTGTGTGTGGGGGGGGGGATGGGGTTAGGGTGGGCAGGTGTTGAGATGAACATAAACACCCTATTTCCAAAGCCAAAGGATTGGAAGTTGCTGGGCGTGGAAGGGTTGGGAAGAGATGGGAAGATGCAGGGTTGGGCTCAGGATTAGAGACTCTCGAAGCCACACAGCAGCCAGAGCAGCTGTAATAGAGACCTTGTCCCTCATTCAGAAACTATGGAGTGAGAGATGTGAGGACCCTGAGTGAGAGGAGAAAGCCTTTGTTTCCATCGGGTGGTGGCACTCCAGTGCGCCCAGGATCCAGGATGTTGGGAGGGAAGAAAGGCTTCCTCGCCTGCCAGCGGACAGTCTGACTGGGTCCAGCTACCCCACACCCACTTGATGCTCCCTTCCCGTGCCCCATAGATATCAACTGGGACATTGTGTACATTTCTTCTAGAATAATCTTCCCAAGGCACATTTCTTAACATTTCCTACATGAGCCTAAATGCTTTCCCTGCAGGCCTCTCATTCCCTTGTGACTCAACCTGACACTGCAGTTAGCACACTGACAGTGTCCCCACCAGCAATTACTCCAGGACTGGGACTCTGTCCCCACGCCATTCCCTTCACCTGAATTGTTCCCTCACACCTGCTCCTGCAAGAACACCTCCAGATATTCCCAGCCTGGAGTGTCCTCAACTTCTTCTAACAGCCAGCAAGGAATGCCAACCTGGGTCCCACCACTGCAGGAAACTCGCTTCTGCCAATAATCAGAATGAGCAAGAAGCAGACTCTTCCTTGGATCCCCCAGAAAGGAACCCAGCCTGCAGACACCTTGGTTTCAGCCCAGCAGGAGCCATGTTGGACTCCTCACCTACAGAAATGTGAGGTAATACACTAGCTCATGAAATTTATTACAGTGACAATACAAAACTTATACAAGGATTTTGTAAAATTGTTGCAAGGAGGTAAACTGTGAAACTGTGGTGAGTAAACTCCAGGGGATATAAAATCTAGAATAAGCTCAGTTGAAGAGTAAAGATTATTAACCAATTTATTTAACCAATGTAACAGAGGGCAGGCAGACATGAGAATTTGTGGTGATGATGATGAAGAGTGGCTTTTCCCCAGGACCCACCAGTTAAAAGGAATCTCCAGTTACATCAGTGAATGACCAGCGGTAGAATGTCCCTTCCCTGAAGACAGATCTAGAGTGTGATGAAACCCCCACTGAAGCTCATCTGGCTCCCTTCTTCCCAAATTCGTGTTTCACAGATGACCATTAGGTATGAAGTAGGGAGGTTGGTTCTGCTCCGTGATCACAGGTCACATTTTTGGTTAAGACGTTGAGGTATATAGTCCTGTCTCCGCCCTGTGTGATATGGTGAGTGTGAATTCATTCTCTGGACAAAGTCTTCCTGCAGAGCTAGTTAATAAAGTGGCGGGAGTGGGGACAAGGCTTGGATGGTTGACCTTGAAGGAGACAAGTGGGTGTGACCTCCATAGTCACCTTCAGTGAGTTTCGCCCTTGGTGCCCTGGGAATAGATCTTCAGGGCTGCACATGAACCCGCTCAACATTAACCTTCTGTGAAGGAACAGATCAGAAGTAGTGGTGTGTGGGTGCACAGCTAATCTCCTCCCAGCAGCACAACTTTTTGTATGAATTATGTAAATCACTGAACTTGGTTCTGTCTCAGTTTCTACACTTTCAAAATGAGGCTATCTCACGGGGGTTGTTGTGAGGATTAGGGAGAGAAATTCACCTGAAGCATTTTGCATAAATGTTAGCTGTGGCTGTTGGAAGCTGCTGAGTCACCTTTGGAAAGTTAATTCACTTTCTGCACCCTTGTCTTCTTATCTGTCCCATGTAAAAATTGAATTAATGTCGGGGAAGTGCTTCACTCAGTGTGTTTTCAGTAAGAATTTTATTGCTGTAAAATCTTGCTGTTAATAAGGCCCTCAGACTCCAGGCTGTGCTGGTAGAAGTCAGAGTTCTTTCACACTGAGGGTCCCCATTCCCATGGGCGGACCCAGGGACACTGAAGTCTCCAGGGAAGGTCAGGCTCTATGTCAGGCACGTAGAAACTTCTCATTTTTCCTTCCCTTTTTGCACTGGGCAAATGGCAGTGAGCTCCAATGTCCAAATATTGATAAAAGCCCACACAGGCCCAGAGAAGGAGGTGTGTGGCAAGGTGTAGATGTGCAATCCATCGATGGCATTGTAGAATGAGACACCACCCAATTTGTAGTCCAGGAAAACCCCCACTGTTTTGAGGAGTTTGACAATTGTCAGTTTGGTTCTGAGATCTATAAGAGCCCGGTAGTAATTTTATGCACCCCAACAAAGATCTACCTGGCAACCGCTTCTGAGGCTAATGCTTGAATCAACCAAGCCACTGGCTGTGGGACGGGAAGAAGGAGAGAAGGGGGAGGAGGAGGAGAGAAGCAGATGATCGCTTCTCCTGTGCGTCCTGACCGGGAATTGAGCCCAGGATGTCCCCTGGCGAACGCTCTATCCACTGAGCCAGGGCCGCCCAGTGGGAATCAATTTTTATTAGCCTCGTTGTCCAGAACCCACTATTGGGCTTCATTTTAACCCAGTATCTTCTCTCCCTACACACCCCAAGATGACTCTGTTTCCTGTTCCCCACTTTCACCTCCCACAAATGCCTCCCTGATGTGAAGCTCTCACAGCCCCGCACACTGGAATGCTCATAATATCAGCTGGAGTTCTCACGCATGTTCCGCGTTCTGCGTGTCCAGTGCAGGCTCCTCTGGTATTCAGAAGTAAGGATGGAGGGGTGCACGGTGTCCGGATCCATAAATACATTCACTGTAAACAGTTTGGATAGAGTGGAGTGGGGTCAGCCATGGTCCTGGGACCTCAGGGCTTCAGCCTTCAAGACCTGCATCTGGCTGAGCCAGACCTGGGGCCCCCAGCCGGCCCTGAAATGGACCCTCAGCAGTGCCAAGAGAAAGCAAGGAGCTTGTGTTCTGTGAGGAAAGGGAGGGTGAGAAGGGTTGGGGTCGGTTTTACACGCTGTCCTGAGTGACACCATCCTACGTACTCCCTGTTTCCCTCCCCACCTGTGCTGCACAGTCACACGGACTCAAATTTCAACCCTTGCTCCCCGCTCCTGAGCTGGGTGACTTGATTTTCTGCACTGTCTCTTTCTCCACAGACACAACCTACGTACTAACTTGAGTCTGAATTTCATATGTGTGAAATCGGGGCGACAATACTAATCTCTAGGGTAGAATAAGGGAAAGTGTGTGGAATATTTAGTCCAAGGCCAGGCAGGAAGGAAGGTGCCTGGTGTGATAATAGACCATGTGTCTTCTGTGCTTGGGGTCATGCGGGGGTTCTATGTTGGAGACTGAAAAGTAAACAGGGTATTTTGTGGTCTGGATGTCTAGGGGACAGAGGCGTTGGGCCCAACTCCTCACCTCATCTGCCTAATTAAGTTAACAAAGGGCTGTGCTTCAGTGCTCGACCTGTCCGCCCATGTTCCCCGGAAGAGACCGGAAGCGAGTTTCTTCTTGGTGTAAAGTTAGATTGATTAGTATGGTGGGGGTTGTGTTTGAGTGGCCTTGGAAACTTAATTGACTTGCTAATGGCCCACATTGCCCAGGAATAAAGATGGATGTCGTTCTGGGGGCGGCCATGTTTCGGCGGCCGGAAGCAGGAGTGACTGTTGGCAAGGAGCCGTGGCTTCCTTCTAACCCATCTGAATATATCTTTAAGTTTCTGTCTATCTTTAATTCAATTTCGTGCCATTTCCCACTCGGGACCCTGGAACAGACTCGTCGTGGCTGGCCCGTGGCAGTTCTATATGGTCGTGGGTCCACTTTCCACTCCTCCCCACCTGTCCCCACATTCTCTGACCCCAGAAATCAGTCCTCTGTGGATGGACAGCATCACTGGCCCCCTGGCCTCAGGTGACCTGTTGGTGTGGCCAAGGGCAGGCACTAGAAAGGAAAGAGCACTGACTCCCCCACTTCCTCCACTTGGAGATTCTCCAACAAACCGTGACAACTCTCAGGCAGCCTCTCCCCAACCTCCCTCTTCCTCCTGGCTTCAGGGACTGGTTCTTGACCCCCTCCCCTCAGCTTTAGCATGGTGACAGCTCCCACTGTTTTGTGTCCTGGGGCACCATTCATCTTTGCTGGTTTCTTTTTCTTTCTTTTTTTTTTTTGTATTTTTCTGAAGTAAGAAGCGAGGAAGCAATGAGACAGACTTCCGCATGCACTCGACCGGGATCCACCCAGCCTGCTCACCAGGGGGCGATGCTCTGCCCATCTGGGGCATGGCTCTGTTGTAACCAGACCCATTCTAGTGCCTGAGGCAGAAGCCATGGAGCTGTCCTCAGTGCCTGGGCCTACTTTGCTCCAATAGAGCCTTGGCTGCGGGAGGGGAAGAGAGAGACAGAGAGAAAGAGAGAGAGAGAGGTAGAAAGGAGAAAGAGAAGGGTGGATAAGCAGATAGATGCTTCTCCTGTGTGCTCTGGTCAGGAATCGAACCTGGGACTTCCACACGTCGAGCTGATGCTCTACCACTGAGTCACCCATTTTTTTTAATGTGAGAGGAGGGAAGATAGTGAGGCAGACGCCCACATATGCCTCAATCTATCCACTCAGCAACCCCATCTTGGGACGATGCTCGAGTATCAAGCTATTTTTAGCACCTGAGGCTGATGCACTCCAATGGAGCTAACTTCGGTGCCCAGCATCACTTTCAAATCAATCAAGCCACTGGTAGTGGGAAGGGAAGAGTGAGAAAAGGGGTAGAGGGAGGGAGAGAGAAGCAGATGGTAGCTTCTGTGTGCCTTGACCAAGAATCAAATCTGAGACATGCACAGAACAGGCCAATGTGCCATCCACTGAGCCACTGGCCAGAGCCTTATTGGTTTCTTTTAATGTCTCCTTAGACTCTGTAAGTAGTTCCCCCCCACACACCAGCCTCTTTAATCACTGTCAAGATGTGGCTGTGAAAAAAACCAACTCCATTTTTGAGTCATGAATATTTTTTATCTTTTCGTGTGTGACCTTTGACCAATCTCTCTATCTTCAGCAAGCACACCAAAGCCTGCTAGGTGATGAATGTTTGTGTTCCTTAAAACATAGCCATGGACATTTTTGTTAGTAGCAGCTAGAATGGCATGACAACTGAGGTCATTAGGAAACTGGTAATAGTATCGATTATAAAGAGTCACCCATCACAAGACCACCAGGAGGTATGGCCTGATGTCACCGCATTTTTTGTCCCTTTGTTCTGTCACTCATTAGTACCTGAGTTTTATTTTTTATTTTTTTGGGTTTTTTTTTTGTTTGGTTGGTTTTTTGTTTGTTTGGTTTTTTAATTTGTATTAATTTTAATGGGGTGACATCAATAATCCAGGGTACATATATTCAAAGAATACATGTCCAGGTTATCTTGTCATTCAATTATGTTGCATACCCATCACCCAAAGTCAGATTGTCCTCCGTCACCTTCTAATCTAGTTTTCTTTGTGCTGAGTTTTATTTTAAAAGTACTGTAACATGTCTGTTAGCAGTGAATAATCTGTGCTGACTGTCGGGTCATCTGTCTGCTCCGTCTCTATACCCCTGTATGTCATTTACCTTATAGTACAGTCTGTTATATTCTAAGGAGTGGCATCTTTTTTAAGCCTGAAGATACCTTCTCCTTATCACAGTCATTACTGTGAGAAAAACACCCGTTTTGAACAGGCCATCTTTTTCTTGTTGGTGTTTTGACCAATAGGCATTCATTAAGTATTATAGTTTCTACCCCAACCTTCATACAGTAGCCATTACCACCATCACCTAAATGAGGAGATTGAAGCTCAGAAACATTGTGTAACCTGAGGACACACAGGGGCAGGAGGGGTGGATACTGGGTCAGGTCCCATCCTGACTCTCCTGCAGCCCCTTCCCCCAGCTGCACCCCTCACGCCTCTTCCTTCCCACAAGGACCTGTGGAGCCCAGGACAGCACCTGTCCCTAGTTCTCTGTGTCCTCAGAAGAAGGTGGGCACACCTTGGAGGCCAGGACCTCAAGTCAACCCCAGATTCTCCCAGATAAGAATTAGAGAAGAAAAAGGAAGCAGAGTTCCCTCAGTTGTTGTCCTCGGGAACATACAGTGACTCACTCACCAGGTTGGAAGAGGGCCGTCTTCCAGTCTGAAAGGAAGGAGACACAGACAAGGAAAGGTCATCATTTCTGTTTTTCCCCTCGCACATCCCCCTCACTAAGCCTCTTCTCCCTCCTCTCCTCAGTCTCTTCCAACATTCAGTTTCCTGCATCTACAGCTCTGCGGCTCAGGCATGAAACCTCTCTGCATGTTGGGCTTCTCTTCATCACACTGAAGCTACAGGCGACATGGCCAGGCTTAGCCCAGGTGTGTGGGCATCTGTGTCAGCAGGGTGAGGGGACGCTGTATGTGGAAGGTCCTCTCTGAGTGTCCAGAGACAGGGTGGTGCACCACAGAACATGAATCTCTGAACTAGATCTGATCATTCCTCACCAGCAGAGAGAGGGTTTGATTCATACACAGGTGTCAGGAAACCAGAGAGTATAAGTGTCACCAGCACATGCCCGAGGATTCTCCCCACCTGCAGGGGAAGACAGCAGAGTCACCTGAACTGTCATTTCTGAGTCTTTTCCTTTCTCTTCCTCTTGCATGTATCTAATCTTCCTTTTCTGCCCCCACCGCCCACTTCCTGCCTCTCCCTCTGCCTGTTCAGTTCTCTGCTGTCCCCTCCTCTTAAATCAACAGCACGGAATGACCCTGCAGGCACCCTGCACGACCTTTTCCAGCTGTCACTGCAGATCTCTTTTATTTACACCTATATATACCCTGGAGCAACCTCTTATCCTCAGTTTTGCTTTTAAAAGTTTCAGTGACTTTCTGTGAAAATCGTTCGGAAAATATGGAATGGAAAATTCTAGAAACAAACAATTCACAAGTTTTAAATTGCGCGTCATTTTGAGTCGCAGGATGAAGTCTCGTGCCATGCTGCTCCAACTCACCAGCGAGGGCGGCATGTCCCCGCTGTGTACCTCTCCCTGCCTTCTCCAGCACAGTGTCAGGCTTACTGTGGTAGGGTCAAAGTGCTTGTGTTCAAATCACTCTTGTTTGAGTCAACAATGGCCCCAAAGTGCAAGAGTCATGATGGTGACAATTTGGATATGTCCATGAGAAGCTTTCCTTTCCGGGAAAAGGAAAAAAACCTAGTGTGTACAGGGTTTGGTACTATCCGCGGTTTCAGGCATCCACTAGGGGTGACTACCTTACCTGGCGTACCCGGGCATGGGCTCCCCGTGTGCATACGTGTGTGTATATGTATGTGTGATAGAATGCGTCTCTCTCAGTTTGTGTTATTTCCTGCCTACTTCCGAAAGGAACTGGGCAACTTAATGAGAAAAGTTTAGATACTATTTTTCCAATAGTTATTTCTGTGACAACTGACACTATAGCCACACCTCTTTTTAAGAGACACTTCTCTCTCCTCTGGCTTCTTCTCAGCAGACTACAGACTGTATAAAGCCACCAGGGAGAGAAGGACCTCACACACTGAGTCCACCTCCCCCGCCCCTGTCCTTCCCTGTGTCCCCTGGATGTCCCGGTGCGAGTGGCCCCTGGTGGAGACTGAAGCCCCTTCTCCATTGAGAAAACCCCTGCCCCGCTGCCCCATCAGCGTCCTTATCTCCCCCACCCCCGGGCGGTTAGGGGTGAGGGAGAGTCTGAGATGAGGTTCCGAGGGTGCGGGACACTCACGCGCCAGGTACTGGATCCTCATCCACCCTGCGGGGAACAAGTGAGGAGTCAGTGACGCGCGTGACGCAGGGACCCTGGGACGCGCGGGGTGGGGACCAGTACTTACTGAGTTCGCGCTGCAGCTTCTCTGGAAATAAGCAGAAAAAAGTCCCGTCACGGGGATGGAGGGGGGCTGGGCGCGGTGGGGGCGCGGGCTGGGGCGGGGCGGTCGCGCTCCTGCAGCCGGGACTCACCTTTGGCTTTTCGCTCCCGCCGCTCCTCCGCCTGTGCTGCTTCTTTCTCCTTGGACAGGGTCTTGTTTTTCTTCTGCTGTCGCCAGAGGAAGAACCCCACCATCGCCAGGAGCCCCAGCAGAACCGGTAGCGTCACCGCTAAGGCCATCACCCAGGGCCGCGCGCTCCAGAAGAGGGGACCTGCGCAGGGACAGCCTCAGCCGCTGGCCCGGCTGGGTGGCGGGGTGTCTCGGGACACAAAGTGATCATTCTCTTCCCAGAGGGCCCAGAACTCTCACTGTCACAGAACACTATTGTCGTGAAATGTCTGCCTCTCACATGAGAATATTTCGAATATCAAAAAATATACAAAGTCATTGAACTGTCCTGTCCACTCCCTCCTCTCCCATTTCTTAGTTCTCATCAGTCAGCTGTCTATGTGAGTAAGAGCGCCAACATTGGGCTGGAGGATCCTGGGTTCAAATTTTGTGTCTTCTGCCCGACTAGCATGTGACCTTGACTTAATGACTTCACCATAATGTTCCTAGTGTCCCAACAGGTAGAAGGATTCAATAAATGCTTATGAAGTGCCTGACTCATAGAGTGCCACCCAAGTGTTTATTAAAATTTAAAAATATACACATATCCTATTTGTTCTTGTTTACAGCAAAGACGGCACTCTGCACCAGCTGGTCTGGCGCTTGCTCTCTCTGTTCAGTGCCTTGGGGACCGTCCATATCAGCACAGAGAGCACGTCTGCGTTTCCTCTCACAGTGCAACCCTCCACTGCGTTCAAGTTCCCCTACTGGTGGGCAATAGCTTAGTCTCTAAATTTTTTTAGTTATAATTAATGCTAAAAGAAATAACCTTTCACAATTAACCTTCGTGGCATGCCGGAAATGCTTGAAGAGGTTTGTGACATGAACAGCTTTATGGGAGAAAAAACACTTTGGGTCCCTGCTCCGTGCCTTACGGCCACTGCAAAGACTCAAGTCAGCAGCAGAGAGTCAGTGCCTGCCCCCAGGGGCCACAGCTAAGCACAGGTAGCGGCAGGGCACTCACCTGCAATGGAAACCCTGGCTGTCCTTTCCTGGCGGAGCAGGGGGTTTCTGAAGATACAGGAGATCCCCCTCCCAGAGTCGCCTTTCACGGTCACAGATGCTGAGGCTGCGTATAGACCCAGGCTGTCTGCAGTCGCAGGTGCTGCCACAGAGGACAAGTTCTGTCCCCTGTCATCTCTCCACTCGATGTGGGGCTGCGGATACCAGCCTGCAGACGTGCACTCCAGACGAATCCCTCCACCCTCATAACCTTTCAATTCAATGAGGAGATCAGAGCCCAGCGCTGTGGAAGGAAAAGTGAGCTTGGATTACGGGGAGTCCTCTGTACTGCTGAGGGTCTCGAGAGAATGGAGGGCACACTCACACTAGAGAACTCAAGCCGGGTTTCACTACAGAGCTGTTTACAAAAGTGTGCTGTTGAGAAAAAACTGTTCCATAAGGTGACCACTGCCTGATTGTCACTGGACCCTGGTGCTAGGTCCAGCTAGATTTGAGCCAGAACAGAGATTCCTCCCTTTTAAGACTGTGCCGTTCCATTGCCCTATGCTTCATGACACAGCTGGTTCCTAAAACAAACCCTCACCCTACCCTGGGTAAGCACGAAAGATGTTCTTTCTTAGCTGGGGTGGGTCCCGCCTTAGTAACCCTATCTCTACCCTGCCCCGTCCCGTGTACACCTTAGCCCTTGCCGTGTTCTGTGAAAGAGATCCGTGTTTTCTTGTCGCCACCCGAGCTCTGCTTGGTGTGTAAGTGTCCTTGGTATATTCTTGGTGTAATTAATGTTAGAGTTGTCATCCTCCTTCTCAGGTCTGTCAACCCAAGAATATTTTTATAACATTGTTATATGGAGAAGAGAAAATAACTACATTGGAGAGAGCTGACCCAGGGCCAGGAACAGTGGAGCTGTTACCAATTGTCCCTAAACCCCTAAATACAGGGGGAGGTGGGAGGAAGCCTTAATTGTATTTTTTTTTATTATTATTCATTGATTTTTTTTTTCAGGGTGAGGAGAGAGAGGTAGAGAGGGAGAGAAAGGAGGCAGGGAGGAGTAGAAAGCATCAACTACTAGTCGACGGAGTTGTTTCTTGTATGTGCTTTATGTGCCTTGGTCTTGCCTAGGGTTTCAAACCAGCAACCTAAGCATTCCAGGTGTATCCTTTATCCACTGCGCCACCGGAGGTCAGGTGGGAGGAAGCCTTTTGAAGACCAGAAAGAAGAGGTCATGTAGGTAGGAGGGCTTTCTGAGGAGGAGCTGTAGTCTCTAAGAAGGAACGGTAGCTACCTGAGGAGGCCCCCAGGGAGAAGCCCTGGACAACCCCTACCCCCCACTTTTTATCCTCTGCTAGGCTCCCCGTTCACCCACCCAGGCTGAGGCCACAGGAAACTTGGTGGCCTGAGGAAGAGAAATGCATCCCTGATGTCTGCACATGAGCAGTTTCACAGAACAGCAGCATCAGACAAGGGCGCTCTGTTGCCGTGATGGGTCAGGACAAGATCAAGAGCATTCGACAATCAGGTTTGAGCTCAGAGTAAAACACAAACAACGTCCAGACCACAGTGACTAAACCTATATCATCCCAGCTGTAGATGACCAATTACATCCTGTACCATCCTTAACAGCATTTCAACTGGAGCAAAGCCTTACTTCCATAGACTCTCCCCTCCAACCCTCAGGACACATGTTATATCAAGACTTCCCTGACACCCTTTTAGTGACACACCCCATGGTCTCATGTGTGTGCACTCTCCCTCCATGCGACAAGTATAAACGCAAGTTGTTCAACTGCAGGTGTGTTATGCAATCTTTGGTTTGAAGGACGTGAGCAGCAATGATGCTGTCCCTGCCGGTCAGCCTCCTGGGCCCACAGCAGCACACACACGGGGAACCAAGGTCACTGTCTGGAGCTCAGCTGAACCCAAACAACTGTGTGCCCTCCAGTGAGACAGGTTTGCTCACCCTTCCTGCCTCTCACCTCTACTTCCCTGCTTAGACCCTGGTGGCCGCCACGAGGAACTTCTTCATCTGACACAGGAGGAACGGTCCCTGGAGGACAACCTGGGTCTGTCAAGGGTCTCAGAGAAGCAGAGTTGGAAGGAGGGAGAAGCAGGTGCTCGTGAGTAGTGAGAGGCGCTCTGAGGTGGCTGTGGAGCCTCTGCTCCCAGATCTCCGTGGGAGAACGAGCTCAGAACAGACCCGAGGCTCACCTGCAACCTTCAGCTCCACCATTGCATTTTCATAGAAATCTCTATCTTGGAAATAACACAGGTAGTCTCCGCTGTCAGAGACAGTGACGTTGTGAATCCGGAGAGCAGCCGTCCCCTCAGTGATGTCATCTCTCAAAACTGAAGTCCTCCCTTGATACTCGGCTGCCTGTGTCTCTTCCCTCCCGAACGCATACGTGAGCACCACCTGCCAGGGGCTGGGTCGCACCCACATCAGACTCATGTCCTCAGCGTTCATGTTCGGGACCAGCTGGCAGGGCAGCTCAGCAACTTCACCCACCACGGCCAGGATGGGGTCAGGCGGTCCAACCACAGCAATCTGAGCTGGACAGCAGAAGAGGGAGAGCAGGCCAGAGGGTTAGGGGGTGTTCCAGCAGGGAGGGCGAGGTAAGAAGCATCTGGAGAGCCACTCAGTCTAGCAGAAGGACAGTCAGGAGGGGTCTTCCAGTATGAGGAGGAATCCAAGGTTCTGACTGACACTATAGGTAATTGCTTCAGATAAACAAACGCAGAACTGTTCCCTACCTGAGCAGGGGGTGAGCAGCTGGACCAAGGTGAGGAAGAGAGAGAGGTCAAGCCGATGGAAGACCAGGGACCTCACCATTTTTACCTGTTGTGCAGAGAGAGAGAGAGACACCAGAAGGAGTTAGGTAGAAATGACAACCCAACTCTGGGTTCAGTCATGAGACCTGGTGACCCGAGAGCCTCCTCTGCAAATGTCTGCTTGGGAGTCTCTTAACCTTTGAATCCAACATGGAAAATAACCCATAAAGTAAATAACGTTAAATGGATATACCTGAACCCTAGCCATCAGGAAACGCTGGGCTCCACCCTGAGGACGTGGACAGAAGCCTTCACTTACCCACAATTCCCTGGGACAGCCAGCTCCCGCCTCCCCCATCACACTCTGAGGAGCACAGGACCCTCCTCCCTGAGTCCCGGATTCACTGGAGTCCCCACAGTCTATGCTCAGCACACCAGCCAGAGGTTCCTGACTCACTTCCCCTCCCTCCTCCACTCACCCCTTCTGGGGGCTCCCCTACACTCAGAGCAGGAGCTGAAGTCCTTTGTACCCTTAACTTTCAGAATTATCTGGACGTTTTCAGTTTTAAAGGGTTTCAAGTGGGAAATTTATTTCTGCCGATTGGGAGTATATTGATTGGTTTTTATTCCTGATTATATACAATATATAAATAAAAATAAATAAATAAAATTTAATAATTTATCATGTGAGTCATATACTTTGTTTCATGTGAATTTAAAATATTTCTGGATGTATTTTGGCCACATATAACACATGCCTTAAAAATATTTAATCATTTTTCCCACAGATTCCACTTGCAATAATTACTCTTAAAGAAAAAATTTATCAGGCATTAACAGAAAGATTTATGTTTAGTGCTGTTCATCACAGTAAATTCTACAATAGAAAAATACAGATAAAACTTAAATACCGACATTAGATCTAATTTTATCACAATTATTTTAAATAATTAAAGTCTATTTATTAAAAACACGATTCCTAAACATACAGCTAACACAAAACTCAGTGGTAGAAAGCTCAGAGCTTCCCCTCTGAGATCAGGAATAAAAAAACAATGCCCACTATCACCACTTCTGTTCAACACAGTATTAGAAGTCCTAGCCACAGCAATGAAAAAAGACAAAGAAATAAAGAGTATACTAATCAGAAAGCAAGAAATAAAACTTTATTTGCAGATGACATGATACAACATATAAAAACCCTGAAGACTTCACCAAAAACAAACAAAAAAACAAACTCTTTAAACTAATAAATAAATTTAGTAACATTGTAGGGACACAAAATCAGAAACCTGTTGCATTTCCATACAGCAATAATGAATAATCAGAGGAGAAATTTTAAAAATCCCATTTAGCCCTGGCCCGATAGCTCAGCTGGTTAGAGCATCATCCCGAAGTACAGAGGTTGCCAGTTTGATCCCCACTCAGGGAACATACAGGGACAGATCGATATTCCTGTCTCTATCTCTCTCTCTCCTTTCCTCTCTTTCTAAAATCAATAAAAAAAAGTCATTTAAAAAATTCCATTTACAATTCCATCAAAAAGCATAAAATGCCTAGGAATAAATTTCACCAAAGAGGTAAAATACCGGTACTCTGGAAACCAAGGCACTGAAGAATGAAATTGAAGAGGATACAAATAAATGGAAGGATAGGCTGTGCTCAGGGGTTGGAAAAATTAATATTGTTAAAATGTTCTTAGTGCCTAAAGCGACATATAGATTTAATGCAATCTCTAATAAAATACCAACGGCCTTCTTTTCAAAAGTAGAGCAACTTAATGTTAAAACTTAGAAGGAACCTCAAAAGACCCCGAATTGCCAAAGATATCTTAGGAAAGAAAAAAAGTTGGAGGTATCACGTTCTCTGATATCAAACTACACAAAGAGAAACAGCATGGTACGGATATAAAAACAGATACATAGTTCAAGGGGACAGAATAGAGAGCCCAGAGATAAACTCTCATTTATATGGTCAATCAATCTATGACAAAGGATGGAAGAATGTACAATGAGGTACAGACAGTTTCTTTAAAATGTTGTTGGGAAAACTGAACATGCAGAAGAATGTAACTGGATCACTTTCTTACACCACATGCAAGAATAAACACAAAATAAAGAATTTATTTTAGACCCAAAACTGTAAAACTAGAAGACTCTCTGACATAGATCTCAGTAATCACTTTTTAGATCATGTCTTTGGGTAAGGACAAGAAAAAAATAGAACCAAACAAAACTAAAAATGTTTTGCAAAGCAAAGGAAACCGTCAACAAAATGAAAAGACGGCCCACCGAACAGAAGAAGGTGAAGGATTAATATCAAACACTTATAAAGAACTCATGCGACTTAATGCCAAAAACCCAGACAATTTTATTTAAAAAGTGGGCAGAGGCCCTGAATAAGCATTTCTCCAAAGTTGAAAGACATAAGTATTGGAAACCCCTCTATGGCCAGACAGTGTGTTGTTCATCCATTCTCCAATGTGTTGTTTATATGGGTTGTTTCAGATTTTTCCATACTACAAATAATTCGGTAATGAACATCTTTACATGTGAATCTTTAAGACACACATCTCTTTTTTAGAACCTCTTAGAACACACCCCAGAGATGCACAGCAGAGACTGTAGGAGGTCTTTGCCCCTTCCTGACCACAGTAAATTCCTGGGAACGGTGCAGTTGTGAAGCTCCCTCATTCCGGTTGTCTCCCTCCCACCAGTTACCGAATGCAGGCTTACCTTGCGCTGTCTCCGTGGTCACACCTGTGCCCTCACCTGAGTGTTCACACAGGACCTTCACTGGGGGAGGAACATCCTGCAGGCTCACCCAGCTTCTCAGCTTCTCTCCTAAGGGGGGCCCTGAAGCCCTGGCTTTCACCAGCTCCCCCTACTTTGTCTTGGCACTAACCAGGTGAGAATGAGAGGAAAAAGGCACTCAACAGTTCTCTATTATAGTTGAGTCTCTGATCTGGAAGAAAAGGTGGGGGAAAAGAAAGCTTCTCAGGAAAAAAAAAAAGTAGTTTCTTAGAAGGTGCTTGTTTTCTGATTGGCTCACTGCTGCGTGTCTCATCAGTTGCTGGGCAGAAAAATATAAGGTCAAGCTTGACGTGAAGGTGGGCCCTGTACTGGATGGTAGCAAGGAAGACCAGCTCCAGCCCTGATTCCCATACTCTGTGTCTCTCTGTGTGTTTACCTGCTTGAATCACTCCTGCGTGTGGATGGGTAGGATCAGCATTTCATTATATATGCCTGATTTATGTCTTATATATCATAAGAGACATGTCAGTAAAACCAAGCAGACAAATGAACAGATGTTCATGTGTGAGGAGAAAAAGATCTGCATTAATTAAAAGGTCACTGTGGGCATTTGCTGACATCTCTAACAGCAGAGTCCGATGAGAGAATGAACAGGAAGAAACCAGACCCACGCCACTTCTGAATTCCTGGTCTCAGATGCATTCCCAAATAATACAGTTTTCAGGATTCCAGACACAGAGCTGCCAGGGACCAAGTTGCGTGTTTACATTTGTATTCGGGGCATTGCTGAGAAGGTTCATTTATCCTCTGCACCTTCTCTGTGCTGCATTTGGATTTTCAGGTGGATTTATTTCCCTCTGTCAGCAGGAGTCTGTATTCTCTGATGTTAGGCTCAATAAGCAGTTAATGCATTCTGTGAGGGGCATTTGTTAGAGTGGAAGTGTAGCTCTCATGGTTCTAATGTGACCTTGGCTGATGGTATTTGACCATATTACCTTGGTTTGACTTTAGGTTCTGTGGTAGAGATGGTTGGTCACTTGTGCCATAACTGTTCCCTGCTTCTTCTGGGTTATAATACCTAATTTGGGGGGCAGGGAGGGTACTGCAATGTGCCCATCCCCCTTGTTCATGTTTGAGGCCTAAGGACTAAGTTCGAGTCGATGGCTTGTAGGCAGAGGTTGTTGGATTCTGTTTCTCCAGAGAGTTCTAAACTTTTTCTACTTCTTCCTTCCTCTGGGGTAGAACACCATCTCTGGAGCTGGAGCACAGCAGCCGTCTTGTCACCACGAAGCAACGTCAAGGATGGAAGTCACATACTGAGACGGCAGAGAATCAGACAGGCGAGGCTGGGGCATGGATGCCTCTGTGAGCTGCCAGACCAGCTCTGGGCAGCTGCCCTCTGGCTTCATTTTACATGAAAGGAACACAAACCCTTGTTTTGTGGAAGCCACTGGTACCCATGGTCTCTGTTATCAGCAGAAAACACAGTTCTTCTCTCCCCCTGTCTTGCTTTCAACAGTTTGTCACTGAAACTTTTGAAACGTATAGCAAAGTTAAAAGCATTTTTCAATGATCAAACACCCAATATACCTACTGCTTAGAGTCTACACTGAGCATTTTATTACACATGCTTACTTTATTATAATCTGTCTTTCTGTTTATTCCCCTGTTGTTATTTATTTATCTGGAGCCTTTTAAAGTGAGTTGCAGACATCAGTGCCCTCTCCTCTGGGTACGTCCACACACCTATGAAGTAGAACAGAATCCTGAAACGCTCAAGACACCTGACTGTGTTTAAAATATAAATGTGGGAGTTACTTTCAACAGTATGATCAAAAGGATCAGTGGGTCGTTTTTATCTGGTTATGCCTTGTTCCTAAATGCCTTGTCATCCCCAAATTTGACATTCTGGCCCCAGTCCCTTGTCACTCCTCATAAGATCAAGGCCACCTCTAAGAGTCTGTCAGCAGGAGGTCCGGGGACAACCTGAGACAAGATAAGCACCGTCTCAGGCCCCTGCCATCCATTCCCTGTCATTCCCTGTTATGTCCTCAGAGAAATTCCTATTTCTCCACTGATGTCACGGAAGGGCCAAGGGACAGGAAATTCTTTTTTTTTTTTTTGTATTTTTCTGAAGCTGGAAACGGGGAGAGACAGTCAAACTCCCGCATGCTCCCCACCGGGATCCACCCGGCACGCCCACCAGGGGCGAAGCTCTGCCCACCAGGGGTCGATGCTCTGCCCCTCTGGGGCGTCGCTCTGCCGCGACCAGAGCCACTCTAGCGCCTGGGGCAGAGGCCAAGGAGCCATCCCCAGCGCCTGGGCCATCTTTGCTTCAATGGAGCCTTGGCTGCGAGAGGGGAAGAGAGAGACAGAGAGGAAGGAGGGGAGGGGGGTGGAGTAGCAAATAGGCGCTTCTCCTATGTGCCCTGGTCAGGAATCGAACCCGGGTCCCCCGCAACGGTAGAGCCAAGCCGACGCTCTACCGTTGAGCCAACCGGCCAGGGCCAGGAAATTCTTGAGGACCCGTAGGATGTAGGAGCGCATGAATCACTTTAAGAACGGCAGTGTGAATCCTGAGAAATAAAGATACCGACTAAGAAAGGCTCTTGGTGTCTAACTGGGCTGAAATTTTATTTAAAAAAACAGGGCCTATCATGCATTTCTGCACAAGGACCTCTCTCACAAACTGCACCTCATGGAGAAGGCTGCACTGTGTTACTGCCCTGAGCCAGTCCCTATAACCAAGGTCCAGGAAACTTGAATCAGATATGAAACGTTCTAACCAGAAACCCCTTTATTGAAAGCTCAGATCTTAATTCATCCAATAGGACTTTGGCTTTTTCCATCCACTGCAAGCTTGAGCCAATCAGAGTGGCTGAATTCTGACTTATCAGGTCAACTCCTGTTTGGATCAATAAAACTGGAAGACGCAGAGTCCTTATTGGCAAGAGAACTGACCAATGAAGGATCAGAGGCGGGAACTCTTGTTCATACAATTCCTTCTCTCTGTCTGGTCAGTATACTTTCCCTTTCCATCTGAAGCAGGAGTCTGTGTGTCCCTCATCAGAAGGATGACTAGCCGGAGAATAGCCAGGTCCCAGGGCTGCCTGTCCCCATTGTGGCCTCACAGCCCTGGTGTCACAGCCACGCTTTAACAAAATTGATCTCCTTTACTGCTGTGACGTTTTCACATCCATGCTTGTAACACAGTGGAGCTGATTTGTACTGAGTAGCTTCCTTCCCCACACCCCAAACTGAGGGGATTACTGTGTTGCTGAGTTGGCACCAAGGACTATAGGTTGACAGCAAGAAGGTGAAGAAAGTCATATGTTTGGATTCAGAGATGAATTAAAATAGGAGAGTGGACCTTAGAGCACAGAGGAGTGAGATAGTACACATTAGCTCACTGTGCCTGTCCATCACGCTAGGATAACAGGCATGCCTGACCAGCCAGCCACCTAGTGAACAGGAAGTGACATTGTGCCCAAGATCAGGCTGTAGCTACAAAGTGGGGACTGAGCCCCTTGTGTGAGTGCCTCCAGCTTTCTTCCCAAGACACTTTATCCACCAAAGCTTTGTTGCTTGAAATCATAGCAGTGAGAAGGACACATTGCCGTCTTGCCTGGAGGATCTCGGTTACTCTGATGCAGACAAGCAGCATAATTTACAGCCTAGATCTGAACTTCCAATAAGGGGATTCTGGGAAAGACCTTTTGCATCTTTTTAGAGTTTTCAAGGAAATAGGGTCCTAGATGCTTGTCTCATTCCGACCTTCACGTGATGCTGGGTGACAAATGTGTGTGAAATGAGACAATATATATAGAAAGGTCCAGTTTTCATTTGTGAGACACTGTGTGTTGCAGATAATCTCTTCGGCATTGTGTGTTTTTGTACATATATGGGGCAAGGAGGGGTATTGTTAGCCAATTGTTAGCATTCAGAAATGCTCATCTCAGCTGCAGGAATGGTGATGTCTAATTGAGTCAGGGCATCTGTAAAGTCTCGTCCATGCACTGAAAGAAAGAAGCACATGCCTTCTAAGTTCTGTGTGTTTCAAAAATAGACTGTACCTGAGGTCAATTTGTGGAAATTGAGAAGTTTGACTTCAGGGTATCCAGTTTCTTCTTGATACTCAGTTTCTGATACCCAGAGGCTGACTAGTTAATCCTATCCCCAGGCAAGGCCTTTATCTAATTCACATTTGCTTCTTAAAGAAATAAAGTTAGTGACAGAGGCAGGTGCCCAAACAGCTGGTGAATAAAAAAGGAACGAGATAGAAACACACAGAGGGAGAAATGACCATCATTATTACCCTAAAACTCACTCGATCTATTCTGTTACATTGCATTTGGAATCTTTTACTTCCACTGTGGAATAGAATGCTATCTCCCTCCCTTAACTGGACTTCAGGGATAGTCGGTACATTGGAAACACATTTTTAGGTGCAGGGCAGGGTCTTCTCATCTCTGGGTCCCTTTATCCAAATCATGCCCTGGAGTTAACCTGTTTTTAACGTTTTCCCAGCGGTGGGGCAGTAAGAGTTCTTCTCTTCATGTTCCTCCCCCATCTTCACAATAAGCCAAATTATTCATCTGGTCTGTTCTACAGACCAAGCCAAAATAGACCCCCCCCCAACTAATCAGTGGCAAAGAATTACCATTATTATATTTTAAAATGGTAATAAACTTCACTGGGTGCATGTGTATTAAACATGATTCTGTTAGTATAGGTAGCTAGTTAGTATTAATAAAGGAAGGGAGCAAAGGGAAGCAGACATTAAGCATAATCAACCAGGTAACTAAGTATAATACATAGTAACTGTGTTGGACAATAAGCCTGCTTCACTAGGAAGTTGCAGCATTCCTAGGCTCTTCCGTCCCCTGGTGGCCATCATGCATCACTGCACACGCTCACCTCTTCCTCCACCATGGGGGTCAGCCAGGTTTCCACATCTTTGTTTAGTATACAGTGTAATCTCAAATCCCCCCCACACCGTGGACCACAGTAAGAAATACATTTTATTTTGTAACTCAGAACACACACTCAAAAAATATATATATATACTGAATGCTCTCATAGTTTCATTCTCCTCCTCCTCCTCCTCCTCCTTCTTCTCCTTCTCCTTCTCCTTCTCCTCCTCCTCCTTCTTCTCCTCCTCCTCCTTCTTCTCCTCCTCCTCCTTCTTCTCCTTCTCCTTCTCCTTCTCCTCCTCCTCCTTCTTCTCCTTCTCCTTCTCCTTCTCCTTCTCCTTCTCCTTCTCCTTCTCCTTCTTCATGTTGGTTGCTACGCAATACACTGATTTCATATGTCATCAATGGCCCAGCGCCTGCAGGTGAAGAAGTACTGTTCTCTTATGGTTGTCTTATGGCATAAACATTATGCCCACGTCCCACTGGGCTTTGTGTTTGTTACCCAAAAGACAGGGTTTTGACACTCAAAAATTTACCTTCAAACAATAGTTTTTAAAATATGGATTAAAAAATGATTTTGAAAGCTAATGATGCACTTATTTCTCTTCATATTAATGTTGTACGAACGCTTTCACTGAGTTTTCTGCTGCAGAAGGATAAATACATGGGTTAACATAGAAACCACCATATAGCCGCACATAGTTCCCTCATCCTGGCTGTACAAAGTGCCACACACTGAGCACCTTAGACAGCAGAACGTGTCATCTCAATTCGGGAGGCTGGAAGCCTAACCGTCAGGTCCCTGCAGGGTTGGGTCCAGCCTCTGCTCTCATTTAGTGGGGTTGGTGGCAGTCTCTGCATTTCCTGGCTTAGAGAAGCATCGCCCTGTCTCTGCCTTCATTCTCACGTGGTTTTCCCTGAAAAACTTGTCTTTCTCCCGTTTCCCATGAAGACAGAAGCTGGGTCAGCCCTGTGTTCTTACCAAATGCAGCAGATGACAGAAATTCCACCTTAGTTGTCTGTTAGAAGGCCCCCTCTCTTGACTTAACTTGGTTGCGACACCTTCTCCTCTGGAAAGTCTCCTCTCTGAGCTCTTTTGTTTCATATTTTAACAGCACACGAGTGAAGGGCGGAAAGAGCCCCAACATTAATGAGGGTGGTAGGTGTGGAAGAACGGGCTTGAGTTTCAGAAGGTCTAAGCTCTCCAAGAACCACCCTGGGATGTCATATCTCATTATTGGCTTAGACAGTAAAGACTTTTCTCACTTGCAGTCCCTAGTTTAGGTAGGACACGGCAAGCAGCCTCTACAGCCCTCCTTCCTGTGGTCTTTTCTGTCCTGGAGATGCGGGGAAACTAAAACTATTCCGAGACACTTAAAATTATATTAAATTCAAACATCAGCACCCATAGATAAGATTTTACTGGCATGGGGCAAGTCTACCCATCTAAGCCAGCCCTACAAGAGAAGTTAATGGCAGAGGCCGCCGGGTCTGCACGGCGAAACATATTAAGGAGGGAGAAAGCTTGCAGGAATGACTGAGTCAACCAATTTAATTACAGTCCGCTTATCTGCTTCCTGGGACACTTTGCAGCACAAAACAAGAAAAACAGGATTTGTAAATAGTTAAGACAAATGGTCCGAAACTCCCCTCATGCCCCCACCCCTCCCCGGGATACGAGGGTTATGTATGCTTACAGACAAAGGAATCATGCACTCTGTACATGAACACTGAAAAGGTATATAAGATGTCACAAATCTGACTTCGTGGAGCTCGTGTTTTGGAGCCTATTAGACCACGTTGCTCTGCTGGCTAAATAAACCCCCTTTCCTAAAGCAAGTTGTCTGAGTGTCTTTTGTCCTCCGGGAATCACTTCCTGCAACTATATATATATACTGCTCACAAAAATTAGAGGATATTTCAAAATGAATATGAAGCTATAAAATATCCCCTAATGTTTGTGAGCAGTAATATCCAGCCCTTGACAGAAGAAAGTTTCCAGATTCTTGGGTTAGAGGGACGTATTTTCTTGTAATTTGTTGTTGCCTGTGATGTTCATGCTTAGGGTGAACGAAAACGCTGTCACGAATACCAGGGAGCCCTCAGTGGAATCAGGAAACCAAGAAGAAAATCAGGTTGACACACGTTCACGCCCAGATGGATTTGGGGACTTTTGGACTTCTGTGCTCGCCGTAGTAGTAGTACATCCGGGAATTCGCTCCCCACCCTTTGTCTCCCGTTTGTCGCTTTGCCTTAGAAGTTCTGGATTTCTTTGTTCTGGTCTGCAGAAGCGAGAAACCTGGACCCAAAGGCCAAGCCGGCTCAATGAGCAAAACTGAGTCTGGACTGCCCGGGATCAGCAGTCTTCAGCTCCGGGAAGAAAGGAGGCTCTTCTGCACCAGGCACTCCAGGAACTGGTTATTGAGACAGTAGCAAGCTGATTGCTAAAATGTTATCCAAACTTGCAGCAAGTGATTGTAGACAGCCAGACAGATCCTTTGTGTTGTGAGTTATCATTGCATACTAACGAAAACAAAAGAACAGGCAGACTTCTGGGAGTCCAAGTGTTGAACTGAGTTTTTAATTCCAGTTGCTGATTTGAGTTGATGTTAATTTCCAGGTTCCTCTGCAGCCCTGTTTTGCAAATGCCTTGATTTTAGCTGCAACCTAGGATGATAACCATTTTTCTTTCTTTCTTTCTTTCTTTCTTTCTTTCTTTCTTTCTCTTTCTTTCCTTCCTCTCTCTCTCTCTCCCTCCCTCCCTCCCTCCCTCTCTTCCTTCCTTTTTTTCTCTATTTTTTTTTGTTTTCCTTATTTAAAAAATAATAATGCTAACATCTGAAATAAGCCAATTTAATGCTGTTGGATGGCACCAAACTCTAAATCTCTAGAAGAAATTATTGACAAATGTAAGTTTTATCACAATCTGCCAAGCCCGTCTGGCGATGTAGGCAAATGTTTTTAAGAATTGCTGCAAACTTTGTGTGATAGTAGTAACACCAGCCTTTATTGAGGGCGCACTGTGTGCGGACTAGGAATCCTTCTAATCACGTGGCATACGTAAACTCACAGCAAGCCAATGGGATGGGTGAGGAAAGTATACATTTCAATCTTCAGTCAACAGCTGGTCACTCTGAATTTTCTGGCAGCACCAGACCTGTGGGCTCATTCATCTCTGAGCGGCTGCGGATCCTCCTAAACATCCGGTCGTTTCTTTTCTGAAAGCCCAGGCTGCCCGCCTCCAACACGCCCCTCATCAGGTCCCTAACTTCCACTCCTCCACTCTGGGCGGCCGACAAAAACAAAAAAAAGTTCCCTAAAAGTCTAATATATGGAGGGAGAGAGCGAGGGAGGGAGGGAGAGAGAGAAAACTAAGAAGGGAAAGGAATGTAACAGAATCAGAAGAAGTGCAAATAGAAGCATTTGGAGGCAGAGAGAATCAGGGATTTGTTGCGGGAGAGAGCCAGGCACGATTCATATGTAGCTGCATAGTTTGCACCAAATATTAAAAAATCCCATAGATCAGGTGTGTAGATTTTAAAAACATGTGACCCTCGGGGACCTCGTGGCGCAACGGTAGCGCGTCTGACTCCAGATCAGAAGGTTGCGTGTTCAAATCACGTCGGGGTCAGTTACTTTTAGTGCCTGTGAAGGTTTCTGGTCTGTAAAGTTAAATCTTACCCAAAAAGAAAAATCTGCTTTTCTCGCTTTCTTGATCTTGGATTTGCTCTTTAATTAAGCACCTGAAGAAAGGAAAGGAAAATTAACAAAGAAACAAGCAAAAAAATAAATAGATAAACAAATATATAGAGCAATGTACAATAGTGTTATTGTATTTGGGAGGCTTATTTCTGGGCCCATAGAGACATTTTTACTCTTTTATTGCAAACATTTCGAATTTCACTCTTCACCAACTTGTCCAAATTTCCCAACCCTCCCAGCCTTCCCTCCACACTCACGGTTGTGCTGGGGGACCCTCTGAAGAGGGTCCAGTCCTTCTTTTTCCATGCCAGAGAGGTTACAAATTAAGCCGAAAACCTGAACACAGATTGGTCCCCCCTTCCCAACTGAGACTATAGGGAAATGAACTATTACACTAGAAAATTAGCCCTCGGAGCTAGAAGTTCCGGGAACACCCTAAAACTCTATGTAAAAATAAAAAGTGCAGAAATGTTCGTCGTCCCCCCCCCCCCCAATCTGGGGCTCTAGAACCACCCCCCTCCCACAACAGATTGTGAACCATCCATCTTATGACAACATGGAAGAAAGGGAAGGCGCTTTTATTTCATCAGCATTTATTAATTTGTAAAACTTAGGATGACTTTAAAACATGACTTTTGGGATATCAGCAGATATTTTGTTACAGATATAACGTACACGTTCACATAGCACAGAGTAAAGACGTTGTATCTGATCATGCCTTTGGGCTTTTCCCATTTCTTATTTTTATATTTATATTTCTTATATTATTTATGAGAAAAAGATTTCATATTTTTTCTTAGGAGTTAGTTCAGGCCCATAGCCATTGTATTACATAACACAGATCTCTGATCTGGAGAAAACGGATAAGATCACACTTAGTTTTGAAAGTGGGGGCAGCAACACAAACCAAAGTCAAAGCAAAAACAAGCTGAATCTTAACTACAAGGCTTACAACCATGGAAGCAGAGTGGCGCAGCGGAAGCGTGCTGGGCCCATAACCCAGAGGTCGATGGATCGAAACCATCCTCTGCTAGGTATTTTTAAGTTGTTTCTCTTCTCAAATATATAGATCTGCCTCAAGATGATGCTCCTTGCATAATTACCACGGGGAACATTGCAACAGGTAGCAAAATCGAGGACTCGGCTTTTGTAGCAAACCTTGTGAACTGTTTGATACTTCAGATTACCTGTATATAAGAAGACTCAAAATAAAAACCTAACAAAATTTATTGTCTACTATTGTATATCTTCTCTAGTGAGGTGGCTAGTCTTTGGCCCATTTTAAAAAAAAACATATGAAAAGATGTTCCCCATCATGTCATGAGAAAAATGCAAATTAAAACAGCAATGAGACTCCAGTATGCACCAATTAGAATGTCCAAAATCCAGAACACTAGCAGGAACTCTCAGTCATTGCTGGTGGGAATGCAAATATGGTGTAGCCACCCAGAAGACAGTTTGGTGGTTTCCTGCAAAACTGAACATACTATTATTACCTTAAGATCCAGCTATTGGAAAAAAAAAAAAAAAAGAAAGGTTTTGCCATTTGTGTTCCTCGTTATTTAACCAAAGAACCTGAAATTTACATCTACACAAAAACCTGCACACAGATGTTTAGAGCAGCTTTATTCATAATAACCAAAATTTGAGGCAGACAAATGCCCTTCAGTAGGTGATAGAAAAAATAAACTGGTACATCCAGACAGTGGAATATTTTTCATAATTAAAAAGAAATGAGCATGGTGGAAGCTCTCTATTCTCCTGCACCTTTCTCTTAAGTTTGCTGTGAACCTAAAACGGCTCTTTAAAAATTAAGTTGAGAGAGAGTATTTTGAAAACTGGTCAGTTCTGAAAAACAATTTAGCGATGTGACTGACATAAGATTTATGTATGTAAAAGAAGAGTTGTGAACTGTAACCTGGAGCCTGTATTATTAACATTTGTCAGTTTGTATAAAAGATAAAATAAAATTTTTTAAATGTTAATTTAATTGATAATGTACATAATACAGAAGCTTGGGAACAAGAGGGACCTGACAAAATGGATCTACCCAGCTAGGAGCCCAACTTACAACCTTTTGACCTGAAATCAGACATGGACACGTTATTCATTGTGCGACTGGCCCACCCAAGGCTTTGTGTTTTTTATTTTTCTTTCTTTTTCTTTTAGGTAGAAGTAATAGGGTGTAAATTCTGAGATACCCGTCTTACTTAACATGAGACAGTCTCATGTTAAGGAAGTAGTAGAATTACTTTGTACGAGTGTGTGACTTCTTTTCCGTCCATTTGCATTTTTCTACTCTCCAGAATTTCGAAGCCCCCCACCTCAGAATTGAAACAGTTTTCTATGGGTTTCCGCTGCCTTAATTCATTCACGATATTGGAACGTAAAAAGCCACCCTCGTAGTCGGCAGGATTCGAACCTGCGCGGGGAGACCCCAATGGATTTCTAGTCCATCGCCTTAACCACTCGGCCACGACTACAGACATGAAGTATGGCTCAATGTCTTTCAACTTACTATATATAATTTATTCTATGCTATTTCAGGACTTGCTGATAAGAGGACAAGACAAATGAATAATAATGAAACCAGAAAACAATCAACAACTTCAATTCTAGCCTGTGGTAAGCCAAAAATGCCTTTTTTTTTTTTCTCTCTTTACAGTCGTGGCTTTATGGATATCTTAACCTTCTTGACATAAAGCCTTTTCCTCTCGACTACATCAGGTTGTGTTTTAATAACAAATATATACTGCTCACAAAAATTAGGGGATATTTTATAGCTTCATATTCATTTTGAAATATCCCCTAATTTTTGAGAGCAGTATATATTTGGTCATTCTCCCCATTCCTGGCACCGAGCTCCTAAAATCCTTGGAATTTCCTGAACGATAAGAGAGGGGAAAAGTGTGTCTTTTGTTATTTAAACAAATCCCTTTCAGTGAATTTGGAGTGAAGGGGGGCTGGTTGCTAAGGGAAACGATCCCATGATTAGGGATTAGAAGGCTGGAATTTACATTTTCACCCTTTACCCTTCCCCTACAGCAATCTCCGGTGGGGGAAGAAGGGCCAAAGGTTGAATCACCAAGGATCAATGATTTAATCAGTCACAGATAAGTGATAAAGCCTCTATAAAATCCCGAGAGGAGGGGGGGGGGTTCAGAAAACTTCCCAGTGCGTCCTTTTGAGGTTTCTCTCCTCTCCCAGAGTTCCACCTTCATCTCTCTACCTGATCCATCTGAATTTGCTTGAACTCCCTAATTCAAGGATCTTGAACATTAGTTAAAATTAGATTAGGCAGACTTTCTGGCTAAGAAAGAATGCAGAGCTAAGACTCAAACTATAAGAGAAAGTTTGTTTAGAAAGTCACAGAGGTAGAAGTGAGCTGTAGAAGAAATGGGCTCAAGAAATAAGTTCTAGAGTCAAAGGAAGAGCCCTCGGATCTTGGGAGAAAGCGAGAGAAGTGCCTGGGAAGGAGGTGAGCGGGGGGGGGGGGGGGGGGGGGGGGGGGGGGGGGGGGGGGGGGAAGGCACAGGCATGCTCCATAGAGAGAGAGGGAGAGAGAGAGAGAGAGAGAAAGAGAGAGAGAGCGCCTCGAGAGAATGCCTCTTTGGATCTTTTCTAGAAAACAAATCTGTGATGTGTTGCAATCACAATCTGACAACGTCATTTCTTACAGATATCCCACGTCTTCAAACACCTTCTCCATCCAGTGCCTGAAATATACTAAGATCTAAACAAATGTCAGCTGGTACGATCACCATCATTTTTAAATCCAAGAATGAGGATCCATCCAAATGTTCCACAGGGAAGCCTATCTCCTGTAACAGGGATAAAGCTAAAAATGTTTTAAGGGAGCAGATAAAATATTTTTTATTAGTGCACAGGTGGGGGATTCTCTATTTCTCTCATAGTTCCATTCTATGAACAGAAGAAGGCTGGAACATGATTGATAAACCACCAATTTTATGCTGATAGATTGGAGATCACTTCCAGCCCAGACTTCTCTTTTGGGTTCAAGGATATATACAGTTGTCATGGTTATCTCTTTTTGTAGCTTCACAGGCCTCTCAAAAGCAACACATCCCAAAAGGAACGCTCCATCTTTTTTCGTTCCGACCTTGAGCCACCTCCAGGAACTCAAAATTTTGACGGGAGCACCCACATCAGCCTCCTAAAGATTTACTTCTCTAATCTGGCTCTTCATCCCAAACCTGTGGCCCATTTTCTTAGATCAGGTTGTGGAATGAATAATATTTGACCTCAGGTCTGAAGGATGTGTGGAAGTGCGCCCAAAGGGAGACAGGGGGGTCGTGTTCTGGACCTCAACCTCACAGAAGATGAAAGAAGCTGCAGAGAGTTCTGTCTTGCTGAAACGTTGCTTTTTGGAGGGGTAGCAGTGAGAGGTCACAGCAGAGATGCAGTTTAGGGGTGATTATGTAGGTGGGGCTATGTCAGCACTAACCGTTGTGTTTATCTGAGAAGCGAGAAGGACCTGTCCTTCCTCGCACGGCTTGGTTTCATGCTGACCCTCTGCTCCTTGGCACTCAGTGCTCTTCCTTCGGGACATTTGTTTAAATAGGACAACCTCTGCCAAGTCTTCGTTTGGTTTTTCTTTTTCAGTTCAAACATTCGTCATGAAAATTTTTTAAACAGAAAAATGTTGAAAGAATAGGGTGTTATCTGTATACCCACTACCCATATTCAAGTTATTAACATTTGCCATATTATTGTAGTCTTATCATGTAAACATGTCTTTACATAACCAAAATACCATTATCATAACTAAAAAATCTAGCCATCCTTTATAAAAACATCGAATAGCCAGTCCTTGTTTAAAAGTCCCTAATATGTCTTTTGGAGCCAGTTTTTCTAACCAGATCTAAGCAAAGTTCATTCACCGCATTGGTTGTAAAGTTTCTTTAGTCTCCTTTAGTTTACAGTTCTCTCTCAGCTGTTTGTCGTTGTTTTTGTTGTTGTTCTGACATTGACTCTAAAAGGTCCAGGCCAACTGGCTTGTGAAAGAAAAGTCCTACATTCAGGATTTGTCTCCTTGTTTCCTTATGACCACGTTTAATTTATTCTTCTACTCTAACTGGAAATCCAGATGACTGATTCGATCCCTCGGGTGGGTTAGATTAGATTTAGGTTGAACTTCTGGGCTGACTCTATGTACGTACTTGATCCAGTACTTCCCAGGGCTTCCATCTCCCCTTTGTACTGATAGTTAGCAAGAGATCTTGAGTTGACACTTTGACATCAGCAATCGCCTTCTCCTAAGGGCTTTCAGGTCTCTGCTGCCTCTGGCCCGAGTCTATGGTTTTTCTGGGGACAGCAGAGGGTGAGTTCCTAATTCTATCATTTCCCTACGTTTGTCGGAGGGGACTTTTGTCAAACGCGTTGACCCTGTTCCTGCCTTTCTCTGCCCCAGTCTTTCGTCTTTCCTAGGGATTCCCCAGGAGGCTGCACAAGCTTGAGTGCAGGCAAGTGTGTGTGTATGTGTGTGTGTGTGTGTGGGGGGGTAAATAGTGAAAGGCCCCGTGTTTGCATGGCCGTGGACCGTGGGGGTGGAGGTGGAGGTGGGGAAGAACTTGAGGGTCATCATAGCTCTCACGATCGAGCGTGCAAGGGCCTCCCCTCGGACAGATGGCGGAAACCCAGACTCCCAGGCCCCTCCCGGGGGATCCTAACTTGGCAGCTGGACAGGACTGGCCGGGAAGCTGCCGTTTTGGGGGGCGGGGAGAACGCACCGTGGCGATGTCAGGGAGAAACAGAAACAGATGCTTGGAGGGGGGAAAAGGTGACAAATCAAAGGGGCATGGAGGATAAACCTCAGGTGGAAAGGAGATTTCCGATTACTGACTCGAATAGAGAAAATAGAACTCGTAGCAGTTACTACGATAACCATGGCGGACATTCTCAGGGAGGCTAAATAAATCAACCACGAAGGGATTCGAACCCTCAATCTTCTGATCCGAAGTCAGACGCCTTATCCATTAGGCCACGTGGTCCTCCTACTGGCTAACCTATACCAGTAGAGAATGTGTTGGAATGATCGCAAAGCTCTAACCGGCCTAACAGCGAAGTTATTGTGAGCCAAGGTGTTTCCACCGCCTCTAAAACTTTACAGTCTAATTGGGGAAACAGGGGAAACCCAACGGTAAAAAAAAAAAAAAAAAGCTGCCAAGTTACAACCGAGATGATTACCCAGGTTAAGGAGAGGTGATAAGAGCAACGGCATCTTGTAATCCGGAAATCCGATTGGGGTGTGACAGTGGATTTGTCACCCCCAGCCCAGGCTCAGGAACTGTCAGCAGGAGCTCCACCTGGAAACTGCCTGCTGGGAGCCGAATTCTCCAGTTGCCCCATCTCCACCCCCTCCCTCATCCCCCGACACCTCACACTGGGACTGCATTTGGAGATAAGGCTTTGAAAAAGGTAAGTGAAGTGAAATGAGGTCACACAGGTGGGCCCTGATATCCAAGATGACTGGTGTCCTTATAAGAAGAGATTAGGACCCAGACACAGGGAGAGGAAAGACCACGTGAAGACACAGGCAGCCATACCTGCACACCTGTTGACAAGGCTGATCTTGGGCTTCTCGCCTGCAGAAGCGTCAGAAAATAAGCCACCCATTCCAGGGACTTAGTGGTGGCAGCCCCTAGCAAACTGACACGCCTGCCCCTGCCCCGTCCTGGAAGAAGACTTCAAGTTCACTTTCTCAAGAGAACTAAATATCGGGTCTCTAAGCTGGGCCAGAGATTCTCAAGCCATTTCCCTGGAGGGCTTGTCTAAATACAGGCTGCTGCCCCGTCTCCCCACCTCCCCCCTTACTTTCTGATCCAGTAGGACCAAGTGTGGCGGGATTGGCATTAGTGACAAGTTCTCAGTTGATACCGATGCTCCAGGTCTCCATGGGAAAACCACTGCGGGAAGATCTCTCACGGGGCTAGTGAAAAAGTTAAGATCTCAGCCAATACGAGCGATTGGCACGTGTTCACGGCGGAGACCAGAAGGCCCAGGGTCTCCGACTGGCTTCAGAGGATCAGCAGCCGGCTGGTCCTGCGCGGAGCAGGCGGGTGGTGACGAGGCCTGCAGCGCAGGGCAGTGGAGGAGAAGAGAAAACTATTGATGTCCTACTTGAGAAGAGAAGGGAAAAGCTCTTCTCTTGGTGTCTGCATAGGACAAGGGTCACAAGTCTGACCTCAGATCAGAAGATCACAGGGTCACATCACGTCAGGGTCAACAGCAGCTGTCTTTTTTTTGGGGGGGGGGGGGGGGGGAGACAGGAAAACTTGGGACGTCCAAGGCAGAGCTGAGGTACAGAGAACAGATAATCAGCTTTTATCAGGGTTTGGGTGGGATGTCTTTGTGATTCCACTTTTGCCTGCCGCTGGAATTCTGCAGCAGGGGACGAATTCGGCCTCTTTTTTTTGCAACCTTCATTAACTGAGAGATTTAATTTCAACACTGTCCTCTTTGCCACCAGGTAATGCACAGTCTTCTGGTTCCCGCTTGTCCTCTGGTGCTTCTCTTCCCATCCGTGAGCTGCCCGCCACCATCCCCTGCAACGTTATCTGCCACTCTGCGCTCTCTGCTTCCTGACAGTCCCTTCGCCTGTCTCCCTAGGACAATCGCTACGTTCTTCTCAGAGGCATTCCCACCCCTGTTCCCCCAGAGCCGGGAGCCTGGAGCCTGGAGCCTGGAGCCACCCTGATTCCTCTTCACTTCCCAATCCACTTAGGGATTCTGCTGAGCTGTCGTTCCTAAAACGTTGTATCCCATTTTATCCTCTTCTCCTGGTGACGTGACCACAACGGCCTCCTTCCATCACGCTCTCTAGCTCTTCTCTGTCGCCTCCTGCTTAGTTAGGTCAGGGTCCTCATTCACTTGCTTGTAAACGCAAATCGCAAATCTTATCCTGACGTTCCCCTACTTGTAACCGAACAACCAAGTGTGCTGATTAAACCTTCTGCCATTTGGGCCTTCCTTTCCATTTCTCAAATGCGTGTCTCCCCTTCCGAGGACAGAGCTTCGTTCCACCCCCTCTCCTCAGTAGGGAACGCTCGTCGTCCTTGTCTCCGCGCTGGATTCACTCATCTTCCGGTGGTCAACCTAAACAAAATGCCAGTTCCTCCAGGTAGCCTTTCTTCCATCTTTAGACAAGGCGCCCCTGTTGTATGCTCCGGAGCTTTCCTTCCAGACACCTATCATTCCCACTAACTAACCATCTACACTCCTGCAATGGGCTGTTGAGAAAGTTCATTCGAATATGGGGACCTATAGAACGGAGGTCTTTCCAGTGGTCTGGCCGAACCCTGCAGCAAATTATATATATATAATTATATATATAAATTATATAAATACATATGCTAAAAAACTTAGCTTTTAGTTAAAATTATTAACTTAGCCCTTCTAAGAGTTATAGCAAGTTTCAGATAAGAACATGAAGGTGTACTTTGCTTAAAATAATAAAAAAAAATGTAGCCTGTTAAACACAAGATGTATAGTCCTGCATTTATTTATTTATTTTTTTATTCTTAAGGTAACATCACTGCCTCACAATCGCAAGATGTCTCGCAGAACTCTGTAAGCAGGAAAGATGGTGTGGCCACAGTCTGGACGACCCTGCACAGGACACGGCCAAGAGCTAAATAAATCAGATTAAGAAAATTGCTGAGGCTTGTGCAAGAACTGATCAACAAGCACAGTTCAAAACCCTGAACCCCTTACTCATATACAGCTATATTTGCCTTTAACCCCCTCCTCCCATTGTAGCCATCACGATGTTCCAGTGTTTAGGTGATAGCTTCCCGTTTTACTGATGTGGTGTCCTGCAGTAAAGCTACTCTAATTCCTCCAGTGCAATGCTGCATGTTCAGTGTTTGGCTCTGCTGTGGGCCGGTTACAGCCATCAGAGAAAGCTGACACCGGTTGCAGCCCTTCCACGCAGTCATTGTTATTGGTGCAGGTATCATAACGTAACATAACATAACATAACATAACATAACATAACATAACATAACATAACATAACATAACATAACATAAAACATAGCGTAAGGTAACATAACATAATGTAACATAACATAACAACATAAAACATAGAGTAACGTAACAACATAACGTAACAACATAACAGAAAACGTAATATAACATAACGTAACATAACATAAAACATAACATAAGGTTACATAACATAACATAACATAAAACATAACATAAGGTAACGTAACATAACATAACATAATGTAACATAACATAACATAAAACGTAATATAACATAACATAAGGTAACATAACATAACATAATGTAACATAACATAACATAACAACATAAAACATAATGTAATGTAACATAATGTAATATAACATAAAACATAATATAACATAACATAACATAACAACATAAAACATAACGTAACGTAACATAACATAATGTAACATAAAACATAACATTAGGTAATGTAACACAACACAACTCCTGTTGGATTTAGGTTCAGGGCTCCTTCAAATCCACGGCCTCTTTAAAGCTCAAATTCTCCTCACCCAACTACCCACTAGGGCTCAAAACAGAACATTCTTACCCTCACTGTGAGGTTGTAGTTAATTTGCTTGCTATTTTTACTCTTAATGGCTTCCTGGTCTTCACTTTGATATGTAGCAAAAAGTTTAACTTTGCAGGAATGTCAGGGAAAGCTTGCACTGGGCAGGGACCTGACCATTAGGGGAGTTTAGATCACAATAGTTGTTTGTGAAAGCCTAGCCACAGACTCAGAAACACCAGGTCCCAGCTGTTCCTGGGAGATTCCTGACCTCTTGACTGCCTTCAGAATTTACCAAGGACAGCGGAAAGGACCACGCTGATTAAGCCTGTGCTACATCAAAAAGGAACTTGTGTTTCTGTAGCAGAATTCTCCTCCTTCTGCTCATGGTCAAGTTAGTGACCAAGGCCACAAACACGAATATGCTAATCTGAGCATGTCCAGGTGCAGGCAACCCCATGTCAGCAAATGCTTGCAATAGTAACCCAAGATCCAATGCTCCCTCCTGCAGCTCCGGGCTAACACCCTTTGGTGGTCTCAGCCCACTTGCTTCCAGGCATTTTTTAATAGAAACGTTCCTTGTGGAACATACTAGTCTCCTGTTTTCGGTTTGTCCCACGGTTTCTGCCTTCCAATAACCTAGTGATGTTGTTGTAAAGAATGTTTTCAATTTTCAGTTCGTAGACATCAGTCCAGTTGTTAGTCACAATGATGGCTTTCTTGTTATCCTCAAAAACAGTCCTTTGGGACACTATGCTGCTTTAGACCCAGTCTAACAGTTACTTTGCTCAATTTGAACATCACAAAAGTTTGAGATGTAAAACGTGCAAGGCACCTCTGGGATGGCAGCTCTGGCTTCATTTTAGTTTCACTTTTTATTTTATTTTTTAAAAATTGATTTTATTGGGGTTGATTGATACTGGTTAACATAACTATACAGGTTTCAGGTGCTCAATTCTACAACACATCTCTGTACACGATATTTTGTGTTTACCACGCCCGCCAAGTTCTGGCTCCATTTAAAAATGGTTACGTTATTATGATTATGATTATTTTTATTATAAATGTAAGTCTCTCTTACAAAAAAGGTAACTTTTACTTGTTCTTCTGTGTCTGCTGTTTCTAAAAAATAATCATCCTAAAATAATCCTTATGTCAGAGGGGCTTATTCTGGGGTGGCGAATTCTGCTGCCCTTCATGTGTTACTCTTCAAGAGTTACCAGTTTCCCTGGGTCTCTCCCATGTGTACAGGACCCATGCATGTTACTTCTGCTTGTTTTTCTTCTGTTCCTCTGCCTTTTGTTACAGGGGTTCCAACCAGGAATTTAGAATGGTAGAGGGAATTTTTTTTTTCCTTTCCTAGACCCACTTCTCCATCAGAAAGGAAGATGAGAGTTGCTTTCAGGGAACGGGATTTATGACAACTGAGTTCTTTTGGAAGGCTCTGCTCTTAGATAGATAATGGATTTCAGAAACTCAAATACCTTTAGCTCAAAATAAATCTTTTTTTTTTTTTTTTTGGCTTTAGCAGCTTATTTTAAATCCTTTTAACATGATAAGGACACTGATGAAAATGAATGAGATTTAAGAAAGCAGGGAGAGGAGAAATTCACGGTTGTCACTTTATAAGGACATATAAGGACGCTTTCTCACGGCTAGCATTGGTGGTTCAGTGGTAGAATTCTCGCCTGCCACGCGGGAGGCCCGGGTTCGATTCCCGGCCAATGCATCGTTCATCTTTTTTTCCCCCTCATTGCGGAGGTAGGTGCCACCCCGAACAATCAAAAAGTAGCTCTGTATCCGGAGAGGGCTGAGCTGAGAAAGACCAAAAACTAACCTTCGTTTTGCAGTTTCACCTTTATAAATCGGGCCAATTAGCACGCGTTTGGTTTTCCAGTGACCTGAAACGTCATGCTGTCTTTCATTCTTCGAGTAAACTGTCATCCGAGGACTGGACTGTTCCGGAGGCGAGTTCTAGCCACTAGTATTCGACGGTGGGGTGTAGCCACGTAGGGACATCAGTACACTTCTTCCATTCTTAGAGACAGCCGTACAAACAGAGCCATCAATCACTTTAAAGAAGAAGAGAAAAAAAAATGCCAAGGTTTATTCCTTGAATCTTAGTTAAAACAGAGCATGTCGTGTGGTAGCAGAGTGGCGCAGCGGAAGCGTGCTGGGCCCATAACCCAGAGGTCGATGGATCGAAACCATCCTCTGCTAGCTGTGTTTTCCTTTTTCTGATAAAAATTCAGATTTTAGAGAATGGGGTTGAGCCCGGTGTATTTCAGGTAAGGTCTGCAGACCAGTTCTGCAGGGTACTGTTTCCCGTCTCTTAACTGCGGCAAATGCTATTATTCATGACTCTGGCGATTCTTTGTGACTCAGAATCTCAGATTTGGGGACCGGGACACCTACCTGTTCGAGATCGGAACGTGTACGTCATGGTCAGATTGTTGTAATTTCTAATATCAGCTGTAAGTGACAGCTCGGTCTTCCAAATCTTGTTTTTACCACGATGACAGACATTCCAGAACTGTTGTTGCCGAGCGGAAAGCCCCGTATGTAGCAGGGAAGGTGGTATTCCTCATGGGAATTTATCGAGAGGTTTGCCGGGTCTCGTAGTCGTGGCCGAGTGGTTAAGGCGATGGACTTGAAATCCATTGGGGTCTCCCCGCGCAGGTTCGAATCCTGCCGACTACGCAGTTGCGTTTTCTTTCCCGGTACATCATCTGTTGTATCAATTCTTGAAACTGAAACACACACTAGAACAATGCAACAGTTTTCTTGGTTCTTGTTCGATTTTCTCCATAAAATCGGAAGCAGGTAGTTGTCCCTTAATGGAACAGTCGGTTGAGAAAAACCTTTGACGTCCCCACGCCTCCCTCCGGACTCCACACTGGCCGCCCTCGTCCCTCCTCCATTCATTGAGCCCGAGTCCCAGGAGATCCTGGTACATTAAATTATCCCCTGGATGCCTAACGAAGTCCTCACATTTCACATGCCGGACCTTAGTTCTGAGTTCGGGTACCACCAGTTTTCTGACACCCCCTCGTTCTTAAGAAGTGCGTGGGAGCCCAGGTCTTCGTGTGTATCTTGGAGCCTCTGCTGTCGGTGATAATGCAGATTTATTTATTTTATTTTACTTTATTTAGCGAGAGAGACAGAGAGAGACAGAGAGAGGGACAGATAGGGACAAACAGGAAGGGAGAGAGATGAGAAGCATCAAGTCTTCCTGGCAGCACCTTAGTTGTTCATTGATTGCTTTTTCATCTGTGCCTTGACCGATGGGCTGCAGGCGAGCCAGTGACCCCTTGCTCAAGCCAGCGACACAGCAGATGTTCTATATCGATGACTGTTTTAAGATAAAAATGTAATCCACCAAATAGAATGATAAGTTCTGGAATATTTATAGGCCAGATAGTAAAAGAGCGTGGCCCCATGGTGTAATGGTTAGCACTCTGGACTTTGAATCCAGCGATCCGAGTTCAAATCTCGGTGGGACCTACGACCGTTATGTTTTTCCGCGGGCTTCTCTCCCCTATGGGTGCTATGCACGTAACCTTCCCAAGCTCTGTTTCTTCTCCCTAGTAGTATCAAAATTCTCTACTCTTTTCTCCAAGGACACAAAGGTAATAAATAGCACACTTTTCAGAAGAAAGTAGACTATTACCTTTGAGTCCTTGGAGAATACTCCCTCTTTCTCTTGACATCTATTCTTGTTTGGTTCCGAAGAAGTCAGATCCTGTTAAGTTACTTGCATGCTCAGGGTCTTAAAGATTCATATATTAGAGGCCCCTCTCACAAGTTTTGTCTTCTCTGAAGCCTCCTCAAAGGGTAGCGGCCTGGTGCAAGAATATGCCTACACAACATTTACAGGAGAAAGCGCCTCACATAAGGACCCCGTGGTTAGCACGCTGGATTCTGAATCCAGCAAATCGAGTTTAAATCTCCTTGGGACTTCAGCAACATCCTGGTGATTTTCCTCTGTGGGTCTGAATCACCAGCTCACCTTCGAGGTGTACACATCTGGCTGCACCTGCTGCCCATGACTTCCATATCAAGAACCAACTCATCATAAAGCCACTGGCCACAAGGAAATGGCCTTGAAGTCAAGGGCTAATCCCCCTTACACGTGATGTCCCCTTTTGCCCAGAGTCGCTCAGATCCGGATAATTGAGAGTTTATGTTTACAGTTCCCAACTCAGGCCCTTATTTCTCTGGGGCCATTTGAAGGAGTCTTACCAGCTTCTAAACACTAACACCTTGCTGAAGAATTCCTGCCATACAAGGGCACTGCTGCCCTGAACATCTCAGAGCCTCCACTGTTCCACCCATTAGAGGCTCTGTTCAAACTCCTTACGCTAATGCGTTGCCTGCATCATTTTGAAAACAAACAGATTTGTTGGAAGTACACATCAGTCTTTCTGGTGGAGATTCAACCCCAAGGTCCTCACGATGTAATGGCTAACACCAGGACTTCACATCTCAGTGGGCTGGTCTCTGGTTTGGTGACCTTGTCAAGTTTTTCCAAACTAAGAATACACTGGTCTGTACGGACGTTCTTTTAGACTTGAATTTCCTTCTCCCATTAACATTCAGTGCCTTGCTTTTTCCTCTGGTTGCCAAAAATTGCTAGGCCATGGGATTCGTTTGTTGAACACAAAGTCTTACAGAACATGGAGCATCAGACAAGATCATTCTCTGATCGTACGTAATGAGAGAAGACAGAAACAACAAACACGACCAACAACAAAACATTTCATAATCTCATGATGTCTAAGGACAGATAATAAAAGAAGGTTGTTGTCCAAATCACAATACCAAACCTCTTGTTTCAACTAATTTGAGAGATTGCTAGTTTCATAGCTTCAGCTTCATTATATATTCTTACCTTTGTCTAGATAAAATTTATTAAGAAACAACAACCACAGAACCAGCCAGTCCCCACCATTCTGACAGTGTCTAACTCAGAACAAAGCCTGGTTTTCTTGCAGCCTCCTGCAAATCACCCAACATAAGACAAATGCTACAACACAGAGATATAATTGCTATATAACATCGTGTAAGTTTAAGATGTACAAAGTGTTGATTTGATATGTTTATATATTGCAATGTGATTGCCACAGTAGCATCCATCACTTCACATAATTATTATTTCTTTTTTTTTTTGTGGTGGGAACATTTAAAATCTAGTCTCTTATGACCTTTGAAGTATATAACACAGTATTGTTGATGATAACCTGTTTGCTGTGCATTAGATCTCCCAAACATATTCATTTTTGGCAGCAGATTTTCTTTTCTTCGACATCCCTCCCAACACCCCACCCCCAAGCAAGCCCATTATAACCAGTATTATGCTCTCCGTTTCTGAGAGTTTGGCTTTTTCAGACTCCACATTTCTGTTTGGAAGTGTATTTTGTCATTTTGACTCAGGTCCACATCTTCACCCCGCTCCTTCCTCCTGGGGCCTCAGAAACATCATTTTCATTAACGAATGACTTATAGTAAAATACTCGACATTTCAGGACAGAATTCTGTTGACGAAAGAAATCTAATATGTATGGGAGAGCTCCACCACAGGTGACGAGGTGGCCGAGTGGTTAAGGCGATGGACTGCTAATCCATTGTGCTCTGCACGCGTGGGTTCGAATCCCATCCTCGTCGATCTGTTGCTCTGGGCCTATCCCTGCCTGTTAAGGACTGTTTTAGCGCTTCGCGACCTGGGTAATAGAGTTGGCAGTCAAAGAAACAGGCCGCAGGCACGCTGGGTCGCTCAGTCAGAACCCCCTGGCTGGGGGCACAATGATAATGACCCTCGCGGTTGCAGGTACTTTAGGTGATTCTAGGGTGGCTGTTGGTTTTGAGAACAACACCCTTCCTTCTCTCTGCTCACTGCCCCTACCGACCGACTGGGTCTCAGAACCTCTGACTTGGCAGTTTTAGTCATACGTTCAAGGCCCTTTCTGGACATCTTATCACACCCTTCCCTTCCAATTTCCCCGCCAAACTCTAGTTTGTTTGCCCCTAGGAGTAGAAACTGTCCACATGCGGTGCTTTTGCTTCTGTCATTCCTTCTGCCAGGAGTGTCTCTGATCCCTTCTGGCAAAATCATTTGTTTTCAAGACCCAGATCAAATGTCCTTCCCTGGGATGTCTGAGCACCGTTACTTGTCCCACCACCCCCTCCCCACTTTACCTTCCTTGAGGATAACGTTCTAAGGTTCTGTATTGTCTTGTTATATCCTATTTCTCCAACCTTGCCCTCTGTAATCATTCAACTGACAGTTGTAAAACAAACACTTAAAGGCATAGTGTGTGTGTGTGTGTGTGTGTGTGTGTGTGTGTGTGTGTGTGTGTGTGTGTGTGGCTGGGTGGGTGGGTGGGGGGTGGATTTGAAACATCATGCAGGCAGAACAGACCCAGGGTAGGTGTCTCTCTTTTTAATACATGTTAAAAAAAATGATTTTAAATGTGCCAATCTCTTGTATTGTCCCAAAGTAGGGAGGTAGCTCTGGGACAATTCTGTCTCTGTCTCTCATCTCTTTCAAACCCAAATGGTCTGTTTTTGTTTCTAAAAGACTAAAGATGAAAGGAAAAAGGAATACATTACATAGAAAAAAAGCCACGCCTTTTAAAAAAAATTTTATTTCAGAGCCTCTTTGTTCTCTCTGTACAATTTGGACTTCACAGATGACTACAGGAAACTAGTCAGACAGGAGCGCTAGGCAAGAGCTTGGGAAAAGGAAGAGGCCATCGCTACATTGCTTTGACCTAGCAAAAGTCCCCCTGGCTTCCATATTTGAACCAATGTTTCGATCTGAAATCAAACACCACGTTTCACCATGAAGTCAACGGTTGGAAATCATCTTTTCTTCACCCCACTTTATTATTAAATTCAGTCACTTAGGCACACAAATACGTGTTTGTATTATTTTGTGCAGCTGTCTTCAGTCTTCCTATTTACCTGCATGCTATGTAAGCAACTTGGGCTTTTTAAATGACTTTGACATTTCTGTTCTGTAATTTTGATAGGTTGGGAAAGAAGCTGTTCTCATTCGCTTGCTGGCAACATAACCAAAGGAAGAAAGGAAGATGGAAAAGGAGAAGACTGAAAAACAGTAACAGAGACTCCACAGCAGCCAGAAGTTCGAAGGACATGTGGACTCAGACTAGAAGCAAAATGTGAACAAGAGATGCGGCCTTGGTAAGGTGACCAGCTTTTTTACAATGAAAAGGAGGACAAAAATAAATTGAAGAAAACAACATCGTAAATAAAAGAAACATTTTATTCATTGCAACAATAATACACCATAATATGATAAATGCATAATAAAAACATTTGTAATATTTTATATTGTAATTATGCTTTCATGCCTATTAATTTTTTAATAATAATTGTAAGGAAAAAGTACTCATTTAGATACAAATACGCCACGTCACATGCAATGGATCGACTCTGCATCTATCGAATACGGACATTTACAGATTAGTCTTCCAATATCAAAAAGGAAACCTGTAGGAGGACACTTTTCGAGGGAGGATGGAACTTACAAAAGGACTGTCCTCCCTAAAGGAGGACGATTGGTCACCTTAGGCCTTGGCAAAGCATCAGGTTTCGCACTGCGTGGAGAGACAGCTGTTGGAGAAAGCTCGGTTGACAGATCCGAATTCGCTTTTCCCATTGACTCAGGACGAGACAAGCCTGAGAAAAAAGAAACTCAGGCGCTCAAAATCCAGAACTGGGGAGAACTCGAGAGCCCTCAATGTATTAGATGGTCTTATTTTAGGTGATTTTCAGCTTCCCCTCATCTCAGACACTGGTTCTCCCAGGGTTTTCTTAAATGACCTTTTAAAGTACAGCCAGGAGAAGGAAAAGAATAGAAAAATGTATGTGACAGATGATGCCTGATCCTTAAATAAGATCGAACAATTAATTTTTTGCAGGATAAAACATTCAGGTCTTTTGGGAAAGCGTAGAAGCTAAAGCTAACCACGAAGGGATTCGAACCCTCAATCTTCTGATCCGAAGTCAGACGCCTTATCCGTTAGGCCACGTGGTCTTAGAGGACAATAGCACGCTGTAATATTTAGAAAGTGCACTAATCTTTCAGCCTGATCCCAAATCCTACAACAAAGGCTACGGCACCGGCGCTTTTCGTCTTTAGAAAGATGGAAACTCTAGATTCTGTGGGGTCATTTAGGGCCACAGAGTCCGGATTGGGGAAGGGTTGAAACTGACAATCACATCGGTTCTGGAGCATACGGGGACAGTATGAAATGTCATTTAATCTACCAAGCCTGAGCAGAAAAATGGGAGTTTATGGCACCTAAGAGATGCGAACAAGGAATAGTTTTAAAATAAGTGAACTCATTGATTCTTCCCTATTAATACTCACCCACATTTACTGTTTGTTAAGTGATTGGGACAGCTGTCTAGAGTTGTCATGGAAACCGCACCCCGAAAGCTTCTTACTACAATATCAGGCAGCATCAGCACGACTGTCCCTGTCGCCCGCCTACATGGGTACCTGCCACTTCCCTCTTCCCGTGCTCTTCTGGTACTTTCTTTGATTATTATAATGTGACATTGGAGGACTTCTTACACTATATCCGTTTGAAGAAGAGAATGCTATTCTTGGCGTTTCTCAGGGGCTTAGAGAGAGAGAGGCCCAGGGTAGTTACTATTAGTTGAGACTTCCATATATTCATAAATAAAAAGAACTATTGTAGGTAACACAATTTTTGACTGTTAACAGTATTTAAATTTAATAGACAAACCTACACAAAACGTGTTTTAATACAATTCTACGGACAAGACATTTATGGAATTTATAATACTCTGTAAAGTGCTTAGTCCAATAAAATAGTATAGATTTAAAAATGTATTTGGGATGGATTCTTTCAAGCTTGTCAGAGCGTCTCTATGACTTCACGCACCTCGTTTGAAGATAATGGTAGCACTGTACACAGAAGGCATTTCCTTAATTTTCTTAAATCCCAGACTCTGGGAGCATTAGCCCTACTCGCTCATTTGTCCTGGTTTTTCTTGTTTTCTTATTGTGAAACTAAACTGCCGATTTTGAACTAAGGGAAAATAAAAGTTACACAGCTAGCAGAGGATGGTTTCGATCCATCGACCTCTGGGTTATGGGCCCAGCACGCTTCCGCTGCGCCACTCTGCTAGTTCCTGACAGAGGTCGCCAAACAACACTCTTAGCTCTTTCTGGAAGCGATTTACGGATAATCATTCCTAAAAGTAGTTCGCGGAAGAATGTGTATTCATCTAGTATTTCAATACCTCCACCGACTGTTACAAGTTCCCGATCCTCTTTGAAATAATTGTCGCTACCGGAATCAAAGAGAAGAGAAAACCAGGAACTGAGAAATAAACATCCAAACACGTACGGTCATTTCCTGGGCGCAGAAGGGAGACTGGCTAGATATTTAAATGAGAATTATAGGTTTTAAACACACAGGGGAGAAAAGGAAAACACGACAGGAAAGGACCCGGGTTTCCGTGGCGGGCGAGTTCCCATCGCGGACTCGTCTTCGGGAACACCCTTTGGGTCGGATTTCCCTGGTTTAGAGTGAAGAAGGGGTAGGACAGTGTTTAGATTCCTGAGGGGTTGGGGGTAGGGCTGTGGGTGGGGGTGGCGTTTGGCTGGGAAGGTTTTGCTGCTGAAATAGGAGGGTCCAAAGCGCCTAAATCCCTGGGCCGAGGGACCCTCGTTCATACGAAGGTGTGACTGTCTTCAACCTTCATATGGTAATCAGTGAAAGATGTGTGAACGAAGCTCACCTCACAGGGCGATCTGACCACAAACCCCAGACTGGGCACGGCCTGGTGAGGAGCCCCATCCCAATCCTATAACGAGAGCCCCGTCCACTGTCCTGGAACATCTAGGTTAACACACCCTTGAAACAACGGGAGGAATCCCCCTGTTCAACACTCAGAGCATAACCACCCTCCCGGGAGCACCCGGTCACGTAAACTTCCCCGCACCCTGCTAGCTCCTGCCTCTGCGTAATCCTCCCTGGTTGCAAGTGTGTAACAGACACTACGAAACACTCCTTCTCCGGAGCATTGAGATCTGACTCCTCGCCTGTCGTCAGGTGGGCTCAAAGAAACCCATAAAGTTCTCTGCAGGTTTCCACCTTCTAAACCGGACAAGTGTTAAGTTTCTTCTGTTTTAAAGTAGTTAAAATCGTTCCGAATATCCTCATCCGGGGACCCAGGACTTGCCGCGAGACCAGGGAGAGGCGGGAACTCAGGTCGCGGTGACGTCACCCGGTGCCGGGCCGCGGGGGTGGGGGGTGGGTGGGTCCTACAGCCGGCGGGAATTTCTGAGGGCCTGTTGTTCTCAATTAGGTCCGCAATCCGCTTATATAAACGGACTGCCTTCTCTAACCAACCTGTTCGGTTTTTGTCTGAACGCTGTTGTCATGTCTGGTCGCGGCAAAGGCGGGAAGGGTCTCGGCAAAGGGGGCGCCAAGCGCCACCGTAAAGTCCTGCGCGACAACATCCAGGGCATCACCAAGCCCGCCATCCGGCGCCTGGCCCGGCGCGGCGGCGTCAAGCGCATCTCCGGGCTCATCTACGAGGAGACCCGCGGGGTGCTCAAGGTGTTCCTGGAGAACGTGATCCGGGACGCCGTCACCTACACGGAGCACGCCAAGCGCAAGACGGTCACGGCCATGGACGTGGTCTACGCGCTCAAGCGCCAGGGCCGCACTCTCTACGGCTTCGGCGGCTAAGTCTGAACTCAATGCTCTTACTGCAGTCAATCCAAAGGCCCTTTTCAGGGCCGCCCACTTTTTTTCTTGGGAAGAGCTGCGCGGCTTACGTCTGGGGTGAGAGGAGGATATCTGTGACTTCCTCATTCTCAACTATGTTATCTTTTCTGGTTTCTTGCGTGCCTTTGGGAAGGGTCGTGGTTGGTGGGATGCAGTGTCCAGTATGGCGGCGCCTGGAAGCTCCACCGAACTCGTGCTCCATTTTGGCTTGGGCAGGGGTTCACTGAACGTAACAAACCAGGAGGCTGAGGATGCAGCATTCCGCCCACAGAGACCCAGGCCGACTAAAACAGGAATTCGCCGCAAGTTATGTTGGGCTAAGGAAAGGTCTTCACGCTTTGTGGAGTCACTCCCAACCCCCACCCCTTTCTCGCACACACGTCAGGCTCACCGCGTTGTTAACCCGCCAAATGCAGTGGCTCGGATTTAGATACAACTAAAGTGGGCCTTGCTGATGTCCACGCTCTGACCGGGGTCTCTCCTTATGTCTGAGGCCAAGCAGTTGGCAACTAAACAATAACCAGATTTAAGGAGTCAGTGTTCTAACTCGGGTGTCTTTTCACTTTCTCTAAACCTGCAGGGCTTCACTTTGCTGCTCCCAGCGCACCGCCCCGGACGCTGTCTGTGCGCTCGCTCGGGCTTCGGAGCGACCTCTCCGGCTTCCAGGGCTGAGTCGCCTATTTTCAGCAACTATCACCATCTCTTCTACACAAACGGCCTGTTTCCAGGCCACCCACGCATTTCCGGAAAGATGGGCATATTTTGCTTTGTCACATGAGCAGTTAAAAGCTTTCTATTCTCCAACTGGAGTTTCAAGCTCTGGGTTTGATTTCTCAGGCTTTGAGAGTGGATGGTTTGCTTTGCGACAATCGTGTAATGAGTAGATTCTTGCGTGGACATGAATTTCAAGTGTCAGGTAGCCGCTAAGAAGCTCGTGTGGTGTCGTCTCGCTCCCTATGAACTTTCTCCTCTCAGTTCTTGAGGACTAGGAATGGGAAGAAGTGTGTGCACGGCTCCCCAATACCAGGGAGAAGTCGGGTTACACAGCCAGACAGGTGGCAGGAGTCCCTCCCTTATCCCGCCTGTGTTCCCTCGCTCAAAATGGCGGAAGGGAAGGACAAAGCCCGCGAGGCGCGCGCGTGTGTGTGTGTGTGTGTGTGTGTGTGTGTGTGTGGTGGCGAGTTTGTGAGCAGTGGTTACGTGCGTGTGTGTGTGTGTGTGTGTGTGTAAGCCCGCGAGGCGTGTCTGTGTGTGTGTGTGTGCGTGTGTGTGCGTGTGTGTGTGTTTGGGGTGGCGAGTTTGTGAGCAGTGGTTCCGGGGCAGAAGCCCACTGGCTGGCGTGTGCGCTGCTGTTCCCTGCCCACTGTTAGGTTCAAGGAAGTGTGCTGTGGCTGCCAGAGTCTAACTCTTAGAAAAACAGGAACAGGGAAGTGCTGACAAGGTCCCTGTGAGGCGGAGAACAAAGAGATCAGCACAGAGTTGGGCAAACATCCTGCATTCTATTGGTTAGAGACCCTTATCAGAAGTTTATGTTTGAAATTCTCCACTGAGCTAAACCCTTCCCCTGTTGCTATGCTGAGTGCGACCTCCCTAGCGAATAGTTAACCGCCACATCTGCTTCTGTAAATGCTTGCTCACTTAGGATATATAAGGACCTAGTTGTAAGCGCCAGGCACGACTCTCGTTTGCAGACCCTGTGGGTATGGTGTCTTCGGACACCTTCGTCCCTGCGCAGGTTAAACTTGGCCAATAAAGTAAGATCTAAACCCCTGAAAGTCTCCGACGTTTGTTCTCGCGCTTGGTGGATGTAACATTTTGGGGGCTCGTCCCGGGATCTCCCTCGGTGGAATTTCGGTTCGGAGACCGGATGGGCAGCTGAGCTAAGTAAGTATTTACTGAGGATCCTCTTTTGGTTTGGTTTTTGGGTTCCCCGGAGCAAACAACCCTGAGGTAGTAGGTGGGACGCTGCCGGTAACCTACCCAGGACTTTCAGAGGCGGGACGCCGCTCTCTGAAGTTTGGTTTCGCTAACATTAGAAGTGACCGGTCACGTTAGGGTTCTTATTTGTCTGCGCCGCGCCGCGTTTGGTTTCAGTTTATATGCCAATTTCGTGTGTGCGAAAGACTGTTGTCTGCTGCCCTGTTGGTCTGTGTTGTCTGTTTTCTTTATCCATTTTCTTTATCCTCCCTTTTTATTCCCCCTAGATTTGCTCAGGATGGGCCAGCAGGAATCTGTGCCCGGCTCTCCACTTGACTGCCTGCTGAAGAACTTCTCTGATTTCCAGAGGCGGGCCCGGGAATACGGGGGCCCAACGCCTGACCCCGAATTTTTCCGAACCTTAAGTCAGTTAGAGTGGCCCACCTTTAATGTAGGATGGCCCACAGAGGGTACCTTTGACCTTCCGACTTTATTTGCTGTCCGAGCCACCGTCTATAGGGTTCCCCACCCGGACCAATATCTATACATAGACGTTTGGGTAAATATAGCTGCCGACCGGCCCAGATACATTAGGAAGTGTTTGAAGGGAAACCAGCGAGGCAGACGGGCAGTTTGCCTCCCCACGGGAGAAAAGGAGGTCAAGGAAAAGGAAAAGGGGGAAGCCCACGCCCCGAAACAGCCTCGTAGTCAGCCTAGGCTTGACCCAGTCTTGCCCGAACCACCGGTGAATGCGCCTCCACCTTACACGCGTGGAGAGGAACCAGATTCCTTGCGTCAGGATGCGCGCGGGCTCCCGAGCCCACCCCACACCCGTGGAGGGGAATTCTATGGTGAGGGAGTTTTGCCACCGGCGGGAGGCACCGCCATTTTGCCTCCCCGAGAGGCACCCTCGGCATCAGATGCTCCACCACGGGCACCTTCCCGCCTTGTTTATGAGCCCATCTCCACCCGTGACTTATATAATTGGAAACTTCAGAATCCCCCGTTCTCTGAGAAACCCCAAGGGCTGATCTCCCTCCTCGAAGCCATATTCAGAACTCATCAGCCCACCTGGGATGACTGTCAACAGTTTCTGCAAATTCTCTTCACTTCTGAAGAGAGAGACAGGATAATGCGGGAGGCCGCAAAGGCGGTCCTGGGGGAGGAGGGAGAGACTATGGCCGGGAGAAGGGAGGTAGAAGACATACTCCCTTCTCAGCCCCCGGCCTGGGACCCTAATACTACCGGGGGAAGGGTCGCGCTCCTCCAGTATCGCGGGGCTCTGCTGAGGGGGCTCAGGGCAGCTGCCAGAAAACCTACCAACTTCAGTAAGGTTAGTGAAGTCATCCAGGGAAGAGAGGAGTCCCCAGCAGCCTTCCTAGAAAGACTCATGGAGGCTTATAGAGTATATACCCCTCTAGATCCTGAGGCAGAAGAGAACAGGAGACTAGTAAATATAGCCTTTGTGACTCAGGCCTTTCCAGATATTAGAAAAAAGCTTCAGAAGATAGAAGGATTTGAAGGAGAAAATAGAAGCAGGCTATTAGAGATAGCCCAGAAGGTGTACGTCAATAGGTATGATCTGGAGGTTCTCATGGCGAAGGCTATCAAACTGAGTGCTGCCCAGATACCTCCTCCCAAAGGGAAAGGGGGACAGCAAAAGGGCCAGGGTCGGCGAATAGCCAAAGATCAATGTGCCTATTGTAAGGAGAAAGGGCACTGGAAGAGAGAGTGTCCAAAGTTGAAGTGATAGATACGTGTATTCCAAACTGCCCTCTTGATGTTCCGCTTATCTGTCAGACCTCACCCTTACTGGACTATTGACCCTGAGACAGAGGAATTCCAAAAAGCTGACAACCCACCCCAAGGAGGGGCTCCGGACACACCAGGACTTTTGATTCAGCACCCACATGCTTGAAGCCCCCCAAGGAGGAGCATTCCAGACATACCAGGACTTTTGCCTCAGTATCCCCTTAGGCTCTCCCAAACACTATATAACTCGCCCCTAGTCTGTAACCGGTGCTCTTCTCCCCCAGGAGGAGTGCCCGGCAGGGTTCCTTTCTTCCTTTCAATAAAGCCTGTTACTCTGGTCTTTCGGACTCCCATGGATTCCAACATGAAGGCTCACAGCCAAGGGCCAAAACAGGGCCCAGAGGTCTTGCTCCAAACCTTAGACTGACGGGGCCAGGGCTCCATTCCCGTCAGCTCCCAGGAGCCCATGGTCACCTTAACAGTCGAAGGAAAGCCAATAGACTTCCTAGTCGATACAGGAGCCACCTACTCAGTCCTAAAGCAACCACAGGGGCAAATTCAGAAGGCAACTATCAAAATAGTAGGGGCAACGGGCAAAGCAGAAGCCTATCCATAGGCTACCGCAAGAATTACTAACTTCGGCTGAGGCACCATTACCCACTCCTTCCTAGTTATTCCAGACTGCCCTTGCCCACTACTTGGAAGGGACTTCTTGCAGAAACTTCAGGCCACCATTACCTTCCGAAGGGAGGAGAGCCCTACGCGGGACGAGGAGGCGAATGTCAGCTTGGAGATAACTGTCCCACTGTCTGAGGAATACTTACTTGCCACTTTCCAAAGAGGTGAGGAGGGAGCAGGGGTTCTGGATGCCCTGCGTGCCAGGGTACCTGAAGTTTGGGCGTAGACCAACCCACCAGGTTTGGCCACCCACCAACCGCCTGTCCTAGTGCAGCTGCTGAGCACTGCTAGCCCGGTTAGGATCAGGCAATACCCGGTCCCAGCCCGATCCAGATGGGGCATTGCATGGCACTCATACTCCGAGAATGCCAATCAGCCTGGAACACCCCGTTACTCCCCGTCCAAAAGCCGGGGACCCATGACTACCGCCTGGTGCAGGACTTGCGGGAGGTGAATGCATGGGTAGAGACTATTCATCCCACGGTGCCTGTTGGGGTCAGCGGATACCCCGAGGAGCTGTAAAAGGAACAGCTTGCCTAAGTGAAACTTGGCTGTTTACTTGCCTGCAGTTCAAGCCTCATTACGCCCTGAGGTCAGTATGCCCTGAGGTGATTCACAGAAGCATACCTGCAGGTAGTTCTCACTGCCTGTTTGTGCAGGATACTCCTCTCTATGAATAGGCTTTGTCTTTTCAGCTTTCATGAAATCACATCCTCATTCCTCAGCTTGCTATTCTCATGTATTTTCCCCTATATAATCTGTAACCTGTCTGTAATAAAATGAGACTTGATCAGAATCCTGTCTTGTCTCCATTCTTTGTGCCTCTTGCCTCGTAGAATCCTCACTCCCCACTTAGAGTCTCCGTTGCTCGACCTGCGGGACGGGTCAGGTGGCGCCCAACGCGGGGCTCGAAGATAGGGGATCCAGTGAAGGACGTCGCATCGGGTGCACCCAAATCTGGACATTTCTCGGGAGCCTGCTGGGAAAATCAGAGCCGGTGAGTAAATGCGACGATCATGGGGCAAGAAATAAGTCAGCATGAGTTATTTGTGGAACAGTTAGGACAAGCTTTAAAGGCACGAGGAGTAAAGGTTAAAGTTAAACAGTTATGCAAGTATTTTGATTATATAAAAGATCTTTGTCCCTGGTTTCCTATTGAAGGTACTATTGACCCGAAAAGATGGAAACGAGTAGGTGATGCTATGCAGGATTAGTATAATACTTTCGGACCTGAAAAGGTCCCTGTAACAGCCTTTTCTTATTGGAATCTTATAAATGAATTATTGTCACAAAGACAATCCGATCCTGTAGTAGCTAATGTAGTAGAAAAAGGACAAGCTATTTTACAAGAAGTAAGATCTAATCCCAAAACTCCAGAACTGAAAAAGAATCAGGAAGATCTCATATCCTTAGAGAGTGAAGAAGAAGGGGCCACTGCCCTTCCCCCTAAGGCTAAATGTAAAAAATTAGATAAGAAAAAGAAAACTGAAATCTCAAAAATTTATCCAAAATTAACTGAATTAGAAGTAGATAAAGAAAATTCTAATGAATCTAGTACAAATGAGGAAGATCAAAGTGAGGAGGAGTCGTCTAAAGCAGACCCTGGGGAAGTTGATTGGGATGAGATAGCAGAACAAGCAGCTAAATATCACAATGATGATTATCGGCCACCTCCTTACACAGCACCACGGCCTTCGGCTCCCAGTGCTTTCCCTATCATAGATCCTCAAAAGCAGTTGAAAGATAAAATAGAATATTTAAAAGAACAGATTAAATTAGAAAAAGAACATCAGGACTTAATAAATCAGCTTGAAAGACTTAAAACTGGAAAGCCTCCTTCTACCAACTAGAATCATCCTCCCACTAAGGGAAATGAGAGACAAAGGCCTCTTAATTCTCCTTCTGCTCCTCTTGTGTCAATAACTGAGGGACCAGAGGCATATCCGGTCACTGAAACTACTGATGCTCAAGGACAAGCTTGGAGGCATCATGCAGGTTTTGATTTTAAAGTTATTAAAGAGTTAAAGCTTGCCGTAGCTCAATATGGAGCTACAGCCCCTTACACAATGGCTATTTCAGAATCAATAGCAGAACATTGGCTTACTCCCAGTGACTGGCAAACATTAGCTCGTGCCACTTTAGCAGGCGGCGATTATCTACTGTGGAAATCAGAATATGTAGAAGTTTGCAGAGACACAGCTAGAAGAAATGCTCAGGCCAATAATGGTTGGACTTTTGATATGTTAATAGGAGAAGGAAATTTTGCTATTAGTGATAATCAAATGCAATATGATCCTGGGTTGTTTGCTCAAATACAGTCCGCAGGCACTAGAGCATGGAGGAAACTCCCTACTAAAGGAGACATGAGCGCCTCTCTGACTAGTATCAAACAAGGTCCTGATGAACCTTTTGCTGATTTTGTGCATAGACTGATTACAGCAGCTAGTAGAATCTTTGGCAGCGCTGATGCTGGGACTGACTTTGTAAAACAACTTGCATTTGAGAATGCTAACGCTGCTTGTCAGGCCGCCATAAGACCCTATAAGAAAAAGACTGATTTAAGTGGATATATCCGCCTGTGTTCGGATATAGGCTCAGCCTATCAGCAAGGATTAGCCGTGGCTGCAGCATTACAAGGTTTCACAGTTAAACAGTTTTTAGCACAACAGGGAAATAATAAGTGCTACAATTGTGGTGAGACAGGGCATTTTGCTAGAAACTGTAAGGGCAAGAAAGACTTCATCTAAAGGCAAACAAACTCCTGGGTTATGTCCTCGCTGCAAGCGTGTGGGTATCACTGGGCAAATGAATGTAAGTCCAAAACAGATGCCCAAGGCAATCCACTGCCTCAGATTCAGGGAAACGGGAAGCGGGGCCAGCCCCAGGCCCCGAAAAACAAGCAAATCTATGGGGCAATGAGTTTTGTCCCTCCAACCCACAACAATCCATTTCAGACCTCTGCAGAGCCACGCCAGGGAGCGCAGGATTGGATCTCTGTTCCTCCATCTACACAGTGTTAACCCCGGAGATGGGGGTGCAAGTTCTCCCTACTGGGATTTATAGGCCTCTGCCTGAAAACACATTTGGACTCATTATAGGACGAAGTAGTGTCACCCTACAAGGTTTACAAGTCTTCCCAGGGGTAATTGACAATGATTATATTGGAGAAATCAAAGTTATGGTTGCCTCTCCTCGCAATATTAATACTATTAATTCTGGCCAACGCTTTGCACAACTGCTGTTGTTGCCTATGTTATCTACTAGCAATAAAGTTGTCGGGGGACAAAGAGGATCCGGAGGGTTTGGTTCATCTAATGTATATTGGGCTGAAACCATTACCCCACAAAAGCCAATTTTAACACTATGGTTAGATGGAAAAGAATTTTCAGGACTCATTGATACTGGGGCTGATGTGACTATAATAAAAAAGGAGTGCTGGCCATCTTCCTGGCCATTAGAGGAAACTTCTACTCATTTGAAAGATATTGGACAAAGCACTAACCCTGAAAGAAGTTCAAAACTCTTGACATGGAAAGATTCGGAAAATCATGAAGGAACTATTCAACCCTTTGTAATTGCAGGACTTCCTATTAATCTTTGGGGTGACCTTTTATCTCAAATGGGAATGATTATGGGCAGTCCAAATACCATTGTTACAGCTCAAATGCTTAATCAAGGACACATCCCTGGGAAAGGTTTAGGCAAAGATAACCAGGGCATAATTGAGCCTTTAACCCCTTCGGGGAATTCTCAAAGAACAGGTTTAGGGTATTTCTCCTAGGGGCTGCTGATTCTCCTGTAGCTCATGCAGATAAGATAAGTTGGCTATCCGACATTCCTGTGTGGGTTGATCAGTGGCCTCTGACCTCAGAAAAATTACAGGCTGCACATCAATTGGTACAGGAGCAATTGGCAGCTGGACATATTATAGAAAGCAACTCTCCTTGGAACACTCCTATATTTGTTATAAAGAAAAAATCAGGAAAATGGAGACTATTACAGGACTTGCGAGCGGTTAATAAAACTATGGTTTTAATGGGAGCTTTACAACCAGGCCTCCCTTCTCCAGCCGCCATCCCTCTGGGATATTATAAAATAATAGTAGATTTGAAGGATTGTTTTTTCACTATTCCTTTACACCCAGAGGACCAAAAAAGATTTGCCTTCGGTTTGCCATCCATTAACTTTAAAGAACCTATGAAACGATATCAATGGAAGGTTCTTCCTCAAGGTATGGCCAATAGCCCTACTTTGTGTCAATCTTATGTTGCCACTGCTCTCCAACAAGTTAGAAACTCATGGACTCAAATGTATATTATTCACTATATGGATGACATTCTTATAGCAGGAAAAAATGGGCCTCAAGTCTTGCAATGCTATGCAGACATGAAAGCTGCTCTGCAGAATCATGGGCTAGTCATTGCCCCTGATAAAGTCCAATTAACAGACCCTTATACATATCTAGGGTTTCAATGGCAAGGAACACATATTACATCACAAAAGGTAGAACTAAGGCTAGATAAATTACAAACACTCAATGATTTTCAAAAACTACTTGGAGATATTAATTGGTTAGTTCCTTATTTAAAACTCAGCAAATATGAACTAAAACCTCTATATGACATCTTGCAAGGTGATGCAAATCCCAATTCTAGGCAAGTCACACCAGAGGCACGACAATCATTGAAAATAATAGAACAAGCTATACAAAATCAAGGCACTACGTTCATTGATTATGAACAGCCTTTAAAATTAATAATCTGTACAACTAAACAATCTCCCACAGCTGTGTTTCGGCAAAAATCTCCTTTGCTATGGCTTCATTTACCTGCATCACCAAAAAAGGTTCTGGAACCATATTACATGGCTACATCCCAATTAATAATGATAGGCAGAAATCAAGGAAAATGTTATTTTGGGAAGGAACCTGATGAATTAATTTTACCCTACACTAGTCAACAAATTGACTGGCTAATGCAAAACATTGAGGCATGGCCCATTGCTCTAGCTTCTTATAGTGGCCATGTTGATAATCACTATCCTCCTGATAAATTACTAGATTTTGCAAATAGGCATGAATTTATTTTCCCTATTAAGACTTCTCACAAACCCCTAGACAATGCCTTGTTGGTGTTTACTGATGGATCTTCCAATGGAATAGCTGTCTATGTAGTCAATAATTCAGTAACTCGATTTCATACACAGTGTTCTTCTGCTCAGCTCATTGAACTACATGCAGGCATTGCTGTATTCGCTACATTTCCTAATCAGGCCTTAAACATCTATACAGATAGTGCTTATATTGCACACTCAGTTCCATTACTTGAAACAGTAGGACAAATCAAAACTGCCTCCACTGCCAGCGATTTATTTAGACAATTACAAACTTTAACCCACCAGAGAACACAACCATTCTATATAGGACATTTAAGAGCTCATACTGGTCCTCCTGGCCCTTTATCTAAAGGCAATGCAATGGCTGATGCTGGCACACAAAATTTGTTCCTTGTCCTTATAGCACAGGCTGGTGTTCCCGCCGCTCAAGAGACTCACCAGCTACATCACCTTAATGCAAAAACTTTAAGACTCATACACAAAATAACTAAAGAACAGGCTAGACAAATAGTAAAAAATTGTCCTCAGTGCTTGCAAACAGCACCTACACCACACTTGGGGGTTAACCCCAAAGGACTGTTACCTAATGCATTATGGCAAATGGATGTTACACATCTCCCTGAGTTTGGAAACTTAAAGTATATCCATGTATCAATAGATACACTTAGTGGCTATATCTTTGCTTCATTACAAACAGGAGAAGCTACTAAACATGTTATATCCCACATGTTAGCGGCCCTTTCCTTTATGGGAAAACCAGATTCTTTAAAGACAGACAATGGACCTGGGTACACCAGTTCTCGTTTTGCAGATTTCTGTACAAAACTATACATTAAACATATCACAGGAATACCCTATAATCCTCAAGGCCAAGGTATAGTAGAAAGAGCTAATCAGACCATAAAATGCACTCTAAAATAAAATAAAAAAGGGGGAATGGTACCCCACAAAAGGAACACCCCGTAATTTGTTATCTCATACTTTATTCATTTTAAATTTTTTAACTTTAGACAGTCAGGGACTTTCTGCAGCTCAGAGGTTTTGGCAATCATCCACTCAAACAAAGTACGCCTCCGTTCTGTGGAAAGACCCTTTAGACAATTCCTGGCACGGTCCTGATCCAGTCCTTATATGGGGGCGCGGTTCAGTATGCGTGTATTCTAGAGAATCACATTCTGCTCGTTGGTTGCCAGAAAGATTGATAAAACAAATAGACTCTGCTGTAACCCAAAAGTAGCCTAATTCCTTACAGACATGAAGAACTCCGCAGGATTGCTGTTCGTAACCATAATTTACATCAACATTGCTCCAGGAGAAGTGGGCTTACAAGCACCGGTAAGTAAGAAAGATTTATATGACTCTATGTTTGCAAAACCTTGTGACTGCAAGGGTGGAACTGCCACTGATTATAAATTACCCAACAATCAATACAAGACAGTTGATTGTGGCACAAAGACTGCTTATTTAGCAGCAGATTCTAGTCAGCTAGGGGGCTTGAAGAGCCCAAAGTGGCAATGTGTAAATAAACCACCCATCATACCCAGTATTAAGGGTATACCAGGACAATGTCCCTGCACCTCTTATTTAGATCAGATGCATTCATCATGTTATACATCAGTTCAAGAATGCACCTATAATAACAGATCCTATTTTACTGCAATACTGCAAAAAACTTGGGGAGGTTCCATAGGGGGCAATTGGGGACCAATTCAGCCAGGGGGATCTCATAGTCAGTATGCTCAAGCATCCTGCTCTGGCACAGTAGGACAAGCAGTATGTTGGTCAAAAAGGGCTCCTATTCATGTCTCCGATGGAGGAGGCCCCCAAGATAAAATAAAAGAATTAATAGCTCGGAAGAGAATTGAACAGATTATGGAACAATTATATCCAAAACCTCATTATCATCCTTTAGCTTTGCCAATGTCAAGAGGAGTAGATTTAGATACTCAAACTTAGATGCCACGCATAAAGCTTTAAATATTTCCAATCCCACTTTAGCTGCTGATTGCTGGTTATGTATGACTATAGGGACTCCTATGCCCCTAGCCTTACCTACTAATCAATCTATATCAAAAGTTAATAATAACTGTAGCTATAGTTTACCATTTGGAGTGCAACCTGTAGGCTTTTCCAATCATACATGCTTTAAGGGTAATTTTCAAAACAATAGTTATGATATAGATGTAGGTTTTATAACATTTAATAATTGCAGTAGATTTATAACCTATAATGTATCTATATGTCCTACCAGAGGAGCGGTTTTTGTCTGTGGTGGAAATTTAGCTTATCCAACTTTGCCTCAGAATTGGACAGGCATCTGTGTTTTGGCCACCTTATTACCAGATATTGATGTCATCTCTGGAGATGAACCAGTTCCTATTCCTAGTTTTGACTATTTAGCAGGACGCTCAAAAAGAGCTGTACAATTTATTCCCCTCTTAGTAGGATTAGGGATATCTGGCGCACTTGCCGCCGGAACAGCAGGGTTAGGAATGTCTATGAAGTTATCCCGTCAATTAATAGATGATGTTCAAGCGCCTTCTAGCACTATTCAAGACCTACAAGATCAGATAGATTCTCTTGCGGAGGTAGTCCTCCAGAATAGAAGAGGATTAGATTTACTTACTGCAGAGCAGGGAGGAATTTGTTTAGCTTTGCAGGAAAAATGCTGCTTCTACACGAACAAATCCGGTGTGGTACGTGATAAGATCAAGCGGCTCCAAGAAGACTTGGAGAAGAGACGAAGAGAATTGTTCGACAATCCTCTTTGGAGTGGACTCAATGGCATAATCCCCTACCTCCTCCCCTTATTAGGTCCTCTGTTAGGATTGCTTCTTTTTATATCCTTCGGGCCCATGATATTTAATAAAATCATGGCTTTCATTAAGCAGCAAGTAGAAGCCGTTTCTAAGGCACAACAGATACAGGTCCATTATTATCGTCTGGATCAGGCCGATCAAGGCATTCCATACAATGGCCTAAAGCCATAGCTGGGTTGGCAGTCATTGACGGGCAACTGAGAGACACTAGAAAGTCCGAACTCACCTAAGACAGATCTTGATGATCGATGACGGGTAAGAGCATTCGTAGACACTAGTGCGATCTCTCCGACCTAAGACAGACGCAACCCCAGGCTCACTAAATAAAATAAAAAAGGGGGACCTGTTGGGGTCAGCGGATACGCCGAGGAGCTGTAAAAGGAACAGCTTGCCTAAGTGAAACTTGGCTGTTTACTTGCCTGCAGTTCAAGCCTCATTACGCCCTGAGGTCAGTATGCCCTGAGGTGATTCACAGAAGCATACCTGCAGGTAGTTCTCACTGCCTGTTTGTGCAGGATACTCCTCTCTATGAATAGGCTTTGTCTTTTCAACTTTCATGAAATCACATCCTCATTCCTCAGCTTGCTATTCTCACGTATATTCCCCTATATAATCTGTAACCTGTCTGTAATAAAATGAGACTTGATCAGAATCCTGTCTTGTCTCCATTCTTTGTGCCTCTTGCCTCGTAGAATCCTCACTCCCCACTTAGAGTCTCCGTTGCTCGACCTGCGGGACGGGTCAAGTGGCGCCCAACCCGTATACCTTCCTGAGCTCATTGCCCCCAACCCATACCTATTATTCGGTCCTGAATTTGAAGGATGCCTTCTTTTGTATTCCCCTGGCACCTCAGAGTCAAGAGACCTTTGCCTTTGAATGGAATAACCCAGAAAATGGACTGGTGGGGCAGTTCACTTGGACCAGACTACCACAAGGGTTTAAGAATTCCCCCACCATTATTAATGAGGCCCTCAACAAAGATCTGCAGGCTTTCCGCTCCTCCCATCCATTGATCGTACTGCTCCAGTATGTGGATGACATCCTCATAGCTGCCAAGGACGAAGGAGAATGTGAGGAAGCTACCTTGGACCTGCTACAAGATCTTGGGTGAATGGGGTATCGAGTCTCCGCCAAGAAGGCCCAGATTGTGACACAAACTGTAAGTTATTTGGAGTATAAATTACAGGGAGGGCAAAGGACATTATCCAGCCAGTGAATTCAGATGGTCTTGCAGATCCCCGAGCCTACTAACAAGAGACAGGTATGAGAATTCCTGGGTGCAGTAGGATACTGCCGACTGTGGATATTAGGCTTTGCAGAACTAGCTAAACCCCTGCATGAACTAACCAGGGGTAAGGAAGAGCAGTTCACATGGACAGATAAGGAAAAGCAAGCGTTCCAAGCACTGAAAGAGGCCCTAGTGACTGCCCCAGCTTTGGCCCTGCCAGATCTGGCCAAACCCTTTCAGCTACTTATAGCAGAAAAGGGAGGGGTAGCTCTAGGGGTACTGAGTCAGGAGCTCGGGCCGTGGAACAGGCCCGTCACCTATCTGTCCAAGAAACTTGACCCTGTAGCCTCGGGATGGCCAGCATGTCTGAGGGCACTTGCTGCCACCTCCATACTAGTCAAGGAGGCTAGTAAGTTGACTTTGGGACAGGACATCCAAGTAATTGGGGAACACTATGTAGAGCAAGTGCTACGAGCACCTCCTGACAGGTGGCTATCTAATGCGCGGCTAACGCAGTATCAGGCTCAGCTGCTGAACCCTCCGTCTGTTCAGTTCCTCAAAACTGCGGCCCTGAACCCAGCGACCCTGTTGCCAATGCCGGACTCCACTTTGGTCCACAGTTGCAAACAAATCCTTGACACAGTGACTGGCTCCCGCCCGGACTTAAGGGATCAGGCCTACGAAAAGGCAGACCTGACCCTCTTTACTGACGGGAGCAGTTTTATCAAGGATGGACAATGGTATGCAGGGGCAGCAGTGACCAGGGAGATAAGGTCCTATGGCAGAAAGCGCTGCCCGCAGGGACATCTGCACAAAGGGCGGAGCTAATAGGACTAACCAGGGCCTTACAGATAGCGGAGGGAAAAGTTGCCAACATCTACACTGACAGCCGATATGCATTTGCCACCGCCCATGTCCACGGAGCCATATACAAGGAGAGAGGCCTCCTGACAGCAGGAGGGAAGGACATTAAGAACCTCAGTGAAATTCTTGCCCTCCTAGACGCCATTTGGCTACCTACCAAAGTTGCCATCATCCACTGCAAAGGACACCAGGAGGGGGATTCTCCTATTATAAAAGGTAACAACCTAGTGTTAGATTCAGGGAGTACTGGGGCTGCCAAAGAGTGTAACTATTGAAGAAACAGTAAGTGCTGATATGGCTCCTGTGAGGCTGGGAACAAAGAAGGTCAGAGACTCTTATCAGAAGTTTAAGTTTGAAATTCGCCACTAAGCTAAAACCGGCCCCTGTTGCTATGCCGACCCCTGTTGCTATGCTGCGTGTGACCTCCCTAGCCAATAGCTAAACTGCCACATCTGCTTCTGTCCTATGCTTGCTCACTTAGGATATATAAGGGCTTGGCTGTAAGCTCCAGGCGCGGCTTCCATTTGCAGCTCCTTGTGGGCACGGTGTCTCCGGACATCTCGGGAGTTCGCCCCTGCGCAAGTTAAACTGGCCAATAAAGTAACATCTTAACTCCTGAAAGTCTCCGATGTTTGTTCTCATGCCCGGTGGATGCTACACTAGCAGACTCAGCTGCAAGAGAAGCAGCCACTGGGCCACAGGAAAGCCTTCTGCCATTGCTGTCTAAGCCAATGCTACACCCGGATCCTAGATATTCCCCAGAAGAAGAGCAGGAAGGGATACAATTAAAGGGGAAGAAAAATCAGCAGGGATGGATTGAGCTTCCTGATTCCCGGCTCTATTTACCCCAGGGAATAGTAAGGGAAATAGTGGGAGATACTCATACTAGCACTCACCTAGGGCAGAATAAGCTAGAACAACTTGTCAAGAAATATTATTCCGGGCCCAACATCAGGGATATTGTCCACTCCGTTGTCTCTAGATGCAGCATCTGTGCCAGGGTAAATGCACAGAATGAAGTTGCCTCCCTTTGTGAGGTGTCGGGGGAAAGCTCCTGGAGAGTTATGGGAAGTAGATTTCACAGAGATGACCCCTGGGAAGTCAGGTTATAAGTATCTATTAGTATTAGTAGACACCTTCTCAGGATAGGTGGAAGCATTCCCCACGCGAGGAGAGGCTGCTTCCACAGTTTGCAAAGTCTTATTAAGGGAAATCATACCTAGATACGGCATTCCCCTAGCCCTAGGATCAGACAGTGGACCTGCATTTATCTCTAAGATATCTCAAGAACTAGCTACTAAGCTAGGTATCAATTGGAAATTGCATTGCATTTATAGGCCCCAAAGTTCAGGACAGGTAGAAAGGATGAACAGGACTTTAAAAGAGACTATAATTAAACTAAGAGAGGAGACTGGCGAAAACTGGGTTGAGCTATTCCCTTTCGCCCTCTTTAGAACCAGATGTACCCCTTATCTTAAGAAATGGGCCCCTTATGAAATCCTGTTTGGACAGCCCGTATCCCTTGTGCCTCGATTAACCAGAGAGGAACTAGAAGTTTCTAAACATAACTTCCTCAAGTCCTTGCAGGCTCTGCAACGTATCAGGAGCGAGGTACGAGCCCTCCAGAGGTCAGCCCAATCGGACGAGAATCATAACTCCCGACTACAGGAGTCACCGACCCTGGACAGTGGGTATGGATTCTTAACCACAGACGGGGCAACCTTGAGCCACAATGGAATGGACCGTTCCAGGTGCTCCTGAGCACACCTACAGCTGTTAAGGTAGCTAAAAAGCCATACTGGATCCACCTCTCCCACGTGAAGCCGGCCCATCCACCAGACGAAGGACCTCAGAGATGGCAAGTCAACGGCCCCCTGGCGAGCCACTAAGGCTCACCTTCTCCTCTACTCGGGACTAATAGCATTCTGTTGTTTGCCCAGTAGCGGACTAGAGCAGCAAGAATGGGTAATAGTTAGAACAGCTGATGGAACTATAATTGCTAACAATTATACCTGGAAAAAAAACATCTTCAGTAACCCTAGAGACTGACCTCACAAAATTCTTTGATGATAATTTCTGTGATACCCCAGCCTTTTCCGGGATGTCTTGGGATCTCACCCGGTGTGATGTAGCTCAAAAGAACAAAAACCTTTTTTTACACCGGCCTGTATGGGTGTTTAGAGCCATAGCCAGGTAAACGAGGCACGTGTGGGTCCCACTCAGATTACTGTTGTAGACAGTGGGGTTGCGAATCTTTAGTAAGGGGGATGGACCCCTTAGGGAAGGCAAAGACCCTCATATAGACTTAATTCGAAAAGGACCAGAGCCTACCTCAGGGCGGGACCCACGTTGCGCTCGAAACGCATGCAACCCCACTACAATAAGAGTCCTGAAACCAGAAGATCCTGATTGGGTTAAGGGCCGAACCTGGGGAATTAGACTCTATGTAACTGGACATGACCCAGGGACCTGTTTCACTATCAGAAAACTTCCTACTAAGAACAGACCCCTCCTTCGAGGAGCAGGAAGCGGCTGCCGCTCAGGCCACCTAGGCCCCCTGTCAGCCTCCCGGCAGCACCTGAGCTCCCGGACAGTGAGACAGGCCCAGACCGGAGCGGAGCTGCCACGACTCCTACTGCAGACAGACCGGAGCGGAGCTACTACGACCCCTACTGCGGACAGACCGGAGCGGAGATACTACGACTCCTACTGCAGACAGACCGGAGCGGAGCTACTGCGACTCCTACTGCAGACAGACCGGAGCGGAGCCGCCACGACTCCTACTGCAGACAGACCGGAGCGGAGCCGCCACGACTCCTACTGCAGACAGACCGGAGCGGAGCTACTACGACTCCTACTGCGGACAGACCGGAGCGGAGCCGCCACGACTCCTACTGCGGACAGACCGGAGCGGAGCTACTACGACTCCTACTGCAGACAGACCGGAGCGGAGCTACTACGACTCCTACTGCGGACAGACCGGAGCGGAGCCGCCACGACTCCTACTGCGGACAGACCGGAGCGGAGCTACTACGACTCCTACTGCAGACAGACCGGAGCGGAGCTACTACGACTCCTACTGCAGACAGACCGGAGCGGAGCTACTACGACTCCTACTGCAGACAGACCGGAGCGGAGCTACTACGACTCCTACTGCAGACAGACCGGAGCGGAGCTACTACGACTCCTACTGCAGACAGACCGGAGCGGAGCCGCCACGACTCCTACTGCAGACAGACCGGAGCGGAGCTACTACGACTCCTACTGCGGACAGACCGGAGCGGAGCTACTACGACTCCTACTGCAGACAGACCGGAGCGGAGCCACTACGACTCCTACTGCAGACAGACCGGAGCGGAGCCACTACGACTCCTACTGCAGACAGACCGGAGCGGAGCTACTACGACTCCTACTGCAGACAGACCGGAGCGGAGCCGCCACGACTCCTACTGCAGACAGACCGGAGCGGAGCTACTACGACTCCTACTGCGGACAGACCGGAGCGGAGCCACTACGACTCCTACTGCAGACAGACCGGAGCGGAGCCGCCACGACTCCTACTGCGGACAGACCGGAGCGGAGCTACTACGACTCCTACTGCAGACAGACCGGAGCGGAGCTACTACGACTCCTACTGCAGACAGACCGGAGCGGAGCTGCCACGACTCCTACTGCGGACAGACCGGAGCGGAGCTACTACGACTCCTACTGCAGACAGACCGGAGCGGAGCTACTACGACTCCTACTGCAGACAGACCGGAGCGGAGCCGCCACGACTCCTACTGCAGACAGACCGGAGCGGAGCTACTACGACTCCTACTGCAGACAGACCGGAGCGGAGCCACTACGACTCCTACTGCAGACAGACCGGAGCGGAGCCGCTACGACTCCTACTGCAGACAGACCGGAGCGGAGCTACTACGACTCCTACTGCAGACAGACCGGAGCGGAGCTACTACGACTCCTACTGCAGACAGACCGGAGCGGAGCCGCCACGACTCCTACTGCAGACAGACCGGAGCGGAGCTACTACGACTCCTACTGCAGACAGACCGGAGCGGAGCTACTACGACTCCTACTGCAGACTGTTCCCCAGTCGAGCCATGAGAGCAGGACCATAAATTGCCTTTTTACACTCCCAGCCCGTTACTAGAAAGACCACACCACCAAGAGATGTATGACCTAGATTTATTAGATAAGGTATTTCCCTTCTTTAACAGCACGCAGCCTGGAATTACAGAGTCTTGTTGGCTATGCCTTAGTCCCAGACCCCCTTTCTATGTAGGGCTGGGGGCCAACACCTCGAGAGAAGGGGAACTGGGTCCCACTACAGGAACCCTTACGAGGGACCGGAACCAGGATCAGATAAAAGATTGTTTCTCTGAAGGATCTCTCACTTTAGCAGAGTTCCATGGGAGGGGAACCTGCTACCTTCTGGCAAATTTCACCTTAGGTAATTCCAATTATAATGACTATTGACTTAACCAAGAAACCCTACCTGCCACCCTAGAGGACCCAAAAGTGATGAAGGCACCTGAAGGGCTATGGTTTGTGTGCACTCAAGGCATCTTCAAGTGTATAGTCCCCACTCATCCTGAACTTTGTGTAAGTGCTTATATCATCCCACAGGTATATCTATATGGAGGAAACCCCGAATTCCTTGTTGCTTCCCCAAGGCGGGTGAAGCGGGCCCCACTCCTTATCCCTATCGTAGCTACTATAGGAATCGTAGGTTCTGCCGCTGTAGGGGTGGCATCACTCATTCAAGGGGAAGCCAACCCTAGACAGCTATCTAAAACCTCGAAGGGCCTGACCAGGCAGTGGCGCAGTGGATAGAGCGTCGGACTGGGATGCAGAGGACCCAGGTTCGAGACCCCGAGGTCGCCAGCTTGAGCACGGGCTCATCTGGTTTGAGCAAAAGCTCACCAGCTTGAACCCAAGGTCGCTGGCTCCAGCAAGGGGCTACTCAGTCTGCTGAAGGCCTGCGGTCAAGGCACATATGAGAAAGCAATCATTGAACAACTAAGGTGTTGCAACGTGCAATGAAAAACTAATGACTGATGCTTCTCATCTCTCTCCATTCCTGTCTGTCTGTCCCTGTCTATCCCTCTGACTCTGTCTCTGTAATAAATAAATAAATAAATAAATAAATAAATAAATAAATAAATAAAACCTTCTCAAAGGATATCTCACTCCTCCAAGATCAGGTAATATATTTAGAGTGCCAAGTAGACTCCCTTGCTGAAGTAGCCTTACAGAATAGGAGAGGACTAGACCTCCTCTTCCTCTGGCAAGGTGGGTTATGTGCTGCATTAAGGGAGGAGTGTTGCTTCTATGCTAACCACTCTGGAGTAATTAGAGAAAATATCAAGACACTCACCAACAGATTAAAAATTAGAGATACGGAAGAAGAAAGCTCTAGTTGGTATGCCTCCATGTTTAAGACCTCTCCTTGGTTAACTACGCTTATATCTGTGATCGCTGGACCCCTCCTATTGCTTCTATTAGCCCTTACCTTTGGACCAATACTCCTTAACAAGCTCCTTGCCTTCATTAAAGAAAGAATAGAAGTAGTGAAGTTAATGGTTCTGTCCCAGCCTTATACCATTCTCCCCACTGATCAAGAATCAAGGGTTTGATTTATGCCCAAAAGAGATGGGGGAATGTTAGGTTCAAGGAAGTGTGCTGTGGCTGCCAGAGTCTAACTCTTAAAAAACAGGAACAGGGAAGTGCTGACAAGGTCCTTGTGAGGCCGAGAACAAAGAGTTCAGCACAAAGTTGGGCGAACATCCTGCATTCTATGAGTCAGAGACCTTTATCAGAAGTTTATGTTTGAAATTCTCCACTGAGCTAAACCCTTCCCCTGTTGCTATGAACATCCTGCATTCTATGAGTCAGAGACCTTTATCAGAAGTTTATGTTTGAAATTCTCCACTGAGCTAAACCCTTCCCCTGTTGCTATGCTGCGTGCGACCTCCCTAGCGAATAGTTAACCGCCACATCTGCTTCTGTAAATGCTTGCTCACTTAGGATATATAAGGACCTAGTTGTAAGCGCCAGAGGCGACTCTCGTTTGCAGACCCTGTGGGTACGGTGTCTCCGGACACCTTCGTCCCTGCCCAGGTTAAACTTGGCCAATAAAGTAAGATCTAAACCTCTGAAAGTCTCCGACGTTTGTTCTTGCGCTTGGTGGATGTAACACCCACTAAGACTCTGTTGTGCAGAAGACACCGGGGAAAACTATATATACATAGAATCCTCACCTGAGACAACAGGCAAACACTGTTTAGAATAGAAATTATACTGCTCACAAACATGAGGGGATATTTTATAGCTTCATATTCATTTTGAAATATCCTGTAATTTTTTTTTGTGAGCAGAATCATATAATTTGACTGTTATGAAAATTGAAGTACATTGGAGGATGTTACTTACCTAAACTTAATTAGAAAGCAGACATGCCATTTTAAAAAAAAGTATACATATAGGCATCACCCCAAATTATTAAGTATACCCTATTAAAATATATATATAATCACACTTAGCTAAAATCAGGTTCTTTAATATCTAATACTAACCTCACATTTAAATCCCTATTATGCTCCCAATGTCTTAGCTCTATCGTTTGCTCAGAGGTGGATCCAGTTGTACCTTTGGTTCTCTCTCAGATTTCTTAATACGCTTTTTTCTCTCCTCCTTCAGTCCATCTTTTTTTTTTTTTTTGGGGGGGGGCATTGGTTTGCTGGAGATCTGACCTATAGGATCTGACTTTTGTCTTTTTTCCTGATGGGGTTATTTTACTTGACTTTCATATCCTGTGTGCCTTTCAAGGCAGAAGTGATTTCCATAGGTTTGTCAGGGAAGTTTATAGATGATTTATGTACACGCTGCTGCACCGTATCAGGGACACATGATGTCAGGCTTATTCAAATTTGAGCTAATAGATTGATCACTGCCTTAGTTTTCTTCCTTGTGGTAAAAAAAAAATCAATGGTCATTTTAAATCTCATCTCTTTTAGATATGTACTCTAGTGCTTAAATAGGAAAAGTATCAGTTGTTATTGGAATCAAAGCTTCGGTGTGAGGAGATAAACTTAAATGAGGATGCTAATTAAAAAGAAAATTGAGCATATAACATGTACCAGACACTGGGAATTATATGTTCTGGGAATTATAGCAGCGAATAATGGTGAATAAAACAATATTTCTATGTTCATGGAACTTTTATTTTATTGAGGGGACAAACCAAACAAGTGTGTCAGATGTGCTAAGTGCTATGAAGACCACTGTAGCAGGGAAAGGTGGTATTTTAAATGATATGATCATGGGAGGCTTTACTGATAAAGTGATGATTGGGGAAGGAAATTTAGAAAGATGTGAAGTAGGCAGTTGGGTATATTCTGTTTAGGGGACAATTCTGGGATGAAAACAGTTATCGGAGAATAACTGCCATAAAAGTTAAAAAGCCACACAATCGAATGTGGTCTTTTATATAAGAGAATTGATGATGAAGAGGCAATTCAAAAACCAAGCCATGGTGGGATTCAGCTGGTCCTCACCAGTTCAGCAGGACTGATATCTAATTTTTTGTTGAGTTTGGCAAACCAGTTAAAGCGGCACTTGTCATCAGGGTTCTCAGGTGGGATTTTTCAAAGATGAACATATTATGTTCAGAGAAGAGAAATCGCCTGTTTCTAATATATTAACACAATGCCGATTAGTCTAATTGTGGCCTGCTTCTAGGAATGAGATCCTATTCCTACTCCTACAGTGAAAAGATGGTTAAGGATAAATCAAACAGCCGATAGCGCTCAGAGAAGTGAAGAAAATTGCTAGTGAGGACCCCAATCAAGGAGCAATATGGAAATATTTTAAATAACAGTTATATTATTTTTTTAATCAGGTATTTAGTATTTCTTCACTAATATTTTAAAACTCTTATAACAATCTAGTTTTGTGTACCTCTTTTATTGTTCTTAAGTATTAAATGCATGAAATAATAAACTACCTTTCGGTATATCAGTTTCTTTGTACTTAAAACGTTCGTAAGGGCAGAGAACCAGTTGTTAAATTATTTGAATCACACCACTGGAAGTGAGCCCTCAGATTTATTTATTCATTTTAGAGAGGATAGGGAGAGCCCTGGCCGGTTGGGAGGGAGAGCCCTGGCCGGTTGGCTCAGCGGTAGAGCTTCGGCCTAGCGTGCGGAGGACCAGGGTTCGATTCCTGGCCAGGGCACACAGGAGAAGCACCCCCATTTGCTTCTCCACCCCCACCCCCTCCTTCCTCTCTGTGTCTCTCTTCCCCTCCCGCAGCCAAGGCTCCATTGGAGCAAAGATGGCCCGGGCACTGGGGATGGCTCCTTGGCCTCTGCCCCAGGCACTAGAGTGGCTCTGGATCCCGGTCGGGCGCATGCGGGAGTCTGTCTGACTGTCTCTCCCTGTTTCCAGCTTCAGAGAAATGCAAAAGAAAAAAAAAAAATAGAGAGGAGAGGGAGAGACAGAGAGGGGAGACAGAGAGAGAAGGGGGGAGGAGCTGGAAGCATCAACTCCCATATGTGCCTTGACCAGGCAAGCCCAGGGTTTTTTTTTTTTTGGTATTTTTCCGAAGCTGGAAATGGGGATAGACAGTCAGACAGACTCCCGGGATCCACCCGGCACGCCCACCAGGGGGTGATGCTCTGCCCACCAGGAGGTGATGCTCTGCCCCTCCGGGGCGTCGCTCTGTCGCGACCAGAGCCACTCTAGCGCCTGGGGCAGAGGCCAAGGAGCCATCCCCAGCGCCCGGGCCATCCTTGCTCCAATGGAGCCTCGCTGCGGGAGGGGAAGAGACAGAGAGGAAGGAGAGGGGGAGGGGTGGAGAAGCAGATGGGTGCCTCTCCTGTGTGCCCTGGCCGGGAATCGAACCCGGGACTTCTGCACGCCAGGCTGACGCTCTACCACTGAGCCAACCGGCCAGGGCCAAGCCCAGGGTTTTGAACCGGCGACCTCAGCATTTCCAGGTCGACGCTTTATTCACTGCGCCACCACAGGTCAGGAGCCCTCAGATTTAAAAAAAGAAAAAGAAGTGTTTTATCTCTGTATGTGGGAATTCATAGACTACATGTGAATTTATAACCTACAGTTTTCCAAGTACTTTCTTTGGCAATTCTCCCTTTCTCCTGTGATTCTCAGAACAAGCAGAATAACTATTATCCTTGTTTATAGATGTGGGAGAATGCCCTCAGATGTACGCAGTAAAATTGGAACGTCCACTCAAATAGTGTGTTGATATGAGAAACATGGGAAGATCCCTTTTGGGATCTGGTGATAGATACACGTCCTTCCCCAAATGCCCCTATGTCCCTCACATATTTTGCATGCAGTTCCAGGGAGTTCTCAGTCCTCTTGAAGCCTCTTTGTGGAACTTCCCTTCAGAGCCCTGTGTCTGAACCTGGCTTTTCTTTTCTCTTGGCTCCCCTGATTTGAGAAGATGGACCTTGACAACACTGATCTCTGTCTAATCCTGTTGCTGTGGAAATAGTTGTTTGCACAGTGATGTAGAACTGAGCAGTCCAGATATTTCTATTTGACTTTTGACTTGCTCTGGGTGAAAATGACATGTGCCACCCTAGGCAGAAACTTCAAGAGCCATGTGCAGTCAGTCATTATTCCTTCAGCATGGTTCTTAGGATGAAGGAGACTGGTGAAATTAGAGCAGTGACTAACCCATTCAACACACATTATGAGCAACACAGAACCCATTATTGTAGTAAGCCACCAGGATTTTGGAATGATCACAGCACCACTAGTATTGAGGCAGTATTATATTGCATCTAGTTTCTGAGAATTGATGTATTCAGGGAACATTAGGTTGCCATGTTGTCAGATATGGCTATAGCTCACTTGCTTTCACAACGGTATTAGATGGTGTGATTGTACATGATTATGTCACAATTCATCCATCTATTCTCCTTGGTTGATGCGTGCTCTGTTGGCTACCTTAAAATCTATAGAATTCTTTGCTAGAATATAAAATGTTAATACAATTTTCATTGTATAGATTACTTCATAAAAATTATGTTAACATTAATAAGTAAAAAATATTAATGTCTTTGGACCATGTATAATAAGATATAATGGCTTAAGCCCTGTGGAGATGAGAATTAGATACAATTTTAGAGCAAATAGTCAAGAAATCTGCCTTAACCCTGCCCCCTCCTCTGATTAGCTGACCTGATTCAGAGATAAGTTTTTCAATTTTGAAATAAAGGAATCTGTACAGATCAGTGATTCTCAAATGCTCATCCATGAATAACATTAATCTTTGTTAAAGCTTTCTTTATTCTGCATGAAAATGAGAAAAGTAAAGTCTGTGTAGTAAATTTTTGATACCATTAAAATTTAATTCAATTCGTTTGGTATAAAGGACTGTGGCACTCTAATAGAAATTATAAAGATTAAAAATAAAACTTAGCTTTGCAAAAAGGGAACTAGCCCCACCTTAGAGCAAAAAGTGCTCAAAGCCGCAAACGGCTGGTAGCCGTTACTGATGCAATAACAAGAAGTCACATCCTGGAGTTGTTTGTTAGTAGCAGTTAAAGAAAATTTCCACAGTACCCTTAGGATGAACCTTTAGTTACTAGGACACATGATCATAATCACCCCATGTTTAAGCCAATCGCAAAATGCCACCCTCAGCTTCTGTACAGAGTCGCTTGCTTGCTTCACTATAAGAACCCCCTTAGTCTGTAAGCCAGCTGTGACTCTGGTGACCACCACCAGGAGTTCACCCCTGCGCAGGTTTGCTTTTTGGCCATTAAATCTTTTGAACTCTCCGAAGGACTCCAGCATTTGTTCTTTGCGCGATTGGGTGTAACAGGACAAAGTTTATTTGGTACAAAGATTTCCTAGTTTGAGTTCATCCTTGCTACCTTTGAGGTGAGAAAAGGGTAGTTCTTTTATTAAATAAGATTGATAGCAGTCTTCTAAATTGTTGGCAACCCTACAAGAGTCTTTAGGGCGGCCCTTGCTTTCCTTAATTTGGGAAGGATTCCGGACAATAATTTCTTGATTTCATTTAAGGTTTGAAAATGTAGCTGCTATACAGTTGATGAAAGTTCATTCTGGCCAGAAGCTATGGAGAGATTAAGCCAAGGAAGCAGCAAGCCTGGGAGGAAAAAAGGAATAAAAAAATCACTAAGCACCCCTTGTGTGTTTCTTTTTCTTTCCTTTCTCCCAAGACTGTGGACACCGACACAGGCATCAAGCTAAGATGAACTAATAACCGTATGCCTGCTTTGACCCTGACTGATACAAGAGCAATACCACCAATTAGGTGTCTCCTTGCCCATTGATAGGGGGTTCCTGTGTGAAATTCCAGGGTCCCCCCCCCTTTTTAATTTCACTAAATGATTTTGGAGAGAGAGAGAGAAACCACCATCTGTTCATGTATGTGCCCTGATCAGGGATTGAACTCACAACCTTAGCACACTGTGATGATGCTCTAGCCAACTGAGCTATCTGGCCAGGTCCAGGTCCCTTTCTTTTATAACAACACATTTGACTGTTATGTGAGGTGCCCCTACTTCTACTGTGGCACGAGAAGGTCCCTGGAAAATCAGCCTTGCTTGAGCTAACAAGAAAAGGCAGGCAAGTCTTACAGGCATTAGCATGTCTTCCAAAGAGTACAGCGGAAAGAGATGGCCCCAAAGAGGGACTTAGAAGGGTTTGCACTGCTGTTCACACTGCCAGACAGGAAAATACTGTCAAATGTTAAGCTTTTTGGCCTACTGCCTTGTTCAAGTACTCAGGACGCTGAGATTCAGTGTGGGCACCTCCACTAACACTGAGACCAGAGGCTTTACTCACAGCTAATATTTTGAAGGACATTTTCTATTCTAAGACACTATCTGTCCTAGGTGCTTTACTTGTGTTCTTTTATGAATCACCCCAGCAATGCTCATTATAATTCCCATTTTAAGGTAACCTAATACTTACAGAGGGGTTAAGTAGTTTCCCCAGTCAGTATTCAAACAAGTAGGCAGAAATGTATCATGCCTTGGGGATTTCATCTTAAACCACACTTTTTTTTTTTTTTTAACGAACATATTGTTTTAAAAATGCATTTAAAATATGCTGTGGAGAGCAATGAATAAATGTCTTAATTATGTGTAGGCTTCACACAATTTTCTTCACAAGGTCTATTACAAAATTGAATCACATTTACTATTCACAGAAGTGTGCTATGTAGGCATTTGCAGAAAAAGACATGTAGTCCATAGGTAGAAAATGAGATCTTTAAACTCAGGTTTTACTCTGCCAGTAGCCATGGCACTCCCTTTCACCCCACAACATTCAGAAGTTACATTTGCTGCCAGGTGATCCCCACACTCTAAATCCCTCTTGATGTATACTTCTAAGAAGCTTGAGCGTTAGGACCTTGCTGGGAATCAAAGAACGTGTATTCCTGGCCACTTTTACTTCTCTTATTCTAGTGATCTATTTCCTGTTGAGCCTGTTTTCCATTCCTATGATTCCAACCAGACTCTCCCTTGAGAAAAAAACCCAAATATTGTGGAAACAATTCTTTTAACTGGACATATCAGCTTTCACACATCAGTTTTATGTGGGTAATGCGCTAGTACTGAAACTGAATGCCTCAGTTGAGTAAACTGGAGATTCCTTTAACAGGAGTGATTGTATGGTTTGAAAACAAAAGTAAAAACGGGCAATTCACAAAGCGTTCAATAGGAAAAAAGCTCAACCGGGCCCAGGCCACCTTTCCTTTACCAGTTAACACAATAGCACCGCTGCATACACCTTTGATAAAACGGAAAAAAACCACGTGTCAGATTTCAACTAGACCACACAAGGCTTGCTGCTTAAACATTTTCAGCACGTCTGTAGTTACAGGCCTTTTAAACAAACGTGGGTGGCTCTGAAAAGAGCCTTTGGGTTAGGAGACAAGTCGCTTACTTGCGAGTCTACTTGGAGCTGGTGTACTTGGTGACGGCCTTGGTGCCCTCGGACACGGCGTGCTTGGCCAGCTCCCCGGGCAGCAGCAGGCGCACGGCCGTCTGGATCTCCCGGGACGTGATGGTCGAGCGCTTGTTGTAATGCGCCAGGCGCGACGCCTCGCCCGCGATGCGCTCGAAGATGTCGTTGACGAAGGAGTTCATGATGCCCATGGCCTTGGACGAGATGCCGGTGTCGGGGTGCACCTGCTTCAGCACCTTGTACACGTACACGGAGTAACTCTCCTTGCGGCTGCGCTTGCGCTTCTTGCCGTCCTTCTTCTGCGCCTTGGTCACCGCCTTCTTAGAGCCCTTCTTCGGGGCGGGAGCGGACTTCGCGGGCTCAGGCATGGCCAGGCCAAAAGAAAACAAGAAAAAAACGTTAGGAACAGCGAATGGGTAAGAGCGTATCGGCTTTTACTATTTATATAGAACCTGCCATGCAAATAAGGTGATAAACTACAATCCTGTGCCTGATTGGTGACTATTAGGAGCAACGTCATGAAAATTAGCCATGCCCAATCAGAACACAAGAATCCAAAATTTGCATTTTCACTTCCTGAGGTTTTTTGAACTCATCATGTCTGGACGTGGAAAACAAGGTGGCAAGGCGCGAGCCAAGGCCAAGACGCGGTCCTCGCGGGCCGGGCTGCAGTTCCCTGTGGGCCGCGTGCACCGCCTGCTCCGCAAGGGCAACTACGCCGAGCGGGTCGGGGCCGGCGCGCCCGTGTACTTGGCGGCGGTGCTGGAGTACCTGACAGCCGAGATCCTGGAGCTGGCTGGCAACGCGGCCCGCGACAACAAGAAGACGCGCATCATCCCGCGCCACCTGCAGCTGGCCATCCGCAACGACGAGGAGCTCAACAAGCTGCTGGGCAAAGTGACCATCGCGCAGGGCGGCGTCCTGCCCAACATCCAGGCCGTGCTGCTGCCCAAGAAGACCGAGAGCCACCACAAGGCCAAGGGCAAATGAATCATCTGAAGTATTCCTGCTGGCGCAGCCTACCACGTTTCCTTTTACCCAAAGGCTCTTTTCAGAGCCAACACATTTTCACATAAAAAGAGCAGGTATGGACAGTAGTCTGCCCACGTGTAGTTAATCATATCTCCAGTCACTACAGCTTGTTCACTGGTAGTTAACCATCTTGTCCAATTCTGACGCTACTCTGCTGCTTTAATGTTACCTAGGAAAAGGTTTTTAGAGAAAATGCTTAAACATGGATTTTGTATATTTGAAGTAAAGCAAATTACGGGAATATTTATTTACAAGCCTCTGTAGTCAAGATGGAGTTTGATTCCAGCGTTTTTCTAGGTAGGGGAAAAACCAAAAGTGAATAACTTGAATTTCTAGGTCTGCAAATTGTCCCCGACGGAAGGCGGGTGGGAGTGGTAACCTGGAGTTTGCCCGGTCATCTCTGGTCCGTTTATCTGGAGTTTTCAAACCACCAAGATCGCTGCCACATAGGTCAAAGTTTTCAGACTATAAAAACGCCGTCAAGCACCTCGTCTCAGTTAAAAAGTAACCGTCTCAGAAAAAGCAAAATACAAGTTCTCAATGGGTGATCCTTTGATTCTTAGACCCCATTACATACATATATTGAGTAAGAATTGGCACTTTTTCAGGACCCTTAATTGGTTCCCTATTTACATTTTTGAAATGCAAGAAACTACAATGTTAATAAAATTAGCTGCTTTTTATTACAAAGTGGAGAAAGTGAAGGGTGGATCAATTCATCCAGTTTGTAAAATCCACCAATCAGTTGGTTTACTTTTCAACCAATAGTTTCTCTGCGCGGGAGTTTTGAAAAAGCGCGAAACCAATCAGAATGTTTTCCAGGCTATATAAAGGCCACCTCTTCTCCTTTATTGTCACTGTTTTCCACTGTTGTTGAAATGGCCCGAACTAAGCAGACTGCGCGGAAGTCCACGGGCGGGAAGGCCCCTCGCAAGCAGCTGGCCACTAAGGCGGCCCGCAAGAGCGCGCCCGCCACCGGCGGCGTCAAGAAGCCGCATCGCTACCGGCCTGGTACGGTGGCCCTGCGTGAAATTCGCCGCTATCAGAAGTCTACCGAGCTGCTGATCCGCAAGCTGCCCTTCCAGCGCCTGGTGCGCGAGATCGCGCAGGATTTCAAGACCGACCTCCGCTTCCAGAGCTCGGCCGTGATGGCGCTGCAGGAGGCGTGCGAGGCGTACCTGGTGGGGCTGTTCGAGGACACCAACCTCTGCGCCATCCACGCCAAGCGCGTGACCATCATGCCCAAGGACATCCAGCTCGCGCGCCGCATCCGCGGGGAGAGGGCATGAGCTTTCTTAGCGAGCGGTAACCTTGAATCCAAAGGCTCTTTTCAGAGCCACCTACACTTTCAGCATGAAGAGCTGTAGACAAAAGGGTTGGTAACGGCTTCTTGCAAAGGACAGTAAGCACCGTTCTTGAGAAACATAGGCACTGAGGCAGAACTTCCTTGTACAGGTGAAATTTAAATAGGCTCCTATTTAGCTAGAACACTCGAACCATAGACAGGATTTACTCAGTTTACTTAAAATGAGTCCTGAACACCTTCGGGCAATGCAGGAGTTGTGTATTCACTCATGTTTTGCAATCATTAGCATCGAGAGCTCCTAGAGGGTGGCGGTTGGTAAACAAGTCTATTCAGGAGTTCAGTAAGTAGCTCTGCACTTAAGAACACTAAAATTCCAGGTTTAACTACAGGACCTGGCTTTACTAAGGTCTACCCACTGAAACACTCTTAAGAGGCACGTCTTTTTTTAAAGACCGCTGTAATTTTTCTAGTTCTATGTATTGTTACAGTTTTAAATGTGTTGAGATTTGTTTGAAATGGTTTGACTAGGGACAGTTAGGTGGAGATTTGTTTTTATAATGTACTGGTTTAAACTGGCTTGACTTCTGGTCAAGTAGGACTGCTTGGTTTAGTGTCTTCTGATATTTCAGATGTCTCCTAAACTTCCTTTTGGCAGCTTTGTACCCCACAAGTGAGTAGTAGGTTATATGAAAAAGTCCCAAGATGGGAACTTGGCTGGTTAGCAGGAGAAAGGATGTAAATAAGATTTTCAGGTGTTTTGAGTGGTGCTTGGCAACAGTGGGCTAGATGGTTTCCTTGTATTTTGGGTAGCTCGGAAGGGGCAGTGATCGTGTGAAAGTCGAGTTATATGGGCACACATGATAAAAGGTGAGGTTCTTTACCTACAAAAGGTTGGATTTGGGATGTGTATATTCTGTTGACCCCTCCTAAAGCTTTGTTTCCACCTGTTTGGTCATTGATTACGGAGAAACTAGTGCTTTAAGGAGGCATCTTTGCTGTCTGCTTTTTCATGTCAATTCCCATCTTGGTGTAAAGTTAAAAGTGACTTTCCCATTAAATTTTTGTCCTTTTCAAACAGAACTACGAGGGCATTGTTTTACTGATAATTGATAATCAGGATTTATAATGAGCAGAACCGAGGTCAGAGCCTGGAGGACTTGACAGTTTGGGGACCAGTAACAGTTTAGGCGTAGTTTGGGCCTTGCTGATAATGTCAAGTCCCAGACCCCCCACAGGTCCCCTTAATGTACGTGGTTCTAAGTTCCCCTCAGGTCATTCTCATGAATGCCATTTTTTTGAAGTCTATTCTTTCTATTGCTGTTTTTGTATCAATGAGAAGGGCATCCTGTCTGTGAACTCTCACCAGGAGTAGATTTACAAATTGTATGTTTTATTTCCGTCATGAATTAAATGTTCTCTAAAGCAATGATCTGTGACAACGTGCATCTAAGTTTGATATCATGACAGATCTGAGGTCTCAAAGTGGACTGCAAGTTACAACTGGCATGTCTTCTAAATGAGCTGAGAAAGATCCACCAAGATCAAAGACAGGACTGAGGCAGGAAGAACTGCAGCTTCTGTATTTGAAAAGTATATCCAAACCAGGAGGGTGTGTGTCACTGGACTCCAAACTCAATCTGACCTTGTTCATGACCATTGAGGCCTCCCTCGAGGTTTCAAAGTGTTTTCCTGATTTCCCAAGTCCTGTGAGCTGATTGCAACAAAGCTACCGTTTGGACTCCCAGGGATGTCAAACACTCTTCACGACTCAAAATAATTTAATTCTAACTAGAGCTGTATCATTTTCTTTTCTTTCCCACTGAAACAATTCTTGCCAGTATTTACAATTCATTTGTGTTGTCCTAGGAAGCGCCAGTGTCCTTAACTCACCATTATTTCCTCTTATTTATACCATCTCTAAGTGTGACCTATGGCAGGGATTGCCATGTCTCCGGAATTTGATATTTTTTCTTATTTAGTATACATTAAACACCACAAGCTTCCTTTGCCACCAAGTATGGCCATTATTTTTGGTCAGTGATATCTTAGCAAAGGTGAAATTATACCATCCCTCAGGGTTTCAACAAATGGTGGGAGTATTAACTTCCCTATCTTTCTTTCTTCAAATCAGAATATGAACACAGATAGCTGGAGCCAACATCTTGGGCCACAAGGTACTTGGCACATTAAGATTGAGAACTAGAATGACAGAAGGGACCTTACCTTGATGCGAAGGTAGCTTCCAAAGCCACTGCCAGGCAGATCATTTTCAAGGTCAAGGAAAAAAAAAAAAAAAAGGCTCACAGACCAACTGAAGTTTTCTGAATTCCACAGTTTAATTTTATTGAATTAAAACATACAGCAAGAAACAAGGGGAAAGAGATTGGTAAATTAACACATTTCAGATAGATTGCAAATGAGAAATCACACTACTCAGATGCTTAGTTTCCTGTTTCACATCTTTCTCCTCTCCCCTTTCCCCCTTCCCTCTGCTTCCTCTCTGTGAATTTCTTCTCTGCTGAGAGTGAAGGGACAACCAGAGTTGAGTAAAGGAGCCCAGCAGATGGGAGGCTGTGTACTCAGCCCTGCAGCCCTCCAACAGAGCAAACCTGTAGGTTCAATGAACTTTAATCTGCTGTCCACAAAATTGAAATTTGAACAATACACATTTTTGTAATTCCTCTCTCTTGCTCTCCTCTTGCCTCTGATGGTGGCCGCTGCCACCATCACAGCTGCCCGGCCCATGCAGGTTCGCATTGGATTCCGACAGCCGGTAAAGAAACAACGGAGCCAAAAACTGGTGGGCCATCATCTTTAATCCTAGCTTGCGCCCGGCGGGCAAGTAAAAACACACACTGGCCTCCAAAACCCACTCACATTCAGTGCTCACAAAGCCACTGACTTATCCGAGTTTCCTAGAATCAAAGGTTTCTAGCTCACCAGACTTATTCACCTCTGTTCCCCATCTCCTTTCTTCTCTCTGCACAAACTGGCTTCTCACTCAACACTCCGCCATCTTGGCTGCTTCTCCTGGCCTCCTCCACGTGGCCTTTCTCTTCTCTCTTCTCTGCTCTCTGCTCTAATGCTAATCTCAGGAACCAAGAGAGCAGCTTCTGTTCTGCCCCCCCCCCCATTTTATAGTGTAGATTCAAAACCTTTATTCCAATATACAAAATAGGGAAGTCTCTAATACAAAGTCACTTATCTGAGGCATGATGGGATTGCACCACCCCACATCAAAAAGGGTGGGAAAGGCTTAATCCCAAAACCAAGCCCCAGGCTACAAGGATTCTGCCTGCCCACAGCCCGCCCCCAACACACAATATCACCTGGGCAACAGCTTCCATGTGGGCAGCGCCATCTTTAAAGTGAGCATATATATTTTATCTGCCCAACACTCGACCTTCTAGAACTAACTGTCTCCAGGGAACTTGAAGTTTTAAGGTTAAGTCAATCCAGTTTTTGGCAATGCGAATGTGACCTTTAGACGGATGCTCCCCTTCCCTTTGTTTAATCACCGTTTCAACATCCATTTTATTTATTTTTCTTGTCTCACAGTTGAATAGGTATCCATTCTAAATGACTAGGTTCGCTGAGGACTGCTCACTGCTCTTTTCCTAGTACCTGCCACTTTCTGAAACTTAAAAGGCTCTCAATAAATGAACGCAGAGCCCTACATCCTTCCACTTAGCACTTCAATTAGGGAAAAATTTTAGTCACTCAGATCTGTGTTAGACTTCTCTGAACCAACCCCACCCCAACTCCATGATTCCACAGAAAAGCACATGAGAGGGCACTTAGAGCACAGAATTACAAGTTCCTGGTTTGCGTGCTAATCAAGATGTTTTGAAAACACACAGTGGAAGCTGTATTGTTGATTCCCAGCCTGTTCAAGAGAAGACTGTGCAAGCCTGGCATCTTTGCTGGCCATCAGCCAAAAAGACATTACCCAGAACAAAGAGGCTTTTTTTTTCCCCCTTGGCCTGTTTCAGATTTCCTTCTCTTTTCTTTTCTCTTGTAAAACCTATTTCATTTTTTTTAAAAGAGGTCTAAAATGGCTGTTACTTGCATAACTGTTTGAGATACTCTTTCTCAAACCTCATTTTGAGGGAGAAAGGACTCAAAGGGCTGACTGAGAAAGTTTGAAAAATCACAAACCCCAGCTGTGAATTCCTTATCAGCTCCCTAATATGAACTTGCAGCACCAGCAAGAGAATGAGATGTTGAATAATCAAGGACAGACAGTCCGAACCTCCCATCCCCCTCCCATCCCAGAAACACAAAAGTCACTTAGATCTGCAAACAAAGAAGTAAAAAAATAAAAAACAAAAACAAAACAAAACACAAAAACCAAACCCATGCACTTATCACGTGAAAGCTAAAGCTGTAAAGATATAGAAAATGTAAGAAATCGAACTTCGGGGAGCTTGTGCTTTGGTGCTATTCCACGTGCTCCACTGGCTATTAATAAATTCCTCTTCATGAAGTTGTGTGGACGTCTCTCCTCTGTCGGCTATGATTCCTGCTACCATTTTGGTTCCACAGTCCCAAACCCAATCCCTCATCAGATGTATGGTACCATTTTATCTGTTACCGGACAGGGGACTGGGCCCTTAAGGTCTGCGGAGGGACAGCCAGTAATGAGTAGGTTCTTGACTCTGCAGGGAAAATTTCACAAACACAAGTCCAGGTGATTTTTAAAGTAAAGTTGACTAAACCTAGGGACAGTGAAGCAAGGCCTGTAATAGGAAAAAAACAAAAAAACAATCAAAAAAGGGAGAGCCTAGGCGGGGTTACCTTGGCTCTCTGAAAAACTTATTGGAAAAGATAAGAAAAAGGAAAACTTGGAAACAGGGTCAAGGGGTTAGCTCAGGATGAGCTGCCACTGCCCTCCGTCCGCTCCCTTGGTTGCAGTCTTGGGAAGACCCTTAAAATTTATTTAGAAGATGAACACTGATGTGTGTGTGTGTGTGTGTGGGGGGGGGGGGCGCAGTGAAAGGGAGAAGAGAGAAGGGACATGCGCAGGAATGCTCCCAATCGGGTTGAGTTTTTATTTTTAAATTGGGAATTCAGGCGTGGTTTTATGACAGGTTCTCGTAGAATATTCATCAGACTTTGTAGGTGTGACACCCCACCCCACCCCCACCCCCACCCCTACCCCCACCCCCACCCCCACCCCCACCCGCCGCTTCCAAGAGCCGGTGACTGGCCAGCCCCAGGAAAAGGCGCCAACAGCCACGGTGTGGGGGTTGTCGTCGAGCACCTGAGCTAGGAACCAAAACATAAAGCCTAGATGTTATTTCTAAGGTGAAACCATGCAGCTGGCTGTCAACTGCTCAGCCAGTTTATTCAGCTGTTTCCCGTCCTAGCTGCAAGGAAAATTTCTTACTATCCTGTCTCATTACCCATTCAATGACTTATATGACACCCGCCCCTCCAAAGGCAGTGATCTTTAACAATTCTTTAGAAGGATGTTAATATTAATCTATTCTCAAAGATATGTATGGCAATTCCGCCAAGATGACAATACCACCTAGTATTAAAGCTCCTCATTGGAAAATGTGGGTGGCTCTGAAAAGAGCCTTTGGGTTAGGAGACAAGTCGCTTACTAGCGAGTCTACTTGGAGCTGGTGTACTTGGTGACGGCCTTGGTGCCCTCGGACACGGCGTGCTTGGCCAGCTCCCCGGGCAGCAGCAGGCGCACGGCCGTCTGGATCTCCCTGGACGTGATGGTCGAGCGCTTGTTGTAATGCGCCAGGCGCGACGCCTCGCCCGCGATGCGCTCGAAGATGTCGTTGACGAAGGAGTTCATGATGCCCATGGCCTTGGACGAGATGCCGGTGTCGGGGTGCACCTGCTTCAGCACCTTGTACACGTACACGGAGTAGCTCTCCTTGCGGCTGCGCTTGCGCTTCTTACCGTCTTTCTTCTGCGCCTTGGTCACCGCCTTCTTGGAGCCCTTCTTCGGGGCCGGCGCGGACTTGGCTGGCTCAGGCATTCTGAATTACCTTCAAACAGAAAAGCAATAGAATGAATGTACTTACACAGATGGTCTATATTTGTAGGTCCTCTATGCAAATTAGGCTTAGACAAACTCAATCCCTGATTGGATGAAAGCATCCACTAGAAACTTGAAGCAATCAAGAGACTGTTTATGAGGAAGCAGCTCTGGACTCTTTTCAGTGGAATTTTCGTATTCACAGCATTTCAAAAAATCAATGCCCTATCAGTTGTATCTAATTATGAACCTCCTCTCTCCCTCGAACAAAATCTATAGAGACAAAGCGTGATATAAATTCATGATTGCGTAGTTTCCTGCTGAATTAGTTACTGGTTTCTGATGCCAGAACAGAGCACCTCCGAGTTAGCTGCATATGTGTTGATTATGCCACTGACGTTTCCAACGTGGTCTGATAAAAGCCTGAAGCATTTAAGCATTTTCAGAATCAAAGAACCGTCACATTATCACCACGATGGGATTTTTCTGTTATCCGGGGACGGAGTATCTGAAAGAGATCCCCGTGTTTCTGAGAAGGTTAAGTCAAAAGCTTTAATAAAGGATGAAATTGAACTGGATGGGTCATAATTAAACGCAGAATTTTTGAGAAGGTTGAGAAACCCGGGAATTTTCATTTTCGCCTCTTCCCAAACTTAATCCAAAACTGGAGATTAAGGAAACTGACAAGAAGATTAAACAAAAACCCATTATTGCGTAAAGCATGTTAAACTCAACGTAGATTAAGGGCGAAGAGCTAAATGGAAATATAACTCAGTAACAGGTAGGTTATTTTTAAAAGTGAAACTGATAGCAATCACAAAACGTATTGTTCATGGCGCGAAATTTGAATATTTGGACCAATCAGGAGTAGTTTGACGTTATAAATAAGAGCGAAACGAGCTGAAGACTCAGTTGACTGCTGTCATGGCTCGTACCAAGCAGACTGCGCGCAAGTCCACTGGCGGGAAGGCCCCGCGCAAGCAGCTGGCCACCAAGGCGGCCCGCAAGAGCGCGCCCGCTACCGGCGGCGTCAAGAAGCCGCACCGCTACCGGCCCGGCACGGTGGCCCTGCGCGAGATCCGCCGCTACCAGAAGTCCACCGAGCTGCTGATCCGCAAGCTGCCCTTCCAGCGCCTGGTGCGCGAGATCGCGCAGGACTTCAAGACGGACCTGCGCTTCCAGAGCTCGGCCGTGATGGCGCTGCAGGAGGCGTGCGAGGCGTACCTGGTGGGGCTGTTCGAGGACACCAACCTGTGTGCCATCCACGCCAAGCGCGTGACCATCATGCCCAAGGACATCCAGCTCGCGCGCCGCATCCGCGGGGAGAGGGCGTAAATTACTAGTTACCCTTAACCTTGAATCCAAAGGCTCTTTTTAGAGCCACCTACCCTTTCAACTTAAAGAAAGCTGCAGGCAAAAGGTTTTCAAGACAAATGTGTAGAGGGTGGACAGCTTCCTGAGAGTAGCGTTGTGGCAGCCCCACTTTCTCCGTTCATCCGCCCCGCCCCTTCCTGCGGCACCGTGTGCTGCATTCTCCTTCAGGCCTTTCTTTTAGTACCAGCGGAGTGCGCTGTTAATGCTGTCTGTTCCAGTTGGCGGGAGCAGTACTTCCTCAAACAGGTCTGGAGTTGTATCTATACTTATAACCAGGAAGGTTGAATTTGGAACTATAAGCCCATTTTGCACTCTACTTGAACATGAGATTGAAACTGGCAGAACGCAGGTGTCGCACAGAGAAAGCTGAGAGTTACCCTCTGGTTACTGGGAATCGTCAATCACTGACCCCAGCTTCCCAATTTCCTCCCAATATAATTCTGTAACAGACAACGCTCGAGTTGTGGATTTAATAAGTTTCCACAATTAGCAATGGGACCTCTTAGCCTGGAGCGATTCTGAAACGGAGCTCTTTGAATTCCCCTGTAATGTAGGAAAATCAAGCCCCAGGGAGGAGCCAGCAATTCAACAACTGCAGTCTCTACGTGGACTTATGTTTCTGTTTGTTTTTTTATTTTTAAATGTCTTCTCTCTCCTTTGTGTTTTCTTCCCTTTCTTACTGCTTTTCCTTTTCATGTAACAGTCTCAAAAATGACAAAGCCAGGGATGGATGACAAGTTAGTGATTGCCCCAGGACAGGGAAGAGGCAAGTGAATTGACTGTTAAGGTATAAGGTAAGGAGTTCCTTGTTAATGGTGAAAGTTTGTGTCTGAATCATAGTGGTGGTTACATGAATTTACCTCTGTATGGGGTAAGAGTGCATAGAGCGTATCCACCCACATATCCAAATGAGAGCGAGTAAAACCTGCTAAGAACTGAATAAGACCTGCAGTCTACTTGGCACTTGGTTTCAATATTATATAGGATGTCTTCATTAGGGGAAACTAGGTTTAGCGACTGTACTTCAAATTAATTATGTAAAAAAAACCCAGTGGGAACAGTCTTTAGAAGTTGCTACTTTGTATTGTTTAGGATTCTGTGGCTTGCTTAACATATCAATTTGAGTTGTTTTCATGTAAACAGAATTCTTTTTTTTCTTTATTCTCCCTTTTCGAATGATGACATATTCATTTGGCAGAGTTTTGGTTGATTTCTGTTGGTACATGATTTTTGGAGACATTGCTGCTCCTACCTCAAAAGTAAACTGAGTTTCAAAGTTTGATATTTAAAATATTCGAGTTTGATATCAAATTTTCTGGTGGGGTACTTGGCCAAGTTAAGCATTGCTGTTGAGGACAGTGCACTTGATACATCATAAGTGTGGAATGTTAAGGGGGAAAAACCACAGGCCCCAAACGGCATCACTGATGATAAGAACCCAAGATATCAAACCTAGATTTTAACACCTGATCTAATTGCAGTTTCAACATCTTTCCTTTTTCTGGCCAAGCACTAGTAAGATAACCAGTCACATGAGCACTTTTTATACCTTTAGAAAGAAGAGACAGTCTGCACGATAAAAACCTTTCTGTTCTCTTTCCGCAAAGAAAAGATGTCTGCGACTAAGAGGAATTCTTTCTTTTCTTTTGTTAATAGCTCACTTGCCCCATTCCTTGTGAGATGCTGCTTAATTTATGAATTGGTTAAGAAAGCCAATTACATCTTCAAATTTACTTGTTAAATTTTTTTTGTTTTAGGAAAATTTTATTTAATCTATTGGGGTGACATTGTTTAATTAAACTATACAGGTTATTGTTGGAATCCATGGGAGTCCGAAAGACCAGAGTAACAGGCTTTATTGAAAGGAAGAAAGGAACCCTGCCGGGCACTTCTCCTGGGGGAGAAGAGCACCGGTTACAGACTAGGGGTGAGTTATATAGTGTTTGGGAGAGCTTGCGGGGATACTGAGGCAAAAGTCCTGGTATGTCCGGAATGCTCCTCCTTGGGGGCTTGGAGCATGTGGGTGTTGAATCAAAAGTCCTGGTGTGTCCGGAGCCCCTCCTTGGGGCGGCTTCTCAGCTTTTTGGAATTCCTCTGTCTCAGGGGCGATAGTCCAGTAAGGGCGAGGTCTGACAGATAAGCGGAACATCAAGAGGGCAGTTTGGAGTTCACGTATCTATCAGTTATAGGTGTAAAAGGTATAATACATCATCGGTATATTGCATTGTGTGTTCACCACTGCAGGTGTAGTCTCCCTCCATCACCACCCGTCTCCCCGCTCCCCTCCTTCACCTCCCGCACCCTCTTTGCCTCTTGCAATACCCACACTGTTTGTGTGCAAAAGTTTTCCTTTTCCTCTGCTTAATCACTTCACCTTCTTCACACAGCCCCCAACCCCCAACCCCATCCCCTCTGACGTCTGTCAGTCTGCTCTCCGTATCTGTCTCTCTGTTTCTATTTTTACTTGTTTTGTTCATTAGATTCCACATATACGGGAAATCATCTGGTACTTGTTTTTCTCTGACTGGCTTATTTCACTAAGCATAATAAAATTTTTGATTGTTATTTTTTTACACAATAAAAACCACCTCTTTTAATATTCTGTACTTTAAGAACACCTTTTATATCTTAATGGGCTCATGTATTAGCTCAGCACATTTTTTAAAATATAATGCAAACTTCTAAAAATGACTGCATTTTTATTACTGTCACTTGCATACAGTTCCTTTCCTTGGTTTTAGAGATGACAGCTTTACTTGAATTTCGTGCCCGAACCCCAGGAAACTACAAACATCCCACCATCTTCTGTCTAACACAGGGATTAGCTCCTGGCTATTTGCATTCTTTTCCTCAGTAATTCTTCATTATTTAAATGTATGCTCAAATTGTTTAAATTAAAGCAGACTGCTGCTGTTATATTAGAAATGGTTTCAAATCCTTCCTTGTGCTCTAGTCATGTCTGTGTCATAAATTATTTGCCTTAAAAATGTCAGGAAGAATTTACTGTTAAAAAAGTATAAGTCATTTTGCTTACAGTAACTCAATTATTATGAAATATTTATGGGATAAGGCCACTAAAACTCAGGCTGTTATGATGAGTTAACAATCGGGCCCAACAGCAGCTTGAGAGCAGCCTCTGAGTCCAAATCCAAAGCCTGGTTGGGTTGCTTGGCAACATACGTCTTTAACAATTCCTTTGTTTCCTGGGGTTTAGGCTTGTTCCAATTCCAGTGTGGAAATAAATGACCCAAGAAAATCCATAGGATGAATAAATCTTTAAACACACAGAAACATACAGGGATGATTCCTTTTATGTGCACATTCTACAATCCTGATTAGAATTTCTCCTTTTCTAAGTCAGAAAACCTCCCTAGCCCATTTTGCTTAAGGCTCGAGATGCAGGGGCGGGGACTCAGGGCGGTTTCCCGCCCCTTCCGGCCTTCTGTTTCAAACAGGTCCGCCCAGTTCTTACTTAAGAGGCTGCAGGAGGCAGCGTGAGGACTAGTGTCTCAGTGACTAGTCTCTTGTCTAGTCATGTCTGGTCGCGGCAAAGGCGGGAAGGGTCTCGGCAAAGGGGGCGCCAAGCGCCACCGTAAAGTCCTGCGCGACAACATCCAGGGCATCACCAAGCCCGCCATCCGGCGCCTGGCCCGGCGCGGCGGCGTCAAGCGCATCTCCGGGCTCATCTACGAGGAGACTCGCGGGGTGCTCAAAGTGTTCCTGGAGAACGTGATCCGGGACGCCGTCACCTACACGGAGCACGCCAAGCGGAAGACGGTCACGGCCATGGACGTGGTCTACGCACTCAAGCGCCAGGGCCGCACCCTCTACGGCTTCGGCGGCTGAGTCACCCGTTTCCACCGCCCTAATCCTTCATCCACCAAAGGCCCTTTTCAGGGCCGCCCACTTTCCCTCGGAAAGAGCTGTGCGCGGCATTCCTGCCTTGCGGGGAGACGTTTCTTGGGTTTGATGTCAGCGGAGTCTTCACGTTTATCAGTAACCGCAGGCGGAATGGTGGCTTCTCCACGACAGTCTCAGGCTGTCTGTACGCAGGGACCCAGGAGCCGTGGTGCCCCTGTCCATCGGAAGGAAACGGAGTTTGCAGTGGGGGTGCAGGCAGGAATAAGAGCAAGCCTGGGGTGCGGTGGTCCGTGTAAGACCCGAACCCTCGATGGAAGACCGCTCTGAAGTCCCCGGGTCTTTGGCAGGTACCCGGCCCGCCCATTTTCCCCTCTAAAAGCATCAAAGGTTATGTATGGCGGGGAGTCTTACAAACTGCTGAGTGTGTCTTTTAATCGCGGTTTGGAGGGGGGCGGGGGCTCAAATATAAAGTACATCACAAGGGTGCTGCCGCCGCCCACAGGAACCGAGATCGAATAAAATAATCAGAAAAATGCTGGGTGTTCATTCTTGATGTATTTGCCCGGAGGGAGATGAGCAGTTGGGCTTCACCTGGCCCCCTGTCTCCTCCCAGGCTTGGAACTGAGTGTGGTCACGTGATCTCCCCACGCTCCCCGCAAAAAAAAGTGGATTGGGTTTAAATGTAATTAAACAGGATTTTCCATTTTCCATTCTCTGGGGAGTCCCCTCTGTAAGCAGTTGTACATTTCAATTGACTAAAGGCTAGGGGATTAGTGTTACTAAATCGAGTTTTAACTTTCTCTGAAACCTGAGGGCCTCACTTTGCATTTGTGAAGGCGGGGCGCTCCCTCCAGAGGTCACTGGCTCTGGGCGCTTTCCCTTCTGCCCCGCCTACTGCCTCCAGCTCCTCTTTCTCTCCATAACTCTGCCTTCTGTAAATCGTTAAGATTTTTTCTCCATTTTCAGAAGTACGTCCTCAGATTGATAACAACCAACTAAATACTTTGCATCTTTGATTTAATGCTTGAGAAAAGTATTTTTAAACAGGAGACAAGTTTAATCATATACTAAGGTGACCAACTTTTTTACAATGAAAAGGACAAATAAATTGAAGAAAACTATCAGAAATAAAATATTTTATTCATTGCAACAATAATACACTATAATATGATAAATGCATAATAAAAACATTTAATATTTTATATTGTAATTATGCTTACATGCCTATTAATTGTTTAATAATTGTAAGAACAAAGTACTAATTCATTTTAGATACAAATATGTCACATCATATGCAATGGATCAACTCTGCATCGATTGAATATGGACATTTACAGATTAGTCTTCCAATATCAAAGAGGACATGTAGGAGGATACTTTTCCAGGGAGGACATAACTTACTAAAGTAGGACTGTCCTTAAAGGAGGACTATTGGTCACTTTATCATATACACAAATTGTGTGCGACATCTGAGAAAATCTTATTTACATAAAACTTTATAGATTAGAAACACACAGTATTTGTATTTTCAGACCATAATAGAGCCCCAGGATTCAAACAAGTTTGATATCAAGTTGGCATTATAGAGTTATTTGCTCTGCCACAAAGAAATTATAGTGGAAGTGAATTTGGGGGTAGGCATCCTGATAAAAGTATTGATGGCTGCTTAAGAAAAAAATACTTCTGCTGCTTGCTGGCTCTGCTAACAGGTTTCTCTCTCCAACACTGGAGGAAATATTGAATTGGCAGTTCAGATCTATAAAGGCTGTAGTGCCAAGATGGGGACAGACAGTGGTGGGGATCAGCCGGTTTGCACCGGTTATGCAGAACGGATACCTAATTCTTGTTGAGTTAGGCGAACCAGTTGTTAAAATGGCACTTGTAGTCACGGTTCTCTCTAAGTGGCCACCTAGGCAGCTGCCCAATGTGGAAATCACAAATTTATATTCCTTACTGTTTTTTAAACATCTATCTGTGCAACACAGTATTAAGTGCGTGTAGTATTGTTCATTCTGTCCACAGGTGAAAAATATTGCAAGTGAGGACGCCAGTCAAGAAGCAATATTGAAATATCTTAAGTGTTTTTATTTTTGGTCAGGTAGTATTTAATTTTTTATTAATATTTTAATACTCATAACATAATCTAGTTTTGTGTACCTCTTTTATTGTTCTTAAGTATTAAATGCATGAAATAGTAAACTATCTTGGTATATCATTATTTTTTAAATTTAAAAACGGTCAGTAGGCCAGAGAACCTGTTGTTAAATTATTTGAATCCCACCACTGGGCACAGGTCTTGGAGTCTCGTTTCTCACTGTGTCTGGTACAGGTGGAAAGACTTTATCAAGGCTGCAAAATTTATTTTATGTTTGACAGGACAAAAAACAGGTAAAAATATTCATTCGTTGCACAGTATTTTGGCCCTTAGAGAAGGTAGTCTGATGTGTGGGTTTTCTTTTCTGTGCTATTTTAATAAGAGAACAAGAAAGTAGACAGTTCTAAGGTATGGTTGTGCACATACTGGGCTAATTTAATATTCAAAGCAACCCTATGACTCAGACATCAGTGTTACTATCTCAGTTTTAGAAATATTACTGAGGTCTATGGTGTATAAGAATTTGTTCATGTTCACACAGTGGAGCTGAGCTTTCAAGACCGAGAATCTAGCCCCAGCCCCAAGGAGCCGCGGTGTTTTTTTCTTCAAAGTCTCCAGAAATAGTAAACAATCCTTTCCATGCTATCTTCCTGTGCTTGTGGTGGGATATGTCTCCCATGTTCCATAGTCTTTGTAGGGAAGTCAGCTTTTTACCTCTATTCTCTTAAGAGTTCTTGGCTGAGCCTGAGAATTAAATTGACATAAGACCGAAAGGGGAGCAGAAGAGGCCACCCCGACATGTGCTGCTATTTGGCGTGTGAATTATTTTGATCTGAAGGCAATGAAATTCCAGCAAATTCAAGAAAAACTTTTATGCCTAAAATAATAATTTAGATAGGGGGCCTACCCCAGAAAGAGAATTATTAACAGAGTTCACTTTTATCTGAATGACATATGTATAGAACAGGGCAACCATGTGATTAACAAACATCTGTTCTTCGGTTTCTGTGAATTGTCTTCTTTTCTTTGGAGCCCCAGGCCGATCCTACTCCTTAGCAGACAAGCCTCAATTGCTTGACTAACGTTGGGTCTTACCTTTTTTTTTTTTTTTTTTTTTTTTGGTGCTTTTTTGTATATAGAATTAAAATTGTTTTTCTCCTGTTAATCTGTGTTATGTGAATTTGATTATTAGGCCAGCCAAAAAATCCAGAAGGGAAGAAGGAAGCTTCTTATTCCATCTCCCAAAAGACACATTAACAAGAGAAAAAGCATGCAAATGTATTTAATATGTAAATATTTTTTTTTCCTGACTTGGGCACCCTCATTAGGAAATGATGACATTTGCAAGTCCCTAAGAGAGGACTGCAATAGGATGGAATGACTTTAGAGCAGCAAGAATGCAGGAGGAGACCTGGGAGGAAGGTGTGGTTACTTACTACCGGACACTGAGAATTGGACTGAAAGGCAAAACTTTCCACTTCTTTTTCTAGGCTGTCCTGCTGGTCCTGAGAATTAAGTGCACATACGTCAGATTAACTCAAGAGAAGCATAAAAGTTTTATTTTTCATTTCATAGGAAAGAGTCAGAACATGGTTAGGCCTTATATCCTAGGATACACAGAGTAGGTAGTCATTGTGAAATAGTAACTAAAATATATGGGGTGACTGAAGGAATAAGGGTTATTTTAACCAGGTCTGTTTGAACAGATTTCTCTCAGCCTTGACTCCTCATCTCCAATGACAAGAACGTCCTTTTCTTCCTGGTACAGGGCAGGCGCATTTCACGTGGAATAATTATTTGCTTTCAGAAAGAAAAGGTGAGGTCAGAGCCTCATTTTGTGCATTTGGTTTATTCCCAATGACTTCAACTCAGAATAATCTTTGCGCCAAAGCAGTATATTTTGGAGTGGAATATTCTGCTCCCTTGCACTGATACTCTTCTTCTCTGTGTGCCTGGATGTTATCTCACTATTTGTAGTATACTTCAGGAAGGGTGGCTCATGATCTACGAAGTGATGAGAGAAGATCTCAGGAGGTAGTTGAAATTGCGAATAATTGGAAAACAGTCATAGGACCCCAAAAAGCTAACCGAGAAGAATCAGGGAGAATATAGCAAATGAGTCAGGAAGAAAAGTACCACAAAATCTCATGAGATTGTGCGGTAGGAGTAATAAACAAGGCCAGAAGTAGTAAAAATTAAATTCCTACTCTGATTTTGCAATTAATAAATAGGTCACTGGTAAAGATGGCAAGTATATTTGTTAGTATGATTGTTGCAGAGATCATAGAATCATAGCAACTCCAGAACATTCTAGCCTTGAAAACTTGATAAAATGGGGAGGAGCTAGTAATTGATAGGGCTGTGGGTCAAGTTGAAAGATAACACGGGAACAATTTTTTTTCATTTTCTGTTGCATGAGGTTTTAGAACTGTTTCTATATATCTCTGCATCGCTGATTACAAATCTGAAATCTAATTTTTGGTGCACGCTCTAGTTTTTAGGCAATTTTAATTTCTTTTGTTACAATTAATGGCATGCATTGGTTTTTAAATTGGATTGAACACAACCACAAGGCAATTAATGTTTTACAAACATCACTTTTACATAATTGTCGTTGTTTTTAAATGTAAAAAATTATTATCTGATAAAAACACCCTCTTATTTTGTTTTAAGATTGAATCATGGCTTCTTCGAGTAGGTGTAAATGTAAGAATAGTCCTGACACCTTCTGTTATACATGTGGTTGTTATACACTTCAACATCAAAGGCACAATATTTCATCATTTGTGACACGTGCATATATTGCCTATTTTCAGCGGATCCAATTGGTTATTCAACTCATCTGTGAGAAAATTATAATGACATGAAAATTGTCCTCAACTTTCTGAAGTATGAGGAGCATAACTGGATCATATGTGTGGATCTTAAAATGGTAAATTTCTTGCTAGGACAACAGAGAGGTTTCGCAAAGTATCCTTGCTTTCTGTGTTTGTGGGACAGCCGAGCTCGGGAAAAACACTGGACACAGAAAGAGTGGCCGAAACGTGAAGCTCTGGAAGTAAGGATGCAAAATATTGTGAATGTACCTGTAGTTAATTGAGACAGGATCATTTCCCCCCCACTTCATATCAAACTTGGCTTAATAAAGCAGTTTTGTTCAGGCTTTGAATAGAGAAAGTGAATGCTTTGAACATATCATTTCTGCTTTTCCTGCCTTGTCTTTAGAGAAGATGAAAGCAGATATATTCGATGGACCTCAAATTCGAACCCTCATACGTGACAAAGAATTTGCCAAGAAGATGAATAAGGAGAAGAAAGCAGCATGGCAGTCTTTTGTGGCAGTTACAAAGAACTTCCTTGGCAACGAAAAAGCAGAAAACTATGAACTTCTGGTTCAAAGGATGCTGTTGGCTTTCCATGACATTGGATGTAACATGAGCGTTAAGATTCACTTCCTGAACAGCCACCTTGATAAGTTTCCTGAAAAACTTGGAGCTGTTAGTGATGAACAGACTACTGCTGGAGCATCAAACAAAATTGTCCTCAACAAGTACACAAACGCAAGAGCTACAAACGCAAATTTTTGTCTGAATAGAATTTAAATAAGTTTTGTGTAAATTTTATGATTAAAATAAGTGTTTTACTATATTCTATTTCAAAATTGTAGACAAATTCTCATGCAACCATATCTTTTAGTGTATTAGTGTATTTACTGCATTATATAAATACTTTCACAAAGATGATGCCCAAGAGGACATTCTACTTCATTATGTTAAACTAAATGTTGAAAATTTTACAAGATGAGAAACTAAAATCTTGAATTGCAAAAAAAATGTAGCTTACAGAGAAAAATTAATGTCAGATTTGAGATCAGCACACTCAAATTAGGTAAGAACAAGTGTTTTTGTGTTTGCAACAAAAATTTTGTTCCCCAGTGTAACGAAATACATTTATATCTGGAAAAGGAGCCAGGAGAGAATGTTCAGTTTAAGCTGGGATATCATTATCGTTGGAGTAGGATCAACAACGAATTTATTGTTCAAACCAGGTTACTGATATGGGAAGTGCCTCCATTCACGAGGATCTTAAGACATAACATGTACACACTGAAGCAGTCCCTGGTAAACTGTGTTTTCCCTGTGGGTTGAAGTGGCCCACATTGGAAATCTTCAGGCAGGGGAAAGATTTAGAACGCAGGTGGGAAGGTGAGCATGGGGTGGACTCAAGTCTACCTCTTCTGCCTGGCAGGGAGATGGATAGGAAAGGTTCCAGTCAGGGTCACAGGTGGGGAAAGTCACAGGTTGATATAACACCTTGAAGGAGCACTTAATTATCAAAATTTAGGCAGAAAGGCCGTTAGATGAACCATGTCCTAAGTCATGCTCGATCTCCACCTCCTCAGGAATGGACTGAGAGAAAAATGGTCTCTTCCACGCTGGATTTCTTTTACCCGCGTTAATTCCACCCACAGGGTTGGTAGGGGTTTCCCCGCAGGCAGGTTAGTTAAGCACGGGCGCCCTCTACAGGACGGCAGGTGCTAAGTAAACGGGTCCCTTCGGGAAGGGAGCTTTAATGCTCCTGAAATTAACAGAGAAACCAACCAGAAGTACTATTTCAGTTAGAAAACTGCTGCCATTCCAAAGGTATTATTCTTGCAGGTGGCAGCGAACCAGGCAGTTTTGAAATGCGTTGAGGAACCCCCAGATCTGCTTTGTTCTTTGGGCTCCCTCGGGAGTCGCCATCTTAGGTGGTGCCCGCCGACTAGAAAATGGCAGAGCACAGGACCCGCTGGGTTTTGCAAAGAAAAGACTTTTGGCATCAAGTTAGAATTACAACAGGACACCGACGCCAAGGATGCTCCTTTTTGTTACCTTCAGGTTTGGTGGTTAGGGGCAGCTCTTCCTGTGACCGGGTGGGTGGCCCTGAGAAGGGCCTTTTGTGAATGAAGCTGGGAGCGCAGGGCAGCGCAGCGCAGCGGGGACGCTCAGCCGCCGAAGCCGTAGAGGGTGCGGCCCTGGCGCTTGAGCGCGTAGACCACGTCCATGGCCGTGACCGTCTTGCGCTTGGCGTGCTCCGTGTAGGTGACGGCGTCCCGGATCACGTTCTCCAGGAACACCTTGAGCACCCCGCGGGTCTCCTCGTAGATGAGCCCGGAGATGCGCTTGACGCCGCCGCGCCGGGCCAGGCGCCGGATGGCGGGCTTGGTGATGCCCTGGATGTTGTCGCGCAGGACTTTACGGTGGCGCTTGGCGCCCCCTTTGCCGAGACCCTTCCCGCCTTTGCCGCGACCAGACATGGTGAAGAACAGCTGGTACCCACACTGCAGGAGTGCTTGCGGCACCCCCTTATATAGGACTTTTGCGGACGTTTCAGGAAACTGAGGAGGCAGAGGGCGGGAACCGCGCTGCGCGTCTCTTTCCGGTTTCTTCGTCGGGGTCAAGGGTTGCTGCTCTCTGTGGCCTTTCGTCCTGTGCCTGTGTCTTGTCGCGATAATTGGTATTGTACAAGTGTCCTGACCACTATGACCAGTTATAAAAAAAAGAGGCAGGAACGCTACATTTAGTTACAGAAGGGAGAGATAACAATACAATTATTTTTAAAAAATATAATAAAGATCCTTTTAAAATATAAGTATTGATTTTTACAATTCTAGGAATACTTATTGAATTTAGCTGATAGTAGTTCTTGTTTGCAGAGTGTATCGTTTTCAGCATTCGTAAGAGGGAGCTCTATGAAGGGGAGACAATATTAACGGAATTTCTACTTTTTGTTCCAAAGTGTGTAAAGCACTATTTACATTCTAAAAAGGAAGAATCACAAGCTTGGAGAACTAATCCTGTTCTAATCTGTGGTGCTGTTGTGGTTACAACTGAGGTCTATGATTCTGTACTCCTAAGATCTGCCCACCTACCACTGATCTATGCCAGTAAAGAACTGAAGGTATGTTACGGAGAATAAAAGTTTGCAAGTTAACAGAATTAACAAAAATAACACTAATAATCACTGCAAAATGCTTTTTACTTATTCACACTGTAAGCACTACAGAGGTGATTTGTATAAAAACCCTTCGCAGGTGCTTACCATAGACACAGTCAGAAGATCAATCATTTTCTCAAATCAAAGACTTATATAATGTGATCTCTCATAATCTTTTTGAGAAATCACAAAACAAGAATCATTGATTGATTTACCGATCGATTCAATAATTTAAAGTCTACTATATTCCTAGAACAGAGTTACAAACACCAGGTTTACAATAACAAACACATTCTTTGAAAGAATTAGTGAGGTACAGGGAAGAGAAAAGTAAACCCAGGATGAGGGTTCAGCCTGAATCAAATCACCACGCCCTGGATTCTGCCCGGTAGTGACGGGTGGCAGCAGCTGTATGGTTGCAACATTAGTGTCACCTGGGAGCTCGTCAGACTTACCGAATTTCAGGCCCAACCCTAAATCGACTGAACTGATATGGCATTTTTAATAAGATCTCCAAGGGGGTGGGATGTGCATTCAAGCTTGTGAAGAGCTGTGTTAAACCTGTGCTGTCACAATAGCCACTAGCAACATCTCTTTATTTAAATCTAAATTAATTAAACTTAAAATTAAAAATTAAATTTTTCAGATACTGAGCCTACAAGCACCGTGGCTGTCTCTTAGACAGTATAGCGACAAACCATTTCCATCATCGGAATAAGCTCTTTTGGGCTGTGCTGTGATACAATTTCTTCCGAAGAACTTCTAACTTGAAGTGAAGATGGGACTATTTCTGAGGTATACTAGAAAGGAGCCCGTCCTCTGCGTGGACCAGATATTACATGTAGAGAGAGAGAGAGACATCTGAGAAGGAAATTGCAACCTGGAGAGTAGTGCCCTTTTTTAGGAAATAAAACTAATAAGATATAGTTGGGCTGGCAGGGGAGTTTCAAGTGGGAGAGTGTCCTCAGGTGAAACCATCTGATAGGAAATGAAAATAAATGTGATTTCTCATGGCCTTTCTGAACACATTTCATTGTAATACAACACCCTATCTGCTATATCGCCCTTATCTTTTCTTTGCCTGTTTTGGTATTTATTTAATGCAGTCAGTCTTCCCCTTAAATCTTTGCAGCTTACTGGATTTTGGAACACTTAGGCACATTGCGGTTTGTCCACAGGAGCACCACCTCTCTTGCTCACCATGATTCCCTATGGTGAGAGGAGAGTTAGCACCACGACGGAATGAACAAGATGTCATAAGTGAGATATCCATCACTCGCTGGAATTTCTCTCAGTTAACTTTTTACATCTATGAAACAAATGGTTCATATATATCATAGCATAATGGAAAATCGACCATTTTAAGATATATGCTGATTTAGGATGCAAACCTAAAAACACACCTTTTTTTGGGTGTCTTCCAAAATAAGAGAAAATTTTTTTCAAGTTTACTTTCCCATTGGGGCATAATCCAGATTTAAAGAACCTTGTTCATCCATTCTATACACAGTCACAGCGAGGATAAGAGCCCAGGTGTGAAGCAGTAACAATGACCATATGCAGCCAGTGCCGGTGGTGAGATTTAACTAGTTTAACAACTGGTTCTCTGCCCTAATGCCCATTTTAAGTATAAAAGAAGATATACTGAAAAGTAGTTGACTATTTCTTGCATTTAATACTAAAACAAGAACAGTAAAAGAGTGCACAAAACTAGATTGTTATAAGAAAAAAATTCAAAATATTAATGAAAAAATATTCAATAACACCTGACCAAAAAATAAAATAAATAAAACTTAAGATATTTCCAAATGGCTTCTTGATTGGCATCCTCACTTGCAATTTTTTTTTTCACCTATGGACGGAATGAACTTGACAGGCGCTTAGAATATGCTGTTGCGCAGAAGAACGTTCAAAAAGAGTAAGGGATGTCAATTTGTGATTTACACATGAGGCGGATTGCCCAAGCGCCCACCTTAGAACCCTGATGACAAGTGCCATTTTAACAACCGGCTCACCAAAATCAACCAAAAATTAGGTATCGGTTCTGCTGCGAATGGGTGTGAACCAGTTGAATCCTACCACTGGCATGCTCTCATCTTCCTATTAACAGCTGAGGAAAAACTCTACAGGTGAAAGCATTTATCTTCATTTTACACCTTCAGGAAAGATAGTGCTGACGTACAAACATTTAAAGAAATGGCCCTAATTCCCTATGTCTTCTCATTTATTTGTGACTTAAACAGCCATGGGAACAAGTACAAGCTTCACACGCACGAAATGGGAACATCTGCTGTAGGAAGTATATACTTTTCATCTTAGCTTATAACAAGTCCATGTAACTTAGGGGACAATTTACACAACTGTCAACAACTGATAGTATGATTATAATGATGATCAAAACAGTTAACTTTTAAAAATCTGAATTTTAATTGTTATCTCTATATCTAGATAATATTAAGCTCTAGACTGAAAAAAAATGGGGGGGGGCATATAATGTTTGTGATCGTTGCTACCGACAATGAAGCTATGGCGTGTAAGAGCCCATTCCTGTAGACACCCATATAATTCCTGCCTAGGGAGAATGAGGGTGCTGAAAATCCACCCCTCTAAGCTTACCACTTGATACACGGTGTTTGTATTTGGTATATAATATGGGCTTAAGTCCCAGAGACTTGGTTTCAAACAGTGCCTGCCAGTAAATGACCAATTAGTTAACTGTGACATTTTAAAAACTGATTATATTCTCTTGGACTGATATGAGAAAGTTGTCAAATCACATAAGATGCAGGCCTGAATATCTAGATTTTTGGAAATTAGGGGTGTATAGCAGAACAAACAGAACACCCAAATATTTTTCTTATTTACTTATTTAACAAACAGGGCGTCTGATTTCAGTACCTGATTATTTGCTGGATGATACTCATTTGTGCTTAATTATCCAATATTGACTGAGTTCTACTAGCGCTACTGTTGCAAAGAAGGAGACAGAGCAGGGAAAGCAGTCCTGCTTGGGATGGAGAGTTTGTCCAGCTCCTTAGCTGGACATGCTCTGCGAACTGATGTTGTTATGACAGCCTCGTTCACATTTTCTTAGTAAAAAGCTCAGAGAGAGAAATATGAAAATTCAATGTTTTAAATGAGACATGTTTCTTTCGAATCCTGTGTCCCTACTTGCAATGTTTTAAAAAGTTCATATCAATTTTATATTTTAAATATCACCCTGAAATATAGAAAATATGTAGAAAACTTTATGCTAAATATTGGATGACAAAAATCTTGTCTGTTAGCAAGTGATTTAGAATTTTAAGGGAATGGGATGCAAAACACGTGATCTCGCAGTGTTTCTTCAGCTCACAGCTGGTAAAGGAATGGACTTGAAACTTACGCTTCTTGACTTGTGAACTTGCCCTTTCTTCTTTGTGGATGGGGTGTTTGATCTCTAATGCCCACCCTAGGTCTGAAAAATCAGTTGGACCACATTTTTCTTTCTTTCTTTGTTTACACAAGATGGGCGACTAGGTAAAAACGGTTATTTAAAATCCGGAAAGAGGAGTCTTGACTCCATCCTACCAATAACGTTTATATCACCAAAAACACTGGGATCAAACCCAGTGGACACACTGGACTCTCAAATACTCTTTAAAAACCCACCTTTTCTAAAATATATGTCCATCACGTACGCAGAATTTTCTCCCCCACCGCCAATTCCCAGTGCTCAGGGCAAACAGACGTGCAGGCGAGCTGTGCTATTGCTCTTGCGTAAAAACCGATTTTCCTTATATATTTGAGTAGAGATGGGTTTATTCACATAAAGTTGCAAAGAAAAGAATGTGCAGAACTATGTCCTGGAAAAAATATTTGCAAAGGAAGCAGAGAGAAATCGTATTTTTTAGGAAAATCTGAAAGTTGTCTCACTTTGACCTAAGTTTTAAAGAGAGTTGGGGGACTCAGGAAAGTTTCAGGGTGCCGGCTGTGAAAGTAAGTATAACAAAGAAGGCAGGAAGGAAGCCTGAAGACTCTCGGATCCGTTTCCCCCAAATCCCTAATGATTTTGTGCACAGATTTCTTATATTTTTCTTCTTTTTTAATGGACAAGAAACACAGCCATCCGGCAGAGCGGAGGAGCCCTTCAGGGCAGCGCGGCGCACGGAGCCGGCAGCCAATCACCACCCAGCGACTTGCTATATAAACCCCCGCCGCCCGCGTCAGCACACGCCGCTCTGACAGTTTTAAGTCTCTTTTTTGTCTTTTTTGGCAAAACTGAAAAAGAAAATGTCGGAGATTGCTCCAGTTGCTCCTGCGACTCCCTCCCCTGCTGAGAAAACACCTGTGAAGAAGAAAGCGAAGAAAACGGGCGCCGCTGCCGCCAAGCGCAAGGCGTCCGGGCCGCCGGTGTCCGAGCTCATCACCAAAGCCGTGGGCGCCTCCAAGGAGCGCAGCGGCGTCTCGCTGGCCGCGCTCAAGAAGGCGCTGGCGGCCGCGGGCTACGACGTGGACAAGAACAACAGCCGCATCAAGCTGGGTCTCAAGAGCCTGGTGAGCAAGGGCACGTTGCTGCAGACCAAGGGCACCGGTGCCTCGGGCTCCTTCAAGCTGAACAAGAAGGCCTCCTCTGGGGAGCCCAAACCCAAGGCCAAGAAGACGGGCGCGGCCAAAGCCAAGAAAGCTGCTGGGGCAGCTAAGAAACCCAAGAAGGCCGCAGGGTCAGCTACCCCCAAGAAGAGCGCCAAGAAGACCCCGAAGAAGGCAAAGAAGCCGGCGGCGGCTGCAGGAGCCAAGAAAGTGGCCAAGAGTCCGAAGAAGGTGAAAGCAGCCAAGCCCAAGAAGGCAGCTAAAAGTCCAGCTAAGGCCAAAACCCCTAAGTCCAAGGCGGCCAAACCTAAAGCTGCGAAACCGAAGGCTGCGAAGGCCAAGAAGGCGGCGCCTAAGAAGTAAAGTGACAGCGGCAGGTCTTGCTTGGAAAATCTCAAAGGCTCTTTTCAGAGCCACCCACCTAATTCCAGGAAAAAGAGCTTAACCAGATTGTGTGTGTGTGTGTGTTTCCTTAAATTCACTTTAGTTCGGGTGGGGGGGAGGGGACAGGCGTGCGCGCGGTTGGGTTCCCAGAAATCCTACAGGACCCGTAGTTATTGCCCAGGAAAATCCGGTGGCTCTGAAAATAGCCTTTGATTTTTGGTGCTGGGGTACTGCTCTAACCTGTTAAGTTTTCCCTTAGTCATGTGACTCGGTTTTGGGCGGCCTCACACGGCCAGTATGTTGGGCAGGACGCCGTCCTGCGTGACGGTCGTCGTTTTGTGCCCAGGAGGTTGTTGAGTTCCTCAGAGCGGGTGGCGCGTCCTGGCCTAGGCGCCTGTCTTGCCGCCCTGTTTCTCGCGCCCGGACGTTAAAAGAGTGTAATTCTCGTAACAAACCAATCTGAGGGAAGGGTTATTCAAGTCTGCACGTTTCCTACAATTTCTTTTCCCATTGGTTTGTAGAGGTTTTTGAGAACGAATCAGAATGTAGGACTGGATTCACGTGCAAGCTCGAGTGAAAGGACCAATTAGCGGTTAAGTCTTACATATACACATATACTCTGAAGCAGTTAGAAAGCTTGGATTTGTTTTTTTTGTTTTTTTTTTGAGAGGGAAACAGCATCAAGCTATTGCTGTTCTACCGATAATTGGGCTGCCACTCTGAGATGAAGACAAAGTGTTAGGCCAGCCCACTCTGCCGGTTTGTAATCGCCCCTGTTTGCCAGATTCCTTCCCTACATATTTTGGGAAGACCTAGGGAGCCACAGTTGCCTGCTGAGCAGGCAATGAATAACTAGGGAGGGAAAACAAAACAAAAATGTTTTGAAAGGCAGAGTGGTTGGCAGAAACTCCTGGACTAAAGGTGATCAGGGCACAATATGGACTCTCAGAAGAGGGATTCATTTGCATGTCCCGTTGTTTTCACTTCCCACTCCACCCCTGGGAAACCCACTTAATTTTACTGGCAAATCCTGACAAAATTCTGAGTTCTACAGGCCATTAATCACAATGGATTTTGCAGTACCCATGACTTCTTTAACAAGAGCAATCAGATATTTTTGTATTACTTTGCAGTTTTTGTGATTATCTTGAAATAAAGTTTATGCTCATTCTGAGTCCTTGAAAATATTTGTTATTCCTTGCTGCTCCTTGTTGCTTGATGTTATTAATGAAATACATTATTTTAGGAACTCAAATGCATTCTGATATATTTTACTGTTGCTAACTTTCTTGTCCTATATGCATTAAGTATAGTATTTAAAAACATCCCTTTGTAAAGGTGGTGGTAGGGCTCCCTATCCATAGAGCCTGCAGTATGATACCATTCATGAGCCTCTGATCCCATCACCAGGGGGCACAAATATCTTGTGGCTGGAAGGTGTCTTCACCGTATTTTTTGTGTATAGCATCTCACTGGATAATAATTTTTTAAATTTTACTTTATATATATATATTTTTTTAGTTTAGTTTAAAAAGGATGTATGTAGCCCGGGAGTGTATTTCTGTCTCCTCTAACCAGTAGTTCTATTTTTCTCAATTGCAGCTGCATCCCATAATTTCTTCCTTTTTCTATGGTAGTGGCTTGGTTGAGAAAGAAGACCTGAGTAAATGAAGGATTGTAAAGTAGTTACTCAAAAGAATCTTTTTGAAAATAAGAGATTGGATTGAGTAGGAAAGATGGGTAGCAGTCTTTAATAACCAGAATGACAGGGTTAAGCTTTTGGTTAAGAGTGATGGAGAATAAGAGAATTATGAGGGAATTAGACATTCAATGAATGGTCAAAATGATTACAATCTCTGTAGTCCTTTGCAATTTACAAAGCACTTCTATGACAGCCTCACCATAAAGCATTTGCATTAGGTTCAATTAAAATGCTTGTTTTATGGTTAAGAAAGCTCTAGTTTAGAAAGATGAAATGAACAGAATCACCTTACTGTTACTTGACCTGAACATTCCAGACTGGTTGATTAAGATTGTTTCTGGGAGAGTTTGAAATGAACTAGATCAGGTATTATTACATCTAGGTTTAATATCTTGGCCTTTTAGCACCAGTGATGCCATTTTAGGGCTACAGTTTTTGTCCTTTAACTATATACACTTGTGAAGTACCAAGCACACTGTCCTAAACACCCTGGATTAACTCAGCCAAATATTAAGTAATACAAAGTAGCAACTGCTAAAGAATTGGTACAGCTTTTTTTCTTACCTTGTTCATTTCAAGTAGTTAATTATACCCAATCTTTTCTAATGTTGACATCTTTATAATTATATTAATATTAAAACCAGGTGCCTGACCTGTGGCCCAGTAGATTGAGCAACGGCCTGGAGTGCTGATATCCGGAGTTTGAAACCCAAAGGTCCCCGGGTTTGTGGGCTTGAGCACGGGCTTCACAGCTTGAGTGCTGGGATGCAGGCTTAACTACGGGATCATCAACATGATCCCAAGGTTGATGGCTTGAGCAAGGGGGTCACTGGTTTAGCTGGAGACTCCTTCTCCAGGTCAAGACATATAAGAAGCAATCAATAAAAAACTCAAGTGAAGCAAGTATGAGATGATATTTCTCTCCCCTCCCTCCCTCCCCTCCTCTCTTTCTCCCTCCCATATATATAAATAAAACCAGGCAACATACTGTTAACTAGACTACATTGCAGGGTTTATTCAGCCCTCAGCAGATTTTAAATGCTGTGTGTGTGTTTTTAACCCTATGTAATCTTATCCCATGTATGTAATGGTAACCACCACAGCGATGCAGACACACAAACTCCCACCATTACGAAGAAAATCCTTATGTAACACCTTTATAGTCAATCCACCCACCTCTTCCCTATCTCACTCATCTGGTATCCATCTCTAATTTTATCATTTTGAAAATGCCACATAAATAGAACAATACAATATGTAACCTTTGAGGGTGGCGCCCCTCCCCCAAACATTATGCCCTGAAGATCCACTCAGGTTGTTACATGCAGTGATAGCCTCCCTTTTTATGGCTGAGGAGTGTATGACAATTTGTGTTATAATCATTAGTTTAAACAATAAGTTATTTCCACTTTAGGACTATTAAAAATAAATGTTAAAAACCTTCAAGCACGGGGTTTGTGTTGTTCCTTAAGGCACCCCTTACTCCCAGTTTGGACTTGATTCATTTTTATTTCCTGTATTCCATCTTAAAATTAATTTTTAAAGTTACAGAACTGCCGCTATGATGACTGTGAGCTTAATAACCCTTTCCACAGGCAGGTGTAAGTCACTTTGTATTGTTTTATCACTTGCAAGTTTTCAAGTTTCAAAAATATTGAAGTGAGCTTTTCCAGGTATTTCTGAAACTTAATTCTGGGTTCTGTACTTGAGAATTTATTTCAGCAAGTCAACAATTTTGTCGAATAAGAAAGCCAGGTTCCGTGGTTCCCGCCTGGGACTTAATTTCACTAAAGTACAGTAATTCACCAAACAGCCTCTTGTATTTAATGTTACTCCAGGCAAAGAGATCTCTTTGCTTAATGTTTGTAGAACTGACTAAATCTGCAAATTGTACATTGTCTGAGGGTGTTTCGGGATTCTGCCATTTTTGACGGCGACATGTGAAATTTTTCTCAATGGTTGAGGACTTATAGCAAGCATGATTAAAGCTGCATTTGTGTAACACATAGCTTCTGCCATAGATAATTTCTCTTTTAAGAGCAGTAACACCCTAAACAGTGAATTTGCAATCTTTTTGCTTTAGCAATCCCTAAAATCTCTGTCGGGTACTAATGTCACTCCCCTTTGCCTCCAGGTCTTCTAATTGAGACTTGGGTGGCTCTTAAAAGAGCCTTTGGATTCAAGGTTACCGCTCACTAAGAAAAGCTCATGCCCTCTCCCCGCGGATGCGGCGCGCGAGTTGGATGTCCTTGGGCATGATGGTCACGCGCTTGGCGTGGATGGCGCAGAGGTTGGTGTCCTCGAACAGCCCCACCAGGTACGCCTCGCACGCCTCCTGCAGCGCCATCACGGCCGAGCTCTGGAAGCGCAGGTCCGTCTTGAAGTCCTGCGCGATCTCGCGCACCAGGCGCTGGAAAGGCAGCTTGCGGATCAGCAGCTCGGTGGACTTCTGGTAGCGGCGGATCTCGCGCAGGGCCACCGTGCCGGGCCGGTAGCGGTGCGGTTTCTTGACGCCGCCGGTGGCGGGAGCGCTCTTGCGGGCCGCCTTGGTGGCTAGCTGCTTCCGTGGGGCCTTCCCGCCCGTAGACTTGCGCGCCGTCTGCTTCGTACGAGCCATGACTTACTTGCACAGGAAGTGGACTGGAATAAACGTTTTGACCCAGTATTTATAAAGGAACAGAATTATTCTGATTGGACTGTTCGCAATTCCCGTCGTCGGTTACTGGATTCCGGAAGTGTTCCGCGGGGTTCAAGATTGCTTTGTCCATCCTGTGCGAGCCTCTGATTGGTTAAATGGAATCAGCCGACTTTCCTCCAGCCCCTTAAATAAAATAACTTTTTAAGTTATTTGTTGTCTATTATGTCTTCCCTCCCCACCACCATTATGACCCACAGACACACTTAATATTTTTTGTATTTTCTCCTGTTTGTAGAGAAAGGCGTTTGAAAGAAAAAGTGCTTTAAGTACGTTTGGTTTTTTTTTTGTTTTTTTTTAAAAGACACACCCGCCATTTTGTGCATAGTTAACCTGTTTTATTCAGGTTGTATTACCAACATTTTTTCCCTATTTATAAATCCTTTGAAGCCTCTCACGATTATTATTTCACTGTATTTTCAGTAAATTCCTAATTCAGTATAGAATCTTTGCTAGAATTATGTCTACCATTAAGGGTACCCGCAAACTTCTATTTCATGGAATCCCTGGCGCTTTAATTTCGGGTTTGACTCAAAATGGTAATTTGATTCTGCCGTTTGGTTTTGCTGCATTTAAAATGGAGGAAGCCGATAAGAAAGCATTCGCAATGCAGAATGTTAAAATAGATGGCATCGATCCAGAGCCTTCGGTGAACCTTTTTTAAAACGCTGGAATGGCCCTGGCCGGATAGCTCGGTTGGTCAGAGCACCGTCGAGAAACAAAGAGGTTTCTGGTTCGATCTCCTGGCAGAGCATATACAGCAACAGATCGATGTTCCTGTCCCCCTCCCCCGCCCCAAATCAATAAAGTGAAACAACAACAAAAAAACTAGTTTCTCCACTCCAGCATTAATTCCAACACGCTGTAAATCGAGCCTACAGGCACTGGCTTTTAAACAAGCACCTTAGCAAACTTGATTTACAAAATAAAATGCTGGAATGGCTCAATGATGGGCTTCTGGCCGGAGAGAACTGGGTTGTCTTGGGCAATTTACGGAAAGCCTACGGAGCGGTGCTCAGAATTGGACTCAGCTAGATGACAGAATTTACTTACCTGGTTTTCGCATCCAACGAGGTTCCAACTCATTTAAAAAAAAAATGTTTTATCAAAAGACTTAAAAGATTGATTTTCTTTACAGCACCCCTGAAAGTGTTTGTTTCTATCCAATAGAAAAAGAGTTTAGGAATACCTATATATATTCTATTAACTCATTGGCTCGTTTTGGTCCAATCAGAGTCTAGATTTCTGAGTCTTTGCTTATAAGTGCTATAAATACTCGGGGATTTTTTCCTTTGTTCTGTTTTTGTTAGTCTCTCAAATTTTCTGCTCCTGTAGTTCTATACCATGCCTGAGCCCGCCAAGTCCGCCCCGGCCCCCAAAAAGGGATCTAAGAAGGCGGTGACCAAGGCGCAGAAGAAGGACGGTAAGAAACGCAAACGTGGCCGCAAGGAGAGCTATTCTATCTACGTGTACAAGGTGCTGAAGCAGGTGCACCCCGACACCGGCATCTCGTCCAAGGCCATGGGCATCATGAATTCGTTCGTCAACGACATCTTCGAGCGCATCGCGGGCGAGGCGTCGCGCCTGGCGCATTACAACAAGCGCTCCACCATCACGTCCCGGGAGATCCAGACTGCCGTGCGCCTGCTGCTGCCCGGGGAGCTGGCCAAGCACGCCGTTTCCGAGGGCACCAAGGCCGTCACCAAGTACACCAGCTCGAAGTAGACTCGCAAGTAAGCGGCTTGACTCCTAACCCCAAAGGCTCTTTTCAGAGCCACTCAATTTTGCATTTTAAGAGTTGTAGTATCTAAGTTAAAAAATTAGTGTGTCCGTAAAGTCATGGTGCACTTTTGACCGGTCACAGAAAAGCAACAAAAGACGATAGAAATGTGAAATCTGCACCAAATAAAAGGAAAACCCTCCCAGTTTCTGTAGGATGTTAGCAGTATGTGCGCATGCGCAGATGATGATGTAACGCCGTGTATACAGCGGAGCAGCCCACAGCCATGCCAATCGAGATGTGGACGGTACAGAGGAAAGTTCAGTGTGTTCTGTGGCTCGCTAAATTTGAATCCGTGACCAAAGTGCAACATGAATATCGGCGCGTTTATAACGAAGCGCCACCACATAGGAATAACATTACTCGGTGGGATAAGCAGTTGAAGGAAACCGGCAGTTTGGTGGAGAAACCCCGTTCTGGTAGGCCATCAGTCAGTGATGAGTCTGTAGAGGCTATACGGGATAGCTACCTGAGGAACCCTAAAAAATCTGTGCGTGCGTGTGCTCAACAATTACACCTAAGCAAGACTACAGTTCATAAGGTGTTAAAGAAACGTCTCTGTTCTACGGGGTACAAATTGCAGGAACAAATGGAGCCCACATCGAACTGCACTGAATAGGTATGAAACGGAGAGTTTTCCTTTTATTTGGTGCAGATTTCTCATTTCTGTCGTCTTTTGTTGCTTTCCTGTGACTGGTCAAAAGTGCACCATGACTTTACGGACACACTGTATTTTGTCTATTTATAGACGAATTTCTTTAAAATGTAAGTACAGTGTGATAACTTCAACGTAAATTTTTGTTAATGCAGCAAAGAATTTGAAATAATTTTGTGTAGTAAAACTATTGTTATATATCCTTAAATTGTTAGTATCCTGGTTTCTGTTTTAATCAGAATGTTTATGTGTTCTCAAAATTATACAATTGTTTAGATTTTAAAAATAATTTTACACTTTGGGATATTTGTTGTACATGTAACACCTCCATTATAGTACAATCTGGTTATATCAGGTTGTGTCCTGCCTCTGTGTTCCTCATATAGCTCAATATCTGACCAGTAGGTGATCAGTAAATATTGGTTGCATTGGCTTGATTATAAGTTAAAATGTTTAGAGAAGACAAAATTCCAGGCCTTCACTATTTCAGGTGAAGTAAATATAATTTTGTTACCATTTCAGGGACTTTGACATACTAAGAGTAACTACCTTGAAATGTATGCTTTCGAATTTATTAGATTTAAACTTAGTTTATAATCCTCCCAGTTCAAGATCAGTATTTATTTTTCATCAGAAATGCAGAGAGGCATTTTGTATTGTAAAGCCATTATTTTGATAATGACTTCAAGTGTGACCCCCAATACCTGAGTGAATTGGGAGGTGCATATATATATATATATATATATATATATATATACACACACACACACACACACACACACACACACACACACGGAGGTGACTGAAGGTGGGACAGGTAGTATTCTGCTTGACCTGGATGTGTGTGTTTGGCCTAATAACCCATTGTTGCCACAGCAGGTTTTTAAATAATGATGTCCCTGGCCCACTTATGTGTTCCAGAAGTTCACCAGACCTCACAATTCACCTGGAGAAACAGCAAGAGCTCACTTGAAGTTGGCTAATCAAGAAACAGCTTCTTATCTACACAGAGAGGTATTCTCAGATGCTTCTGTCATTCTTTTTCATATTCTTTCAACGAAGGGCTGACTCTTCACCTGATAACTGTCCTCCGAGACTGATATCCAAAAGAATGATAACAGTTCCTATTCTGGCGTAATGTAAACTGAAGAGGAGAATTCAGAGCTGCATCCTGGACGGCCAGAGGAGCAGACATGTGCCTGGATGGGAAGGCGGTCTTTCTATGTAGCCCTCAGCTCGTGTCTCTTTAGGAGCTATTTATTGACCTCATGTCATGTGCCAGGTATGGTTGTCAGCACTGGGGTTCAGCAGCGAGCAAATTAGACAGCATTCCCTGTCCTCGCCACAGAGTAAATGTAGAGAGCTGTGTGTGGATGCAGGTTTTCTAGATGGAGGGGAGGTGGGGTTGCTCTAAGACTAGGTAGACTAGCTGTTGCTATTGTCAGCTTGGCTTCTTTAGTTGGTTGCCTTGTTGATAGCATCCTGTTCATCTCAGTATCACCCACCCACCACCACCCTGGGTGAAACCTGAGCCTTCTTTAGTCCTAACACTCCTGAAGTCCTTGCTGAGAACAAGCTGCTGCCTGGTTTGCCTTTCATGCATCATCTCAGAATTGGAGAAAAAATGCCATGCTTATTGATTCAGGCTGTGGCAAGGGAAGAAATTCTAGAAGGGGAGATGGATCATGGCAGCACTCTGGAGGGCCTGGAGGTGGGGAGGAGATTCATGCATGCAGTCATACCATAGCTTTTTGTGTAACTACAAGCTGACCTAACCCTGTTAGCTAGGCCATGGTGTTTTGTCGAACACAAAATATTTCACAGAATGTATGTGGTGAGACTAGATGAGGTCACGGGGAACAGCAAAGGGACCCAAGAACTGAGCCAAGGTAATCCCGAGTACAAACTGGTAGTATCTATCCCACTTGGCATGGACTGTTGCATAACCCCAAAATTCCTATTTTGAAACAGTAGCCTTTCATTTGATGGTGTTAGGAGGTGGAGCCTTTGGGAGGTGATTAGCCCACAACAATGGAGCCCTTAATATAATACAAGATTAGTGGGATTAGCATCATTAATGCCCTTTATAAAAGAGCCCAGAAAGCTTTGGTCCTTTCCCTTTGCCTTATGAGGGTACAGTGAGGAGGCAGCAGTCTATAAACCAAGAACTGGACCCTCATCAGACATGGAATCTGTCTAAATCTGTCGCCGTCTTGAGTGACATTGACTGGAGGATGGTCCTGTCTCCAGACCTGTGAAAAAATAAATGTTTGTTCTTTAAACCAACCAGTTGTTCTGTGGTTTTTTTGTTACAGCAGCCAGAGGTAAGACACCATTTTGGGGGAGGGGGGATATAGACAATATCCAGTCCCTTGAATGACAGTTTACATTATTTCCAGTCCTTTACTATGACTAGGAGTACAATACATTGCGTTTAACTTCTTGGTGATCACATCAGTTTCATCACCTATTTATACTAATAATTCCAAACTTTGTATTTAGAGTCTAGAGTCTAGACTCAAGAATCTGAAGCATTCAAATGCTGATTCAATATTTTTCCTCGTTGGGGAGAAACCCGTTAGCAGAGGCACTTAAGCAGCCATCTATACTCAAAGATACAGATTATTAAATTGTCTGATTTATCCATCTGAGGCCATAGTTAAAAAATAGTAGTGTTTGAATTATCTACAATAAAAAAAAGATTAAAATATTTTAAGATTTACAGCAGGCAGATTTAAGTGCTGAAAGGGGGAGGTGGGGCAGAAGGAGAAGGTTAGCCGGGAGGCGAGCCTGTGACCGCGGGAGGGAGCTCCTCTTTCACAAATGCAGGGGCTTAATGGAGTTAGACACCCGAGTTAGAACACCGACACCGCCCGGCCGTCTGGACAGTGGTAATTTAGAACTGATTAGCCTCGGGCTGAGGGAGGGGCCATGCCGGTGCCTGGAAACGAACAAAGCCCAGTGCCATTTAAAACCAGCACCGCTTTGTCCTTTGAGGAGGACAAAGCCTGGGAGAAGGCGGGTTGGGAGTGGGGAGTGAGTCCAGAGTTTGTGGATCTTTCCTGACGAACCCCGGGGCACAAATACACGAAGAATGAATACCCAGCCTTCTGGCAATTTATATTTTAATCAATAGAGCTTCCCGAGGACGGCGGCACCCTCCCCTCGCAAACTCGTCATTTCTGCCAATATTTCCTGAACACTGAGAATGAAGAACGACCTCGGAGGCACTTGAAAGGGCTCCGCGTCACTGCGAGGCCTGGGGTCGATCTTTTTACGTACAATCGACAAGGGGTCGGCAGTTCCCTTCCAAAGAGAGAAACAGCTGGGGACTCCAGAGATTTCTGTCCTCCATTAGGGGAGAGGATGTCCAAAAATTGAGAAAACCCCTCCATTTTTTTCTTATTCCTGCCTGCCACCCACCACCGCTCCCCACCAAATCCTCCCTTTCCTTCCTTTGGACAGGGGGCACCACGCAGACAGGCCGAGGCTTGTCGTGGAGAAGCCACCGTCCCTGCAGTTATTGATAAAGGTAACGACCGCGCTGACATAAAAGCCAAGAAAATGTGCCCACGGCACAACCACCAGGGCACGGAAGCCGCGCACAGCTCTTTCCGAGGGAAAGTGGGCGGCCCTGAAAAGGGCCTTTGGTGGATGAAGGATTAGGGCGGTGGAAACGGGTGACTCAGCCGCCAAAGCCGTAGAGGGTGCGGCCCTGGCGCTTGAGTGCGTAGACCACGTCCATGGCCGTGACCGTCTTGCGCTTGGCGTGCTCCGTGTAGGTGACGGCGTCCCGGATCACGTTCTCCAGGAACACCTTGAGCACCCCGCGGGTCTCCTCGTAGATGAGCCCGGAGATGCGCTTGACGCCGCCGCGCCGGGCCAGGCGCCGGATGGCGGGCTTGGTGATGCCCTGGATGTTGTCGCGCAGGACTTTACGGTGGCGCTTGGCGCCCCCTTTGCCGAGACCCTTCCCGCCTTTGCCGCGACCAGACATGATGACCGCAGAAAAACAAGATACTAAACACACCTCGGTCGAAAGAAAGCCGAATTATTTATATATAACTCTGCACGTCCCTATTTTACATTACAAAGCGAGGATGGGTTGGGCAGGAGGGAGGGGCTAGATCAGGATTGAATTTATCACCGCCTACACGTCCCTGTGAGTCCGTGGGGCGGGGCCCACGGAGACAAAGAAGGCTTTGTGAGTCCCTGCTCTTCCCCTTGATTCATTTCAAATGCCTGTGTAACAACATTTAAAAAATTCTTTGTGTATCACGCTGCTAAAATAACTGCACCTATTTCAAGCTAACAGATGTTTTCCTAGTGTAAACATTAGGAACCTTACTCCCGTGGGGAAGGCATGTACCAACATTATATGTTGCCTGGTATTTTAAACCAGTGGTCCCGAACCCCTGGGCCGCAGACTGGCACCGGTCCGTGGGCCATTTGGTACCGGTCCGCAGAGAAAAAATAAATAACTTACGTTATTGCCTGACCTGTGGTGGCACTGGATAAAGTGTAGACCTGGAAAGTTGAGGTCGCCCGTTCAAAACCCTGGGCTTACCTGGTCAAGGCACATATGAGAGTTGATGCTTCCTGCTTCTCCCCCTTTGTGTCTCCCTTCTCTCTCTCTGTCTCTTCTCTCAAATGAATAAATAAAATCTTAAAGAAAAATAACTTACATTATTTCCGTTTTATTTATATTTAAGTCTGAACGATGTTTTATTTTTAAAAAATGATCAGATTCCCTCTGTTCGACAATTATATTTAAAAATTCCACAGTTTTTACACCGGTCGCATAATTTTATTTTGTGCATTTATCCGTCCCACCCTAAAGGCCGGTCTGTGAAAATATTTTCTGACATTAAACTGGTCCGTGGCCCAAAAAAAAAGGTTGGGGACCACTGTTTTAAATGCCGATTTCAAATGTAAACGAGTCCCAGGCCTTTCTGCTGCCTGAGAGGTATCTTTGTACACTTTAAATGAAGTTAAAGTACTTAGTGATGTTGGTAAATGGCTTTAGGGGTCCAGGAAAGGCTGAACTGGACAACATGAGAGCCAGTCTTTGAGTGCTGGTCATGGGAGGGGGAAGCCTGCCCCCACTCCTTGGGCCTCAACACTCTTTACACCCCACTTTCTGAGGCCCAGGACCTATTTTGTGATGTCTTCTCTCATTTTCACTTTAGTATCATCTGTAGAATGGAAATGTTCATCTCCACATCAAAGGTATTGTTTTGACAGCCCGAAAAGTAAAATTTTGGGCAAATAGTCAACACAGTCAACGAGGAGGAAAAAAAGAAGTTCTATTAAAAGTAACCTCCTAGGGTGATCTGATCATAAATTTCTAAATAGGCAGCAGGTCTTGGGGGAATGATGCCTCAAGCATATAATTCTTTAGTAGCTTATTTTTGCCTTAAGCAATCCCTGCCCAGTATTGTTGTACACCTAGGTTAACACACCTTCAAAATGCCAGAACTAACCTATTTTCATTTTCAGGCCCTTTGAGATTCACCCACTCTCCAGGAAGCACATAATCTTATCTGTTTCTTATTCTGATCCCCACCTTCTCTTCTTCCATCTTTATGTCATCTTCCTCATGTCTCCTCCTTAGTGCTAAATGCATTAGATAAGACAAACTGCAGACCTGTTCTTCTAGGGAGCGTTTGAGAACTTGCTACCACCCAGCCTAAGTCCTTGTATAAAAATTTCTCTACAGGTTTGGATGATTCTTACATGAGTAACTACTAAGTACCTGAGGAAATTAAACTTTACGCCCCATGGATTTTCTTCTGTCTGATATTTTGCAGTCTGGACCTATGTCTTTTTGCCTTCATAATGTCCATATCTACATCTAAAGCAAATGTTTGATTTCTGAAGTCAGTGCTAAACTCACATGATAATATTAAAATTTATATTCAAGGTGGGACAAAAGTAGGTTTGCAGTTGTGAGGACAAAAAAACCCACGAGTTTATTCTTGTATTATTTCTTAATTATTATATTGTTTTCCATACAAACAATGGTAAACCTACTTTTGTGCCAGCCTGTACTTGCATGATTTACTCATTAGTCTCCATACAGACACAATCCCCTCCAAGACTGCATTGTCTAATAAAGCAGTGGTCCCCAACCTTTTTTGGGCCACGGACCGGTTTAATGTCAGAGAATATTTTCACGGACCGGCCTTTAGGGTGGGACGGATAAATGTATCACGTGACCGAGACAAGCGTCAAGAATGAATCTTAGACGGATGTGACAGAGGGAATCTGGTCATTTGTAAAAAATAAAACATCGTTCAGACTTAAATATAAATAAAACATTATTTTGTAAGTTATTTATTCTTTCTCAGCGTACCGGTACCAAATGGCCTACAGACCAGTACCGGTCCGCGGCCCGGGGATTGGGGACCACTGAAAATAAAGTACCAACTTTGAGCATTTGAGACGTGGCTCAAGGTGAGGAACAGAAATTGAAATATTATCTAATTTTTAATTGTTTTCAATTTAAAAGCTGATGCTTCACTCAGTTACTGGACCTTTTTAGATATGTTTGAACCACTTGAGCGTGCAAAATTAATTTTTCAACATTACAATTCACGGAATTTCAATGTAAATCAAGTCTTTCCAAGAAAAAAAATTTAATATCATATTGAATAAAATATACACCCAAGGTGGAAGATTAAGACTGAAAGAATATGAGATATTACAATAATAATGTCTTTATATTAGTTACATATTGAAATTAAAAACATTTTGGGTTGAATACAACATATTATAAAAAGTTTCATCTTTTTAGTTTTAAAAGTGAAAATCTAAAATCACATCTGCAGCTTGCATTATTTTCTGTAGGGAGTGCTGTTCCAAGACTCTTCCATTTCCTTTTGTTAATTTCCTGATCTCTAGCAAACCAGGCTATCATGGGGCTTGGGAATAGTGTAGATACTTAATGTATTTCTGAGAAACCCAGTTATAGAGACTGGCTTCAACTAGAATCATGTATTGTTTACATAAAATTAAAATGACAGTAGCAAACTAAGGGGGGGGGGCTTGTCAAATCAAACATTACTTATTCACCTTTATGAGAGGAAAATCTTTTCTATCCTTCTGGGTTCTTTGGTCTAATAATCAAATTGATATAAGACAGATTAATAGAAGAAAAACTAAATCTGTACAACAGGATCCCTTTAGAAATAGGGGTTCCAAAGGCAGTCAAGATATTTAGGCTTGTTTGCTATCCTTAGGTAAGGAATGGGTTAGGGGCCTGGGACTCCAAGGTGGGCAAGGCATTTATTTCATCTGGAGATAAGAGCAGATGTTTGGTAATCAGACGTTTGTTTTGTCCTAGTCTTTCAGATAAAAATTATTGGTCACAATAGATCTCTTTCTGGGACAGGCCTCCTACTTAAATTCTTTCAGGTGATTAAGGGAGAGGTAAAAGTTTCTATTGATCCTGTTGGGTCTTGACTTAAACTCAAAATAATTCACAGGCCGAAAGTTGCACATTTTGGGGTGTCATATTCTGCAAGGAAAGATGGATACTAGAAAAATTGTTGACCTTAGAATTCTTCAAGGGCAGGATTCCAGGAGTTAGAGGTTACCTGAAAATTTGTGGTTAATATTTTTGTTTCTAATATTTGTTTTTTGAGAGTAAGCTTCTAAAACTGATTATTAAAGCAATTATTGTCCAAAAGAGTTTAAGCTTCTGTACAAGAGAATGTGCATTTCAGTAGTAGAAAACAGAAAAGAAGAAATAATCTAGTAAAAGTACAAAAGCATTTCATAAAAAGAAGGAAGGCCAGAAAATAACTTACTGTTAGGAAACAACCAAGAGATACTGAGACAAGAAAATCAGGTCAATTACATTGGAGTCTAGAAAGAATAAAAAGTTAAACTGCCTCATATTTGATTAATTAGCATAATAAAAATGTCAAGAAGTTATACCATGAAGTTTTATAGAAATTATACTTGTAGGCCCTGGCCGGTTGGCTCAGTGGTAGAGCGTCGGCCTGGAGTGCAAGGGGTCCCGGGTTCGATTCCCGGCCAAGGCACACAGGAGAAGTGTCCATCTGCTTCTCCACCCCTCCCTCTCTCCTTTCTCTGTCTCTCTCTTCCCCTCCCGCAGTAGAGGCTCCATTGGAGCAAAGATGGCCCGGGCGCTGAGGATGGCTCCTTGGCCTCTGCCCCAGGCGCTAGAGTGGCTCTGGTCGCGGCAGAGCATCGCCCTGGTGGGCATGCCGGGTGGATCCCGGTTGGGCGCATGCGGGAATCTGTCTGACTGTCTCTCACCGTTTCCAGCTTCGGGGGGGGGGGGGGGAATTATACTTGTAGGCTCGATATTTTTATTTTTTATTTTTCTAGTAAGGTTTCACAGTATAAAAAAAAATTGAAACTTGCAAGTAAGGAGGTAAGGTTAGGCCCTGATGTCTGTAAAGCCAGTAGCCATGGCCACCATCACAGCCACCTGGCCCATGCAGGTTCGCATTTGATTCGGACAGATGATAATGAAACAATGGAGCCAAGAATTGGTGGACCATTACCTTTAATCCTAGCTCACACCCCGGGGGCAAGAAATACACACAGTGGGTAAACACTTCCCTTTCCATTCAGGGCTCCCAAAGCCACTGACTTATCCGAGTTTCCTAGAATTAAACGCCCCACCAGCCTTATTCACCTCTGTTCCCCATCTCCTTCTCTCTGCACAAACTCTGCACAAACTGGCTTCTCCTTCAGCACTCCGCCATCTTGGCTGCCTCTCCTCTGCAATGCTGTTGGCAGGATCTGAGCAAGAGTGCCTCTGGTCTGCCTCATTTTATACTGTAGAAATTAAAGCCTTTAAGCCAGGGGTCCCCAAACTTTTTACACAGGGGGCCAGTTCACTGTCCCTCAGACCGTTGGAGGGCCAGACTATAAAAAAAACTATGAACAAATTCCTATGCACACTGCACATATCTTATTTTAAAGTAAAAAAAAAAACACAACAAAACGGGAACAAATACAATATTTAAAATAAAGAACAAGTAAATTTAAATCAACAAACTGACCAATATTTCAATGGGAACTATGCTCCTCTCACTGACTACCAATGAAAGAGGTACCCTTCCAGAAGTGCAGCGGGGGCAGGATAAATGGCCTAAGGGGGCCACATGTGGCCCGCGGGCCGTAGTTTGGGGAACCCTGCTTTAAGCCAATATACAAATAAGGAAGTCTCTGATACAAAGCCACTCATCTGAGGCATAAATGAGATTCCTCCTAAAAGTGCACCACCCCACATCATGCAACAGTCAAGGGTGTGAATGAAAGCTCAGTTTTAAGATCTTAGTATTAAAAGGGTGGGAAAGGCTTAGTCTTATAACCAAGCCTTAGGCTATAAGGACCTTGCCTGCCTACAGCCTGTCCCCCACACTCAATGCAAACTATAAGCGAGCAAACATACATATCATATTTACAAACTTATTAGACTAACAATGTTCAATATCACAAAAGGTTAAGGTCAGCCCTGGCCCGTTGGCTCAGCAGTAGAGCATAGGCCTGGCCTGTGATTGTTCTGATCAGAGCACACTGGAGAAGGGACCATCTGTTTCTCTATCTCTCCCTCTCTCCTTCTCTCTATCTTTTTATTCTTCTCCTGCAGCCAGCCATGGCTCACTTGGAGCAAGTTAGCCTCGGGCACTCAGTATAGCTCCCAGTTCTCACCTCAGGAGCTGGAGTGGCTTGTTGCCCAGCAATGGAGCAATAGTCTTAGGTGAGCAGAGCATCATCCCATAGGAGCCTTGACTATATAGCATTGCCCCATAGGGGGCTTGACTAGTGGACCTAGGTCAGGGCTCATGCTGAAGTCTTTCTGCTTCCCTCCTTCTCACTGTAGGGGGAAAAAAAAAAACAAGGTTCAGGTCAGACAAGGATCTAATGAAAATGAAATTTGGTTGTCTTACTGTTTACAGTGAAGTTACTTGTTAACTTGCAGGGTTTTATTTGGTAGAGATGCAAATAATTTTTTGTCCAATGGAGCACATATAAACCCAAAGATTTATAGCCTCTGAAACATAAATTAATTTTGTTTTAGCTTAATTCAACAATATATTTTAAACATTTCTTTATTAAATTTTTTATAAATAACCCTGATTTCTTAAATGTTCTTTGAACCTATCATAAAATTTTTCCTGTTGCTTTACTGATTGTTAAGTTAGATAAACTCTCTGACATGCATTCATTTTATATTTGTTGAATCATGATTTTACCTTTTGAAAATAGGTGAACAAGAGGTAAAGAGGGACGAGCGATTGCTTTGTCCTTTCCTTTTCTTCTGTAGGCGTGGGAACTTGAACAGTTGTCCCTCGATGTCATGACAAGTCACCATTGGTAAGCCCATTACAAAAAAGTGGAAAGAATAGACAGACAGGAAAGCAGGTTGTTTATCAGGACAAGGAGAGACTTCTGTTCACTCTAGGACAGCTCTGAAAACTGTTAAGAAATATCCAGATACCGAGTGAAGGTGAGAAAATGGATGGACTAGGTATCTCCTTTCACTGTCATAGGAGGTGGTGGTTTAAAGGCCTGCCCAAGTGTTTTAAAATTATTCTAGGGAAATATGCTTCCCTATGACTCCTTAGGAGTCCATTATCTGTGAGTTTAGATGTTAATTTGTAGGATAATTGATAATAAGTGATTTTTGTTCCTTAAAGATGAAAATGATCTGTATCCATTTGGTTTACCACTTGAGGCGAATGAGATATGGTTGCAGAATGAGATGTGGTTGCAGTAGATAAAGAAGACAGGGATTCACATGCACAACTGTCTCCCTGAAAAGAGGCTTAGGCACAGCTCATATACACTATTTGGTCAATTACATCTTGGTTTCTTCTTTGTAATTGGTTGCACTTACCTGGTTGGTTCCAGTCAAGCTCATGCAGTTACAGCTGGGTCTGCAAAATGCTGTGCTATTTTCACATTTAGCAAGATTAGCATTTAGTAAGAACCATCTAAACCTTAAGATCCTTGAAAAGACAATGCAAACATTATAATATCGCCACCGTGTCATAGGATAATAACATGCTTTGGTCTAAATTTGCTGTTTTGATTTTATTTCAATCTTTTGTAGGGGAGGAAAAATTTTCTTCTATCTTGGTTTTCTTCCTGGGGATCCTGTACACATAACACAAATTAGCAAGAGAAAAACAAGCAGTTTATTAACATGTATATTTTGGATGTAGATGAGAGAGACCCAGGAAAGAGTAATTCATAGAGGTGGCTTTTATACCACCAGTTTATATAGCATCTTCGACAAAGTACACATTTGTAGAGAAATAACAAGACAAAGGAAACAGTTTTAGGCTTCTAAGAGATGCAAATTGAGATGGTAAAATACATGGCAAGAAACTAAGAGCTTTGTTCTTAGATCCCTCTTGTGCCTGTGGGCTGTTAAGTCACCAATAAGAGTCAGCAATCTTTATATTCTGACTTAAGGCAGGAAAGGGGAAGGGAAGAGAGCTTTTCCTGCAATTGCTGCTTCTTAACTGCCTTCAAGTCAAAATAATTTTGTCAAACAGGCATATTTTGGGGTGGCTGTTTTACTTTCTTCACTTTCATGTATTATAGCTTTGATAATCTATTCTCTTTTGAACTAGGATCATCATTCTGATGGTTCCCTTAACAATAACTTATATATTAAAAGCAATTACTCTATTTTTGAGGCTTAGTATATTATTTTGAATTTTACATTTTGGTAACGGTCAAAAGGCAATTGCATGATCCTTTCTCTATGTGAAATATCTCAGGTCTGTATTTGTTATATAGGGTACTAAGCTAGGCCAATGTGTTAGAGGCTAATTGAGATACTCATTTCATCTGATTTCCTTAGATTTGGACCCACTTTGTTTCAGTTCAGGGGTAACAAGAGCCTTTGGCCTCAGCTATGAGGTAACAGAGAACAGGAAACCGGCCACATCCTGCTAGGGTTTCTGACCTTTCTTATTGATCTCTCTGGTTCGTAGGTCCTTCTCCGAGACCTGCTTGGTTTTGCTTTCTTGTGAAATATAATTAAATTCCACTGAAGGCTGATATTAAAATTTCTTTTAAGTTTACACTCCTCTTTAAAATGAGTCCATAATAGCAAGGTGTGTTGACTTTTGTGTACTTCATTTTCTGAAAATACGAATAAACCAATGGACGAAAAAAACATTTAAAAATACAGTACTATCATCACTAAAATTTAAAAAGTCCGCCTTGACATGTGACTGGTCAGCTATCCCTCCTTTGTTCTATTATTTTACTCACATTTTAGGGTAACAGTAAGCTTACTTGGATATACAGCATGTATCATATACATGTGAATACACAATGCAGTCAGGAAACAATTCCAACTTGAGACCATGTTTCAAAACCTACCATTGTCACCTACATACTCTACACTTCTAATTATGTCTGTTAACTTGTAAGTTAACAGTTTAATTCATATTCTATTATTTTCCTAACGACATGTATTTGTAGACCAAGTAATAAGTTTTCAATTAGATGTTAAAGTAAAAAAAAAAAAAAATGCAAGCCCTTTTAATGAAATTGTGGGTGGCTCTGAAAAGAGCCTTTGGTTTCGACTTATTCTAGTTGCTGCAAACTAATGCAGGATTTTACTTGCCCTTGGCTTTGTGGTGGCTCTCGGTCTTCTTGGGCAGCAGCACGGCTTGGATGTTGGGCAGGACGCCGCCCTGCGCGATGGTCACTTTGCCCAGCAGCTTGTTGAGCTCCTCGTCGTTGCGGATGGCCAGCTGCAGGTGGCGCGGGATGATGCGCGTCTTCTTGTTGTCGCGGGCCGCGTTGCCAGCCAGCTCCAGGATCTCGGCCGTCAGGTACTCCAGCACGGCCGCCAGGTACACGGGCGCGCCGGCCCCGACTCGCTCCGAGTAGTTGCCCTTGCGGAGCAAACGATGAACTCTGCCGACTGGAAACTGGAGTCCAGCCCGTGAAGAGCGAGTCTTGGCCTTTGCGCGCGCTTTGCCGCCTTGTTTTCCACGCCCAGACATGGTGAATCGTAGCGCTGAGAGAACAACCACAGGAAAAGCAACAAGAGAAGTGTCCTGAAGGGAGCATCAAGACGCAAGTTATAGTGCTGGGTGGAATTGCTAAGTGTGAAATGGGATTGGTTAAAAATCATCTTTGACACCATCAACCAATAAGAAAGGCGATGTGATGCAAGGAAATTTACATATACTCGTCACTGGTACATTATCAAATCAGATCTGGATATTCTTGAGTACCTTATTTGCATAGAGCATCTATAAAAGAAGACATCGTAGACCCAAGTGGGCATTTTACATCTTCCCTTTTTCTTTCATTCGTCTCCTTTTTGCTTTGAAATGCCCGAGCCAGCCAAGTCTGCGCCCGCCCCGAAGAAGGGCTCCAAGAAGGCCGTGACCAAGGCGCAAAAGAAGGATGGCAAAAAGCGCAAGCGCAGCCGCAAGGAGAGCTACTCGGTGTACGTGTACAAGGTGCTGAAGCAGGTGCATCCCGACACCGGCATCTCGTCCAAGGCCATGGGCATCATGAATTCCTTCGTCAACGACATCTTCGAGCGCATCGCGGGCGAGGCGTCGCGCCTGGCGCATTACAACAAGCGCTCGACCATCACGTCCCGGGAGATCCAGACGGCCGTGCGCCTGCTGCTGCCCGGGGAGCTGGCCAAGCACGCCGTGTCCGAGGGCACCAAGGCCGTCACCAAATACACCAGCTCCAAGTAGTGTGTTTCAGTAACCGTCTAACCCAAAGGCTCTTTTCAGAGCCACCCACCTTTTTTATTAGAGGGTTGTAATGACTTCAACACGTTAGGATTGCTAAGTAAGATACCAAAATGCCTTCAGTGATTTCTTTTACAAAAATGTCCTTTAGCAGTGTACTCTTAGCACATTGAAACAAACATGTTTGATTGGAAGTAATAATTTAAAATTTACCATTCGCCCAGTGTTTCTTGCTTTTGCTGCTTACTTGGTATAAATTTGGCAAAGGTACTGACATGCTATTTCAACTCATGGTGTCGTGTGTCTTAATACATTTCTGCATGACAAGTGAAGAGGACTTGAGTGGCTAATATTGATACAGAGAAAAAGGGCTTCATTATTGTAGTTTAATTGTAACCACATTGCACACATTATTTCCTTGAAGCATCATAACTTCTAAACCCACCAGGAGCAGGATAGTTGACGTGCATGAAAATTGAAAATGAGCTCGATCCGTTTGAGGATAGGCCCACTTAATTGTAATGAAAAAAATCCAAAAACAGAATGGTGATATATTTGGGAAAATACCACATTGTAGCTCATAGTACTGGAAGTCGGGCCCAGGAGGATGGGGGGGGGGGAATACTCAAGATACTCTGGTGTCTTTCCCTTAAATGATTTTCTTCCAAGATGAAATTTACGTCAGTTTATTTTTATCCTGGTCATCACACATTTTGCTTTTTAAGTGAAAAAAAAAATTATGTTATCTAGTGACAGTGTAACTGTCCTGCCCAATATTAGGCATATATGTTAAGAAAATTGTGTACTTTTCTCCATATTGCAAATCCATTTAAGATTATAAAATGCTATGTGGGAATCTCACGTAGAATATAAATGCTATGAATGTACTACATACAGCATGTTAGGATTTCAAGTCAGGTAAGAAAGAGGTAATAGTATTCTCCATATTCTTGTATAATTTCTTTCCTGAATAATAAAACTTTCCACTTCCTACACAACTCACTTGGGGGCACCCCCACACAACATGAACAATTAATATATAAACATTCAAATAAAACAAATAAACAACAAAGACAATAAGAAAAAACATAAAACTAAAAACAAACCAAAACAAAAGCTGTACTCTATGAGAGTTACTATAAACAATCAATTTTTGCTTTGCATAGTCCCAAAAGTTAATATCTTAAACAAGTTTATATGGACTTCAAGGAAGTACAGAAATTTCCTGATATTGTTTATAATAGTGTATCTACATGTTCTCTGCCTGAGCAGAAAGGACTGTATATAGCTTTATTTCAAATTCTAATTATACTGTAACCTAGTGTGCTAGGCAGTATAATGCCACCCCAATTAATCCACTTTCTAATCTCTGGACACTGTAATCTGTTAGGTTACATGACAATAGTCAATTAAATTAGAGTTGAAATGGAGATTGCTAATCACCTGAATTTAAAGTAGAAAGATTATTCAAGTCAACCCAATGTAATCACAGAGGTCCTTAACAATGATAGAGGGAACTAGAATACAGAACTAAGGAGATGGTGGCAACTAAGGAGATGGTGGCATGAAGAGAATTTGGCCAGAGATCACTGGCTTTGAAAATAGAGAAAAGGGGCCCTGAGCTAAGGAAGGAGGGCAGCTTGCAGACACTGGACAAAGCAGTCAAGTAGATTCTCGACTACAGCCCCAGAGACAAATATAGCCTTCTGACACCTTGGTTTTAGTTCAGTGAGATTCATGTTTAAATGCTGATCTACAGAAACATAAAAATTTAAGTGTGTATTTCAACAAGTTTGGGATAATTTATCAGATGAGCAATTGAAAATTGATGCATTTACATACGATTAAGAATTATTATCTAATATATTCAGTGATGTCTTTAATATGATTATATAACTTTAACTATTATAAAAATTACTATAGATGCTTATAAATTCTATATATTTCAGGGTCACACAATTCTGACATTGCAATTTACATGTTGTTAGTGTCTATAATGTCTGACTATAAGAGCAGAAAGTTTAATTTCATGGAGAAGCACTTCTCTCACTCATTGTTGTATTATTCTGATACTACTCCAAAAAGCTGGCCATTATTATATATAGGATTAGGAGTAGAGATAAAACGTATGTCCATAAATAACTTCATAAATTGTAAATCCTCCTAATATGTTTATATTTATTATGATTTTTGCATGCATTTTAACAAAAGTGTCAACAAAGTCGATTTTGGAAAAATGATTATTTTATAAGTAAAACACAGATGGTGTGTGAACCAAAGTTCATCTACCTGGCAGAACTCAAATTCCAACTATTACTTTTTGAACATAGAGTTCAAAAAGCCTTTTCTAGAAATCTATAGATTTGTTAGCACGTTAGGAAGTAACTTTACATACTCTTCCTCATCTCTCTAGCACTCAGGCTACATGTTTTCTTGGTTTATTTCAATTCATCTTTCATCTGTCCTGAGTCAGCTAAAAAGGAAGGCTTGTTAGGACTAGGAGATGAAACCCCAAGTGCACGTAGCTTCCTGCACTTCATTCTGCCTCTTGGAATAATTGTTTTACCTACGTGGGAGAGCTGATGGTGATTAACCGTCCTGAGCTGCATTCTTTGAGAACTAGAAAAAATGTCTTATATGATCATGAAGGTGACTGATGCTGAGAGAATCATAAGCAAATTTTTTTAAGATATAAAGTAGAAATAGTCCTTTAAAAATCAGGGCAGGTTTGCCGCCCTGGTGTCAATGTTCAGTCAGTAAAACAAAACTATCAGTTATTTTTACAAAGATAATTTAATAAACATTACACCAGTTTTTGAAAACTGAAAAGCAAAAAATAGAGCTGATGTCCCAGATAAAACTGAAGGAAGCAGGAGCTAACTCAGGATTCAGAATGCACGCACACGTCACCCATACCCCCCCCCCCCCCACACACACACACATACACACCCACTCACAAGCGTTAGTTATTAAAATCTAGGAATTTGGAGAGTATCCCTGGTGGAGATTACGTTTTAGAACTCGAGGGTGAGACAGTTCAAAAGATGGTGCTGGAAGTGTGGAATCCAGATTGGGAGGTGGGGCGAGGCCAAAGACTGGAACTGAAACTAATTGCTGCGGGAGGTAAGACTAAAGCTGATACCTAGGGAACTAGAGTACCCTCTTGTTACTATCCCCTTCTATCCTGCCTTAACTATCCCTAGAAGTGACTGGAAATGGTGTGGTGTGCCCAACTCAGCCTATTTACCACAGTAAAGACAAACGTCCAGAGAGTACTTGCAGCAGAGAATCAGGGCCTACTACTTTACTGAGGACATGGCCTCCCTACAGACGTCTTCCTCAAATGGACAACGGCTCAGCAAATTAAGCTGTTACACACTGTGCTTAAGAGGAATAACAATGCATTCAAGTCTTATAATGAGAACGTAAGTGGCTCTGAAAAGAACCTTTAGAGTTAGGCCTCTAGACGCTTTGCTCAGGCAAATGTCTGGGGAAAGTAATTACTAACAAAAGCGGGAGTAGGTACACAGCGACACCTAGAGGATACTCCGCTTCCAGAGCTGTATTTTCAAAAGTTACGGTGGGGTCCCTTAGGCCGAACGGGATAACTTGGGAGACCAAACATTTCATGGCCCACTTAAAAGCTTCATGAAAAGCCTCCTTCAGTCCCCCCAGCCCATGTGCAATTACAGTATTAAGAAAATGACTTGCATCTCAAATAGATTGGGGAGTCAGCCTTTACTTTCAATCCACGTTTGCTAACACTCCTGCAAACCCTGTCTGGGGCCCTATGGTCAATACAGGAGGTGCGTCTACTACGGAATACCGGGTGACGCTTTCCTGAGTGCTGGGACTAATGTGAAATGGGCGCGCCAGGCACCCCAGTGCGCAGCTCTGTTGCGAAAAGGTTGAGTGGCTCTGAAAAGAGCCTTTGGGGTTAGGAGACAAGACGCTTACTAGCGAGTCTACTTGGAGCTGGTGTACTTGGTGACGGCCTTGGTGCCCTCGGACACGGCGTGCTTGGCCAGCTCCCCGGGCAGCAGCAGGCGCACGGCCGTCTGGATCTCCCGGGACGTGATGGTCGAGCGCTTGTTGTAATGCGCCAGGCGCGACGCCTCGCCCGCGATACGCTCGAAGATGTCGTTGACGAACGAGTTCATGATACCCATGGCCTTGGACGAGATGCCGGTGTCGGGGTGCACCTGCTTCAGCACCTTGTACACGTACACGGAGTAGCTCTCCTTGCGACTGCGCTTGCGTTTCTTGCCGTCCTTCTTCTGCGCCTTGGTCACCGCCTTCTTAGAGCCCTTCTTCGGGGCGGGAGCGGATTTGGCGGGCTCGGGCATGGTCAGGAAAATCAAACACCACAAATATAAGTAACTATAAAAGCAGTAGATAATGATGGTTCCTTTTTATATAGAACCGGACATGCAAATTAGGTGATATCTCTAATGTACTGTGTGTGATTGGTGGCAATTCGAAACTCAGAAATATTAGTTCTGCCCAATCAAAACGATAGAAACCCAAATCTGCAGTCTTACTGGTTAAGGCGAAATTGAATTCTTAACCAATGACATATCTGCATTTTCGCGCCAAAAAAAAAAAAGGTTTATAAATACTGCCACTCCTGCACTTTTATTACCATAGGTATTTGTAGTCAGATTCCTATTGTGAACATGTCTGGGCGCGGAAAACAAGGCGGCAAAGCGCGCGCAAAGGCCAAGACTCGCTCTTCACGGGCTGGACTCCAGTTTCCAGTCGGCCGAGTTCATCGTTTGCTCCGTAAAGGCAATTATGCCGAGCGGGTCGGAGCCGGTGCGCCCGTGTACCTGGCGGCCGTGCTGGAGTACCTGACGGCCGAGATCCTGGAGCTGGCTGGCAACGCGGCCCGCGACAACAAGAAGACGCGCATCATCCCGCGCCACCTGCAGCTGGCCATCCGCAACGACGAGGAGCTCAACAAGCTGCTGGGCAAAGTGACCATCGCGCAGGGCGGCGTCCTGCCCAACATCCAAGCCGTGCTGCTGCCCAAGAAGACCGAGAGCCACCACAAGGCCAAGGGCAAGTAAAATCCTGCATTAGTTTGCAGCAAGTAGAATAAGTCGAAACCAAAGGCTCTTTTCAGAGCCACCCACGATTTCACTAAAAGAGCTTGCAATTTCTCTAAGCTACTTCAAAGCGCCTCTGAGTCAGTGCCCCCAGTAAATGTCCGTAAACACCATAAATCTTAAATCAGAAAGTTAGTATACATTTGAAAGGATTAACTAAAGGGAAATTGTTAGCTATGAAAAAAGCGAAAGGTCTTTTGTATCAGGTAATTACGATCAATGCTGCAGGACATTGGTTTAAGCGGAATATATACATGGAAGTAGGTTTAAGTGACTGATAGGGCTAATTTTGCATAATAATAGAAAGTATTAACAGTCAATTCGCCCATCGCCCACTCTGCGGCTTAGTCGACTGAATAGGAAAACTACATGCCCCAGTCATCATTTAGGCAGTTACTTTACAAGCAGAAAGTAGTTATACCATTTATAAATTTGCGCAACTATTAGAAAAGTATAAAAACAATTAAAAAACCTATAACTAATACGAAGTAAAAATAAAAATCTCTATAAATTTAAATATGAGCCAAGAAATCAATGTGAAGTAAATTTGCCTTCTCCAACTTGAATCAAGTAGAAAAACACGTGACAGTCATGTAATACGCGCCTTTTCAAAGTGGTTAAAGAAAAGCCAGTTTCAAGTGCCAAAATTTAAAATTCTTATTAAGAAAAAAAATGATCTTCATTGCAATAACTTATATTGTGCAGGAAGAAGCCCAAATATGAAGAAACGGCAAAAAGAATATGGAGGCGGAAAGTATAGAAAACCAGCTGTTAAAAAGGGTGTTGGAAAGGAAGAAGTTAATTTTCCATCTTAATACACCGGAAGTACCGGCGAACAAAAAGTGAAAATTGCTTCCAATACTGTCACTGCGAGCTTTGATGGACAGATGCTTTCTCCAATAACGGCAGGTCTTGCTATATATAAATACTAGTTCAGGGAGCACAGTTCTAAGTGTGCCACCAGGTGTTCATCTGTTCTTGTTATCATGGCTCGGACTAAGCAGACAGCGCGAAAATCCACTGGTGGCAAAGCCCCACGCAAGCAACTGGCCACCAAGGCGGCCCGCAAGAGCGCGCCCGCCACCGGCGGCGTCAAGAAGCCGCACCGCTACCGGCCCGGCACGGTGGCCCTGCGCGAGATCCGCCGCTACCAGAAGTCCACCGAGCTGCTGATCCGCAAGCTGCCCTTCCAGCGCCTGGTGCGCGAGATCGCGCAGGATTTTAAGACCGATCTGCGCTTCCAGAGCTCGGCCGTGATGGCGCTGCAGGAGGCGTGCGAGGCGTACCTGGTGGGGCTGTTCGAGGACACTAACCTGTGCGCCATCCACGCCAAGCGCGTGACCATCATGCCCAAGGACATCCAGCTCGCGCGCCGCATCCGCGGGGAGAGGGCGTAAACCGCCTTTTTTTGTGTGAGCGTTAACCTTAAAATAAAACCCAAAGGCTCTTTTCAGAGCCACCCCAAAATTTCACTTGGAAGAGCTGTATAGGCAAAAAGGGTGGAATTAGCTTTTTGCAGGAATACGAGTTTCACAAGCCATTGCAAATTCATTATTTCTAAGTATTCCTGTGCCTTGCTCCCCCCCCCCCCCCTTCTGTTACGACAGCGACCTTACAAAATGTTTCACCTCCCCCCCAGCCCACATCCAGATTAGTTTTTAAGTGGTATTACAACCTCTTTTATCAGATGAATTGGGTGGCTCTGAAAAGAGCCTTTGTATTCTCCAGTCTTACTCCTTACTTCTTTTTGGGGGCAGCCTTCTTGGCCTTGGTAGATTTTGCCTTGGCCGCCTTGGGTTTAGATGCTTTACCCTTAGCTGGACTTTTAGCTGCCTTCTTGGGCTTGGCTGCTTTCACCTTCGGACTCTTGGCCACTTTCTTGGCTCCTGCAGCTGCCGCTGGCTTCTTCCCCTTCTTCGGGGTCTTCTTGGCGTTTTTCTTGGGTTTGGCCAACCCAGCAGCCTTTTTGGTCGCCCCAGCAGCCTTCTTGGGTTTGGCCGCGCCCGCCTTCTTGGTCTCCCCGGAGGAGGCCTTCTTGTTGAGCTTGAAGGAGCCCGAGGCGCCGGTGCCCTTGGTCTGCACCAGGGTGCCCTTGCTCACCAGGCTCTTGAGGCCCAGCTTGATGCGGCTGTTGTTCTTCTCCACGTCGTAGCCCTCGGCCGCCAGCGCCTTCTTGAGCGCGGCCAGCGAGACGCCGCTGCGCTCCTTGGAAGCGCCCACGGCTTTGGTGATGAGCTCGGACACCGGCGGCCCGGACACCTTGCGCTTGGCAGCACCGGTGGACTTGCGGGCCTTCTTCTTCACCGGTGTCTTCTCCGTTGCCGTAGCAGGAGGCACGGCAGGTGCGGTTTCGGACATGATTGTCGGTCGGAATACCTGGCAGTAAAAAAAATAATATTAAGTCTTGGAGTTATGTGACCAGCCTGCGAAGTGTGTCTATATAAACACACAGCGAGGCTGCGCGCTGATTGGTTCCCAGCTCGCTCTTCCGGCCTGACTGCAAACCAGCCTCTGCCCTGTCTCGAAATTGTGTTTGTTCCAGTTCAGGAAAGTCAAAAAATTAAAATTTTGTGTGGAGGAATGATACAAATTCTACTACACAATGCCCCGGGACAGTTCAAGCTTTAAGATATTCATAATTTTTCTTTCTGGTTAGTATCATTTCGGTTGTCAGCCTTTGTTAAAAGCCCCAGACAGTCTGAGAGATTGACAGGTCAGAGATTCAACTTGCTGATTTTCGTTTAAAATATAAACTTTCACTTTGTGTCTTCTGTAGCTTGCTCTCTCATACTGTTCTGTACCTTTTTGGCTTTTCATACATTTCAGCAACTGCTTTATTCTCATTGAGATTTCCCCTGAAAATCTCTTTCATATGAGGAGAAATAACACAGGCTCTTTCAGAACTTCTCTACAAGACTGATAGTAAAGGCTGCTTGGAATAACATCAATTTCTGATTAGAAAAGCCTTTATTTTACCTGAAAAAGCTTTATCATAACTTTTTGTGTCTCTTTAGAGGGTTCATATTGACTTAGAAAAGTGGGAGATGTAAAATTCAATAATTGTCTTGTGGTATTTGGGCCTGTTGCAGTAACTGATGGCAGAGCAAATTTGGATAAAGGCATAAAAAAGTTGGATCTTTTTATGGCTTAAAAATTCTTCTGTGTTTGTTTTTTGCAGGATCAGTTATTCAGATGTTCATAAGCTTTTGGGTATAGAAGAAGTCTGTCGTGTTTGGGAGAGACAAATTTTGGCAAAGTAATTAAGGAACAGCAGCATTAACAAATATACAAAGCACACACACACTTATAGAGAATTCTTTTATGATACAGATGTTTAAAAACAAGCATGTTTTATATTTACTGCCAAAAGCTCTTACTTAAGGAAGTATATAGGTTTATAGAAAACCCATCCTGCCGACTACGCCAGTTGTAAGGCCAGGAGCCGCCATCGTGGCCATTCACATGCAGGTTCCCATTGGATTCAGGCAGACGATAAAGAAATGGCGGAGTCAGAGGACGGGGGGCCATCCTATTTATTGGTGTCTCACCAAGACAGGCAAACCACAAAAGAAGACAAGGGAAAAGCAGAAAACCAGCTCTTCCCATGAAGGGCAAGGGATCAGGGAAGCCCCTGCAATTGTGATAGCAGGAACTGTGTGTCCAAGCTCCTGGTCTGTCCCACTTTATAGTGTAGAAAACCAAAATCCCTTAATCCAATATACAAACAAGGAAGTCTCCGATACAAAGTCACCCATCCAAGGCATAATTGGATTCCTCATGAGACTGCACCACCCAGATAATACAATCATTCAAGGGTGTGGGGAAAAGCTTAGTCCCAAAACCAAACCCCAGGCTACAACAACCTGGCCTGCCTATAGCCTGTCCCCCACACCCAATATAAGTCACAAGCGAGCAAACATATATATCACATTTACAAACTTATTTGACCAACATTCAGTAAGAAATTGATGGCAGAGTTGTTAGATAGGTGAAGGATCTCAAGGTCTGCTTGGTTCTTACTAAATACTATTCTTGCTCAATGCTAAAATGTAGCATAGTATTTTGCAGAGCATATGGAACCCAGTGAACTTGAGCAGAATCAAATCTGGTAAATGAACTGCAAAGAAGATTTCACCATGTAATTAACCAAATAGTGTATATGAGCAATGGCTAGGCCTTCCTTCAGGGAGACAGAGCTTTGGCTATGAACCTGTCTTCGTTACTTGCTGCAGGTAAATAAAACAACCTGCCAATAACTATGTTTCATTCTTGAATAGAATACTCTAAGCAGCAAACTCTTTCAAATTTGGTGTCAATGTGATTTGATATGCTTTTTCACTTCTCAAGCTATATGTTCGTCTTCAGCATATGCTTATTGTGAAGCAAGCACAAGTCTGTGTTTCACTAGAACTATGAAAGAAAGAAACACTAGGATCTGACAGCAAAGCACAAGAAGTCAGGCTTGCTTTCTCATGATCTCATCAAAAACAACAAATGACTTCATTCATAACATTTCAGTCAGACATTAAAAAAAATGAGTTAATAGAAATTAAAACCATGACTGAAATGAATGAAAGGAGATGAGGAATCAGCTCAAAACAAAGTTTTTAAATCTAATTTATTGGGGTGACACTGGTTAACATAATTGTATAGGTTATAAGTGCCCAGTTCAAAACAAAAATTTTTTTTTTTACACGTGGCATTTGGATTCACTTGCTACAGAACTCATGTATCCATAATCTTTTAAAAATGGTTAGACTCATTATGGTTTGTTTCTACAACACAATCAAAGGAATAGCTGTCTCTCAGCCATCTACATGTAAGACATCTCCAAGAAACTGCCCCATTCACCTTTATGGGTCCATGAGCTACATTTATATAAATAATTCAAAAGTCTCTCTTTTCAGGTCTGTCCGATTTCCTAATGTCAAATTTGTATTTCAGAGTGATTGCCTGAGATCTGCTTCTACAGCGTACATCTACCTAAAGCAGACTCAAGATGACCAACCTCATCTAGGTTAGTCATTTTTAATCCAATGGTAACTTTCCAGTCGATATCCTTGTACATTGTACTGGGCAATACCATGTCCTTTAACTGACATACACACAGATAAAATCAAATTTCCATTTTGTTTGTCACCAAATTCGGTGCACTCTTCTTAAAATCATATCACCTCTTTTATTTCTTCCATCATGGTTGTGATTCTGGCTCCTCTATTTCTTGTCTTGATTGGCTTTTCTTGCCTTATAGGCCTCTCCTTTGTCCCACTATCTCTGTTATCTCTGTAATTTCATGCTCCGTATTACTGTAATAAAATATTCCTCAAGTGAGCTTCAAATTTATATAGCCCATCTTTCATTAGTTTTCTAACTTTAGAAAAAGCACTTTAAATTATTTTTTAAATTTTTATTTATTGATTTTAGAGAGAAAAGGAGGAGAGAGAGAGGGAAAGAGAGAGAGAGACCATTGTTGTTCCACATATGTATGTATTCATTGGTTGATTCTTGTATGTGCCCTGAGCTGGGATTGCATCTATGACTTTGGTGAATCAAGACCATGCTCTACCAACTGAGCTACCCAAGGCACTTTAGTATAGCATTCAAAATCTTTTATGTGGGGTTAAAGCAATATTCTAGCCGCATGGTTTAGTTTAGTAGAACAAGCATGCTATTTGCAAATATACAATATATACTTGACTGGTTATGCAGCTTAAAAAACTACATGGTGTTGGTCAAATCATCTAATGTTTCACAGTATATTTTTCAGGATTTTTTGTTTATTTATTTATTTTTTTTTTTGTAACCCACTCCTCCTATTTTAAAGTTCAGGTATACATAAAACTAATCTAATGATATACTTTGAAATATTTCTATGTGTCATTCCCAATCTCTTAAACTGGATGAAATCACTCCCAGATTTGAGCTGCTTTTTTGATTTCTTTATTGGCTATTACAATGTGCTTCATATTACCTGCATATTGTCCACTTTGACATCTTTCTGGTAGACTGTAAACAACCAATAGTGTTACTGGTCTCGTAGATATGACATGCAACCACTTATATATAGGAACATACACAAGTACACGTAGGGAGGCTTTGTGGAAGAGTATCCTGGAAAAGGAGGTAAAATGGGAATGGAAGGAGACTTTGCACGGGGCACCAGAGGCACTATGTGGGGGCTTGAGGGTGTTACATTGAGTGGGGCACTTGAAACCATGTCAACACAATAAATTAAAACAAATAAAGAATGCCTTGAGACCCATTCCAGGGTTTATTCTGCTGTTGTAGCTACTGCCCAAATGCTTGATTTCTGTGCCTCTATACTTTGCACAGGACTGTTGACACATTAGTGCTTAGCACTTGTTATTCATTTTAATTTTTTTTTTTGTTTTTTTTGTATTTTTCTGAAGCTGGAAACGGGGAGAGACAGTCAGACAGACTCCCGCATGCGCCCGACCGGGATCCACCCGGCACGCCCACCAGGGGCGACGCTCTGCCCACCAGGGGGCGACGCTCTGCCCCTCCGGGGCGTCGCTCTTTTGCGGGGCGTCGCTCTGCTGCGACCAGAGCCACTCTAGCGCCTGGGGCAGAGGCCAAGGAGCCATCCCCAGCGCCCCGGCCATCTTTGCTCCAATGGAGCCTTGGCTGCGGGAGGGGAAGAGAGAGACAGAGAGGAAGGAGGGGGGGGTGGAGAAGCAAATGGGCGCTTCTCCTATGTGCCCTGGCCGGGAATCGAACCGGGGTCCCCCGCACGCCAGGCCGATGCTCTACCGCTGAGCCAACCGGCCAGGGCCTTCATTTTAATTTGAACGAAAGCCCTACCTTACTGGCTGGAGCCTTTTAATCCATTAAACCTGCAGAGCAATTAGGAAATAAACCATCTATTGTGATTTTGTGCCCTTGAATTCTGAGTGGCCACAAATTCCTCTCCTTAGAGAGTTATAGTCCTCCCTTTAACAATGGCAGAAGAATTCATGCTTCAGCAACCAAATTCCTAGTAGATATGATAAAGGAAATGTGAAACCTAGAAGACTTTCTGACCTCTTTACATGTCGGACAAATGAAAAGTTTATCACGAAAATGACCTTTCTGTCTCAATCTAGATGAGAAAAAAAGCACTATTATCGAGTAAGCATTAACAGATGTATATACATGGAAGCCAGCAACTATGAGACTACAGTTAGGAAAATAATTTCACGTCTTACACGGAAAAGCAGTAGAAACAAAAGCTTTATCACTTTGAAAGACAGGGGCTACACCTTCTGAGAATCACTATATATCTCAAGAGAGTATACTCAACTAATTCTAGAGGTTACACATCTGCAGATTATTTGTCCCACAACAAAGGATATATCTCTACGTTGTGAAAGCTGGAGTCCAGGAGTAGTCACTAGGAAAATTTATCTCTATTTCTAAGGGGAGAGTGAAAACAAACTATATATTTCTCCAAATAAACTCTCTAAGAAAAGTGAGAGGGGAAATGTCCTCTTTAATATTGATAACTGGAGGAAATCATTGCCATTTTTTTTTCTCACTTCCACCAGTGTTGCTACTAACATGAGTTTCATTCCAACATCATGGACTTTTCCCATGCTGCTCTTTGCACCATTCTTGAAATCAAGAGCCTCTCAAGACTTTCAGGGTCCTATGAAAGTGGGATTCTCAAACATTTCTGTGTCGTGACTTTTTCATACAACTTATAAACTTTATGGGACCCTTCCCAGAACAGCACATTTAACTGTTTAGGAAAATTTACATAGGATTAGAAAGAAAAACATTCATATTAAAATGCTATTATTAAACTTACCAAAATTCAAATTGGTGATGTATTAACATATGTGTTTCTTTATTGATACATTAAAAAAGATTACCCACATAACCAAGATTTGTCACAGTTTAGATGAAGTAAGATATTTAAGTTATATTTTGAGATATTGACAGCTGCAAATGCATTGTGATATGAATCTAGCATAGGTCCAGCCAGTCACACTGTTTGTTGCCTGCTTTCATGAACAGAGGAAATGCTAACACTCCACTGGGGTAATAGGAAGACTAAAGATGGACTTTTTTGTTCTATATACACAAGTTCCTAGAATCCTCTTTGTGTATCTCAGGTTAATAACACCACTCTGGAATTTGTTTTCATATACTGTAAACTCCTGGAGCAGCTTTGATGAGCTTGGTCCTTGTAAAGCTAGTAGCCATGGCCACCATCACAGCCACCTGGCCCATGCAGGTTTGCATTAGATTTGGACAGACAGTAATGAAACAACAACGGAGCCAAGAACTGGTGGGCCATTAGCTTTCATCCTAGTTTGCACCCGGCGGGCAAGTAAAAACACACACTGAGCTCCAAAACCTACTCATTCAGTGTTCACAAAGCTACTGACTTATCCGAGTTTCCTGGAATCAAAGGTTTCTAGCTCACTAGCCTTATTCACCTCTGTTCCCCATCTCCTTCTCTCTGCACAAACTTGACACCAACTGGCTTCTCCTTCAGCATTCTGCCATCTTGGCTGCTGCTTCTCTCCACGTCGCCCTTCTCTGCTCTCCTTTCTCTACTCTCTCCTCTAATGTTAATCTCAGGATCCAATACAGAGCAAGCCCCTGGTCTGCCCCACTTGATAGTATAGAAATCAAAACCTTTAATCCAATATACAAACAAGGAAGTCTCTGATACAAAGTCACTTATCTGAAGCATAATGGGAGTGTACCACCCCATATCATGCAATCAGTCAAGGGTGTGGGGAAAAGCTTAGTCCTAAAACTAAGCCTTAGGGTATACCACCCTGCCTGCTTGCAGCCTGTCCCCCACACCTAATGCAAACTATAAGCGAGCAAACATATATCATATTTAAAAATTTATTTGACCAACAGTCCTCTTTCTAGACTATGGAAGAAAAGCCAAATCTACCTAAAGTCAGCTGAATCTCCTCAAGCAAACAAATGATGAATTAAAGCTTTACTTATTTATTATTTTGAGATATTCTCAAAAGTGTGGGGGTCAGGACCAAGACTCCCTGAAATGTGCCACCTTGGTACATGGATAACTTGAAGCTGAAATAAATAAAAGCCCAACAAACTCAGGAAGAGATTCAAATGTTAAAACCTGTTTCAGGAAGGAAAGCTTTGCTTATTTATATTAGCATATTCATTTTAGCATATATGAATTAAGTATGGTAGACAGGAAGGGTCCTTGCAAATATCTGTTCACTAGATTTCCCTCTGTCCCATTGCTTCTGAGTTGTCTAACAAGAATTTTTTTCTTGCCACTTTCTCTCCCTGTAAATTGCCTATCTCTTCCTCGAATTCCCAGAACCCTTCCCTCCTTTCTCCTTTATCCATATAAAATACATACCTCATTTTACTCGTCTATGAAATTTTCATGCTTTTCTGAATTGCTCACATGCACGTAAATTCCGTGAATTTACCACTTCATTTTCAGCTAGAACTTGAGGAAAATTTTTATTATTTTTATTTTTATTATTTTTATTTTTTCCTAGACTCACAGAACTTTTTGGCAAATTAGGATACTATATTAAGTTTACCATTTTAGAGGGGTCCATACTGAGATGAATAATTAATGTTGAGTGGCTGCTTATTTACAGATGTTACATTCTACATAGCGTAGTCCTCGTGAGCAAAAACACACATTAACTCATTATTTAATATTTTTAGAAATCTGAATGACGAATATCAGGCTTCCTTGTAGAAAGTATATTATATATGAAATGTCCTACGAAATGATTTCAAACGTTCCAGACAAACACACATCCCCTTCATAGGAGAATTAATTAAATCCCACCTCCATGACTCAATGTTTCCGCTGCCACTCCAAGTCTTCACAGCTGTGAGTAAGGGCAAATGAGCGGAGGGCGGAGAACTGAGTTGGTTGCCGCCCCTCTCTTCTGGTTTCCAATCAGGTCCGATTAGTTCCTATAAAAGGGCAGAGCCCTTCTAGCTACGGCATTGCGTTAGGAGCTGTTTTCCTTGCAATTATGTCTGGTCGTGGTAAAGGCGGGAAGGGACTCGGCAAAGGGGGCGCCAAGCGCCACCGCAAGGTGCTGCGCGACAACATCCAGGGCATCACCAAGCCCGCCATCCGGCGCCTGGCCCGGCGCGGCGGCGTCAAGCGCATCTCTGGGCTCATCTACGAGGAGACCCGCGGGGTGCTCAAAGTGTTCCTGGAGAACGTGATCCGGGACGCCGTCACCTACACTGAGCACGCCAAGCGCAAGACGGTCACGGCCATGGACGTGGTCTACGCGCTCAAGCGCCAGGGCCGCACCCTCTACGGCTTCGGCGGCTGAGTCCACTGGCCCACAGTTCGGTTCTACAAGAAAACCAAAGGCCCTTTTTAGGGCCACCTACCCAGTCACTTTAAGGAGTTGTCACTTGAATGCTTTGCATTATGTCTAGCGGTAATCTCTTAGTTTAAGTTAAGTTTCAAGGTTTTCTAACATTTTTCATACATTTGCAATTATTTTAGGTTAATCCGTAGCATTGTTTGTGAAATCGGGTGCAGACTCGCTTATTCCACAATACTGGATGTTTCTTGTTCTGTTTTTGTTTTTCTGACTTCTGGGTATGTAGCTTAGTGTTACATGTAAGACTAGAGTTGACGTCCAGTTCTGAGATTTAAAACCTTTTTATTGCCACTTACGAAGGTGTAGATCAGGGGGTCCCCAAACTTTTTACACAGGGGGCCAGTTCACTGTCTCAGACCGTTGGAGGGCCGGACTATAAAAAAAACTATGAACAAATTCCTATGCACACTGCACATATTTTAAAGTAAAAAAACAAAACGGGAACAAATACAATATTTAAAATAAAGAACAAGTAAATTTAAATCAACAAACTGACCAATATTTCAATGGGAACTATGCTCCTCTCACTGACCACCAATGAAAGAGGTACCCTTCCAGAAGTGCGGCGGGGGCGGATAAATGGCCTCAGGGGGCCGCATGTGGCCCGCGGGCCGTAGTTTGGGGACCCCTGGTGTAGATCTTTGATCAGGCAAAAGACAGCAAGCCCTGTGGTTGACAGAAATAACTTGTAAGGACAGGATTCCCTGACTGATCAGGAGGAGCAGGTTTGCCCCTCAGAGCTGGACTAATTAGAGGTTTGTTCCATGAGACAATAATTCAGCTACATTCTTGAGTTTCTTTTTTACCAAACACGATTTTGTTTTCTCAATTTAGCTGTATGGACTTATTGGCGGCACAAAAACTCTTTTAAGGAAAGATGATGATACATTACATAAGCTCCCCCCCCCTTTTTTTTTCAGTGTCCCACACTGGACAGAACACAGGCTCTAGTTACATGATAAAGATGAACATATGAGTAGACTATCCATATGTTTTAGGTATTTACAATGTGGATAATTTAAAGTGATGTCTCCAGAGGACTTGTTTTTGACAATATGTAGATCAAAAAATTGAGAATCTGTTAACAACTACATCTTTGGACACAGACCTTTGATGGAGTTCATTTGCTTACCTGGTTCTTGACCATATATCAGATGTTTTCAAAGCATAATAACAGATAGACAGCATTGGTAGTTTCTGAGAACTTTTCAGAAAGCCAAATTCCCAGATCCTCAGAGCCCATGAAACAAAGTCTGGGTGTGGGACCAACCATCTCTGCTTTAACAAGACTCCACGTGGTCCTGATGCAAACTAGTTTGAGGACCACTGTTGTATAGCCTCAGTACATAGTTCAGTACTTGGCACTTGAAGGTGGATGCTTTTTGTCTCCCAGAAAGCTCTTGTATCAGGCAGTGCAGGCGTCTTTCCAAAGTTCATTTGCCCTCTAATACATCCTCAGTTTCATTCCATGTTTCTCTTTCTCCCCACCTTGTGCTTCAGGGAAGGCAGAGTTCCACTGTAGCCTCAGTGATCAGATTCAACCACATCAGTCCTAAGGTTCCCTGCTTCTTAAGTAATGATTAGTTTGGATTTGGGTAGCCAGCCAAATCTTTGGGGCTGTGAGAGCCTTTAACACTGGAGACCAACTTCACCAAGAACATGATGATTGAGTCAACATGGTAGTTGATGAATATACTGTGTATGTCTGTGTGGATATGTGAGGAGGGGGATGGATGTGGAACCAGGGGTATTTCAGGCAGAGAAATACTGCAAAAGAGTGAAGGCTGAAGAGGTTAAGTTTACCCAAAAACTGAAAGGGGGTAAAAGCCAAACAACAATGACAACGAAGATACAGAAACAAAAGACAAAAAGAAGGAAAGGAATCATATGAGGCGAGGTTAATTAGATGAGGGTCAGACTTTGGCTTGAGACCCTTATGATAATTTCTGAGTCTGCATGTTTGTTGTGTGTGGTCATTGGAAGGCTCTGAGCACGGATAATACAGAATCAGCCTTTTCGAAAATCCATGGTGGGTGACTGGAGTAGAAACTACATTATGACAGAAGACTTTCAGTATTAATCCCAAATAAAATCAAGGTGATCAGAAAAGTTGAAAGGCAGTTGTAACTGGGTAAGTTGAAAATAACTATTTGTTTGTGTTTCTGCACTTATTTTACCTTTTTGAGATCAAAATGGAGGTCCAGATAGGCTGGCTGGGAGGGTTGTCTAGGAGTGCTTCTCAAAGGACAGTGAAGGGCAGCTCTTGCTGCATTTGGTATTAGCATTTATGTGTGCGGTGTTGCTAACCAAACCTTTGTCAAATAACTTCCAGAAGGAAACTGCTCCACAGTCTCTAGAGAAACGAAGGAAAAGAAGTCCTACGGTTTATTTGGGCGTGTTTCGTCCCCTGGGCATTATACAGTCACATAACCGTACGTTTCCGGACCTCAGTGTCTAGCGCAGGGACGCTATGAAGCATCTCTTACTCCCACATTCCTTCCCCCCCCCTCCACGTCCTGACTCTTGGCCAGGATCCCAAGTCGCTGAACTGAGTAGGTTAGACAACCTGGAGACGGGATAAGGGAATGAGCTCAGAAGTGACTAGGAAGGAAGAATCGGTGGCGACAATCGATATAGTAAGAAGACTAAAGACTTAAGAATTCTTTTTGCAGGTAGGTCTAGCTTGTGAGAAAGTGTGAAAAGAATTGCATGCTTTGTCGTGAAAAGAATTTTCGAGCAATTTTTTAAAGATTAGGAAAGAAAAAAAAGTAAAGCACGGTTGTAATAACCATTGTTCCCTTACTGCAAAGCTGCATCAGCCATCAAAATGTAAAGAACCTGAGATAAAAACGCTTAGCGAGGGCTCTAAAGCCCCAGGCAAAGGGCTGGGGCAGGGGAAAGTAATGAGTCATACGGAGAAACGCGGGAGGAGGTCCGCAGCGACACCTAGGGGACGTTTCGGTTCTAAAGTGGGATTTTCAAAAGTTGCTGTGGCCCCTTAGGCAATATACAGGGTGACTCTGTACTTAAAATTGAGACCAGCCGTTTCACGAAGCGCCGCCTCCAACATACAGAGCCCCTATTCAAATGGATAAAAAGGTGATCGGCAGCTGAAACGGATTGATGTTTCAGCCCTGGTTTACAATTCCTGTTCGCTTCTGCCTGGGACCGTGTCTAGAACACGATTGTCAACATCACAGGGAGTGCGTCTACCACCAGGTACCCTGTGACACTTTAGTGAGTGTTGGGATTATTGTGAATTGAACACCAAGTCGCGCCAGTGCGCAGCTCTGTTGTGAAAAGGTTGAGTGGCTCTGAAAAGAGCCTTTGGGGTTAGGAGACAAGACGCTTACTTGCGAGTCTATTTGGAGCTGGTGTACTTGGTGACGGCCTTGGTGCCCTCGGACACGGCGTGCTTGGCCAGCTCCCCGGGCAGCAGCAGGCGCACGGCCGTCTGGATCTCCCGGGACGTGATGGTCGAGCGCTTATTATAATGCGCCAGGCGCGACGCCTCGCCCGCGATGCGCTCGAAGATGTCGTTGACGAAGGAGTTCATGATGCCCATGGCCTTGGACGAGATGCCGGTGTCGGGGTGCACCTGCTTCAGCACCTTGTACACGTACACCGAGTAGCTCTCCTTACGGCTGCGCTTGCGCTTCTTGCCGTCCTTCTTCTGCGCCTTGGTCACCGCCTTCTTGGAGCCCTTCTTCGGGGCGGGCGCGGACTTGGCTGGCTCAGGCATTATCCAGAGATCAATCACACAGTAGGAACAGCAAAAACGTAGAGTAAAACACGACGTGTCTTTATATATAGAACCCGGTATGCAAATACCGTGATAAACTGCACTGCTGTGTCTGATTGGTGGCTATTCAGAGCAACGACAGAAAATTAGTTCTGCCCAATCACAACGCAAGAATCCCAAATTTGCATTTTCATTCGTTAATATTAAGCTGCAATCTTAAACAATGACACACTTTATAAAAAGTGCTGCGCCTGCAAATTGTATGGTCACCATGTCGGGACGCGGGAACCAGGACTGCAAGGCGCTAGTATTTCTAAATATATTTGAATCTAAATGCTACACCCGTGAGGGCAGAAGAACAAGAAAGAAATGGGTGATTTGCCGCCATCGAGATTAATCTGAAGAGAGTGTTTACCACTCTAGACGCAATGCAGAAATACAGCATGAAAATAAAGGACAGGGTATAAAACCTCAGTGTGAAAGCAAAATAACGATGCTTGAAGCGATATAAGAGAGGAACTTGTTGGTCAATATGGCTACAATTCTAGTGCTGGAAAGTATCAAATTATTTTTAAACTTGTCAGAAAGGAGTATCAGAAATAGTTCTTCAGTGTCACTAGTAAAATGACTAAAAAAATAAAGGAAGACGATGTTTAACAGCTCTGTTTTAAGTTATTATCATCATCTGGCTGGAATGGGCTCCTTATCTAGTTCCTTCCCATCTTTGCAGGGAGATGCACCCTGACTGAATTGGATTTTTCCCCAACAATAAATTCCGGAGTAAACTGCATGCGGCAGTCTGGCACCCAACAAGACCGCAGTCCTGAATCTGTTATGTCTTATCTTTGTTCAATAAAAAAAAATTAATTCGTTTTCTCACTTCAGTATTGAGGAACTCTCCTGAAGACCTATTCAGCTTCGTTATTTCTACCGTATTTGCAATGTAGCTAGATTAGCAATGTTCAGAATAATAGCTAACATGCTTTATATGCACTTGTTTAATCATAAAATCCTACCTTATTAAATGTTACCATTTTCTTTCATTTTACAGAAAAGGAAACAATATACATAGCTAAAGTAGCGATAGCAAAGATTGAATTTTTGTGTAATTAAAAAAAGTTTACCTCTTCTTTTCAACTGATTAGATAGCTACTGCTATTTTTTTTAATCCTGCCTCTGAAGACAGTTTACAAGCGCTTATCTTTGAGGTGAAATTTGTAAGCATGCTGGGGCCTCATGGAGTCTCATTCTCCTTTACTGGCCTGCATCCTGGAAGCATGGGCTTTATTCCCATTGACTCCTGCTTTCCCGTTAATTTAATATTTTCCTTCCTTTCTTTTTTCTTTTTCCTTTTTATTTAAAGTGAGAGGAGGGGAGATAAAGAGACAGACTTCCACATGCGCCGGGTCTGGGATCCATCTGGCAACACCCATCTGGGGCCCATGATTGCAACCCAGTTGTTTTTAGCACTAGACACAGAGGCCCCATGGAGTCATCCTCAGCTCCTGGGGCCAAAGGGTTCCAATCAATCCAGCCATAGCTGTGGGAGGGGAAGAGAGAGGGAGAGAGAGACAGGCAGGGAAGAAGCAGATGGTGAATTCTGTATACTCTGTGAATGGAACTGGAACTTCCATATATTGGGTTCATGCTCCACCACTGAGCCTGAAGGACCAATATTTTCCTTTCCACTAGGGCCTGACTAGTCAAGCAACAGCAAGTACCCAGGAGCTGTTTAGAAGTACAGAGTCTTAGGCTCCACCCCAGACCTAGAAATTGGACTCGGCATCTTTTTTTTTTTTTTTTTTCTTAAAGAAAGGCAGACTGCCACATGCAGCACCTCACTTGGATGTGTCTGGAGTCTTGGAAGCTTGACTACCCTACGTTCTCCTACAAATGGAGCTTGAGACTTGTTTGGAGGTTCTAGCAGGGGAGCGCAGCTACTCGTATACCCTTGACCGAAGAACGGTCCTCTCCTCTAGCGGGGAAGGTCGTCCTCTTCGACCGAGCGCGCAGCTTCGGGAGGGACGCACATGGAGCGGTGAGGGAGGAAGGGGACACCCGCCTAGCCAGACAGATCAGCCGAATCAACCCTGGCGATCAATGGGGTGACAGATGTCGCAGCCAGATCGCACTCACATCCTGGACTCGGCATCTTAAGGAGATCCCCAGGTGATCTGGGTGCACACCACAGTTTGAAAAGGGTGGTGCTAAGGGACCTTTGATCTTCACCTGCAGGGAAGAAGTGCATAAAAAAACAAGGGACATAAAGGTGAGATTTTCCTGAAATCCTTTCTGTTTTTCATACATATTTTTTGAACACTCCCTTTTAATTTTTTTGCCTAAGATCATTTGTTGTCAGTTAATATTAACATTGCCATTAGCTGTTTTTTTGTTTGTTTAGTTTATATTATCATTACCATACCACCTTTTTATTAACTAACTAGTTGAAAATTTTCATGTATTTCCATTTAGGAAAGTGTTGAAAGTCACCAATGGAAAATAAAGTTCTCGAGTTAAATTAATATGCATCTCTTTAGGTGTGAAAATTTCTCTAACTTTATTCAGATTTCATCTTCCTCATGAGATTTCACTATGAAAAGAGCACCTCTTTGTACAAATTATGTGAATATTCTGTGACTAAGGCAAGTTGCTTGGGAACCCAAGTCAGTTGTGGTCTTATTTATTTCCAGTTCAGGAAAAATATTAATACTAAAGGAAGAGCATCAAGTCAACAACTCTTAAGCATTTGCCTCAGTGTAATTATTAGGTTAATAGGATTTAAGTAATGGATATAAGGGACCAATCAACAATTTTTTAAGTGTGTGAAACATAATTTGATTGTAAAAGAAAACCACAGACCCCAAACAGCATCACTTGTGCTAAAAGCTCAAGATTACCCTAGATTTAATGCTTGATTTAATTGCAGTTTCAATTGCTCCCAGAAACATAATTTTTAAAAAATATTCTTGTAAATTCTTTTTTCCATTGAGTGGGGGGAGAGAAAGAGAGAGAAAGGGAAAAAGAGAAACATGAACGTTTGGTTTCACTTAGTTGTTACATCTAGTTGTGTACTTATTGATTGCTGTTTTATGTGACCTAACCAGGGATTAAGCCCATGACTTCTTATGCCAGAAAGATGCTATATCCACTGAGTAACCCAGCCAGGGCCAGAAACAGTTTTAATCAACCAGTCTGGAATGTTCTGGTCCAGTACCATTACGGTGATTCGTCTCCATAGAAAGAACGGCCAGTCTGCATGATGAGATCCCTCCCTTTCTCTTCCTCAAAGAAAAGATGCCCTGGCCCAGGAATATGCCTTTGATTTTTTTTAAATTAAATGGTCTCCTTGTCTCACTCTTCTTTCCATGGAAACTTTCCATTTTGTATAACCCCTGGGAGCCCCTTGTAGTAGCTAAATGTGATGCTGCCCGATTCATGAATTGGTTTAAGACAATTAGATCTTCAAGTTTACTTGGCCGAATTTTGTGTTTCCGTAAGATGAAATTGGCCTTTATCTAAGATTGAAGAGTGGTGAGGACTGACTCAAACTGCAGTGTTGGGTTGACCTATACCTGAACTTAGTGACATACACACAGAGTACAAGCCAGACAAAATAGTCCAAGAACTTTGTTAAACAAAGAACAAGTCCAGACTCAGTAAGAAAAGATTTCTTTTCTTTCTTTCTTCCTCTTTCTTTCTTTTTTTCTTTTTCTTTCTTTCTTTCTTTCTTTCTTTCTTTCTTTCTTTTCTTTTCTTTTTTTGGAAAGTATTATTGACAAGGGGTGATAAGATCTGCAAGCTTCTCAAGGGTCAGGCAAAAGGGATTTTCTTTATAGGGAAGAATTAACATGACTAGAAAGAACCGAGTATAGAAAAGTGAGATGAAAAGAGTGATTTGATTGGTTTTTCAATCAAAGAACGTTTTACCCATTGCAGAGGTCATCGGATTCTTTGGCAAGACCCTTAAGAAGGCTGAGGGTACCCTGGCTGGTTAGCTGGGTTCGTTAGAGCATCATCCCCAAAGGACAAGGTTGTGGGTTTGATCTCATGTCAGGGCACATAAGGAAGCTGCAGCCAGAAATATCAGAGTTCATGCTGCCTGCCACCAATTCATCCAAAGTAGAGTCAGTGATTAAATCTTTACAGATGCTTTATTCAGATGGCCAGCAATCTGTGGAGATAGGGGTTACACTTCCAAAGCATCTCAATCCCCTGTCGCCGGTCAACCATTTTATTAAAGGAAGAAAAGGATATGTAAGGCTTTTGGAATCTTGGCAGAGAATTAATCAGATCTTGGTCAAAGTTAATTGGATAATAGTCGGCAGGTGGTCCATCCTTGGAGCACAAAGGCTTTCCTTGCAGTCCCCTGAGGCACAATGTTGGATCACTTGCAGATCTTGTTAAGTCATGTAGGCCTGTTCAGTTGTCTCAGTCCTGGAACAAAGCTTTTATACTTGCATTAACCATTATGCTCACTGACCATAACCTGTAAGGTATTTTTCCCCGCTGAGGAAGAAGAAAGGGCATAGCCACGAAGTATGGATAAGCAAAAGCTTTATTCAGTACAGCACATCCTGCTCAAGGAGGTTTTCTGGTCCTGGGGACAGGGGCCAGAGGAGTCGTATGGAGAAAACCGTGTGGAGGAAATTTAAAGAGTCATCTTGAGTGGTTGAGTTAATATGACATGGTGAAATTTCATTGGCTGACAGACGGTTGCTCTTTTTCAAAGGACTCCTGGGAAGTTTCTTTTGGCGCTCATGGGTGTGGGCAGTTCTAGCCAGAGTTCCCAGGTCTGGTTCCTCACATGACCTTCCACAATTGCCCACCGACCTTACATAACCAAAGCCACTGTTACTCAAGCTAAAATTTTAACTCTTTTTCATTTTTTAAAAATTGATTTGAGAGACAAAGGAAGAGAGAGAAAGAAAGGGAGAAATACAAACATTTATCTGTTCCTACTTGGCCAGAGATTGAACCAGCAAGTTCTGCACTTCAGGACAAAGCTCTAGCCAACTGAACCACCTGGACAGGGCTGAAGGTTTAACTCTTGACTTCCGCCATCAAAGTGACCCATGAGTGCACAACTTAGCAACAAATAAATGCTTCTCTCTATATCTTCCCCCCTTTTCTCCCTAGGTCTCTCTAAAACCAAGAAATTAAAAACAGACTGGAGGTGGGTCAAAGTACAGGGACCTTGAGTAATGAAGAAAATGTAAAATTTGGCTGACATGTATATATTAGTCTGTTTTTTTCACTGGGGACTGGCAGTTCAACTAATCATGTATGAGTCAAAGAATGGGAATTTGGAGGACCTGTGTCATAGGTCAACAGAAAGTTCATCCTTGAGTCTTAAGTTATTGGGGGGAAAGGTGGTTCCTTGTCGTAGTCATTTTCGGAATACAAAAAAAAAGGTGAACCTGTTAATCCAAATTCGGAGGAACCCGAAATATGGAAGACAGGAGCAAAGTCCTTCGTTTACACATTAAGGTTTTATTGTCTAGCTTGGCCAAGCGGCGGGAACTCCGACAGAAATCTGACGGAGAGCGCGCTGGCCCTTTGTTCTACTTAGTTTTTATAGTTTTGTAAGTGGGAAGTACAGAAGCAAAAATTGCAATTAGGAGCCCCTTACCCGCTATTGGTTATAGTCATATGTCCTTTAACATGATAGGACCACGTTCAATTTGCAAACCATACATCATTTTGGAGAAAACAAAATTTACAAGTCAACACAATGGTAGAAAGATATCTCTTTACATATTAAAAGGCCTTCCTATATTTTCTAGTGTTCATCCGCCATCTCTCTGTCCAGAGTCAGAGGTATTAACCACAGGCATTTACATAAGAGAGGTAGTTTCCGTGGGGACAAATGCCCGCAAATGGCTCATAGTTATAAGAAAAGGTTTATTTTGGCTTTTCCCTTCCTGCACCTGGCTAGCCATTCACTCCTTTCCCCACAGGTGTGATGGAATGTCAGGGAATCTATGCTTCCTTCCCTTTTCATTTACAATACAATGGCAAGAGCCATCCTAGTTATGCTAATCACACAGCACAGAGACTATTCTCACAATTTCTCTTAACCCAAATTAATAAAATGTTCTCCAAGCCTCCTAAAATATTAATATGAATTCTGTAGCCTTTGGTACTTGACAACACCTGCGGGTGAAATGGCTCAGTGGCTCCTCAAACCTATCTTTAACTCTTGCTTTTTCCTAGTGAACCCAAACAGTAAGAAGCTAAGGAAAATCCTTGACAAGTGGAGTAAGAGAAACTGAGACACAATAATTAAACAAGACCAAACAATTGGAGCAATTCACAACCAGCTAATGAATCACTAGGCCGAACCAAGAACAGTTCCAAGGTAATGGTTACACATTCTAGCCCATTCTGAGGACAGAATGACCTGGTCCCAGTCCCTCTCTAATAACACTCTTTAAAAAATTAAAACTAACCAGAAAATAACTCTGACACCTCCTCACATACATTTTATTAAGTCAACATTCAGGAGACACCAGAAAAGTTAATGAATATTTTGTTAGCAACATCCCCTGAGACCTCCCCTAGGATTCCCAGCCTCTAAAGAAAAATAAAAGCGTCAAGTCCAGGAACCCAGCGGAACTCTCACTCTAGAGCACCCCTATGGTTTTCTCCTTTTTTTTTAAGGGTCAGATGCTCATGAGAACAGCAGGGAGCTGCAGCTCATTGTGGGCTTCTCCCCTGAACCTGCCTCCAAGGTCCCCCTTTCCCCCCAACTCTCCAGAGAGTCAAGGCAGCCCCGCTGAGGCTCTCTTGTCGCCTCTATCCTAAGCCCGTCCTCTTATTGCATTGCTTTCATCTTTAATAAACGGTACTCTCCATGTCCCTGAGACTTGTGTTGTGAAATCTTTCCTACAGAAAGTCAAGAACCCACATGGGCCTCTCAGAAAGACCCTTTCTGGGCCCATTCTTCCTTCAGTAACTCTTAGGATCACAAGTCTCAGATAAAAGTCAATATTTTTACATTCAATGATATCTCATTTAAATATTACCGGGCCTGATGGGTTTTTTTTTTAAGTATAAAATATTAAACACACTTGGGTTTTACTTTAATATGAAATGAAATTATTTAAATATAACAATTATTCATAAACTTATAAGTTGGAGACCATGGAAATTCACTCTCCAGGTAGAGCTTCGGAATTCCAGTCGTGACACTGATCATTTGAGATTGCGCTGAAGGGTATATTACTTGGACCACAGGACTGTTCATTTAAAAACAGAATTAACTACTTTACTTTTAAATAAGTGGATTTCTTTGACAGATTTTCCCCATAGAAATTCTCTCCGGATCCCAGAACAGTGATTCACTTGTTAAGGTATACATAAAATATTAGTGCACAATAATGGTAGATATTAACTTAGATGTAATATGTAGTTATTTGGTTATATGATTGCGGTCTCATGGACGTTTTATAAGTTTTCATTTTGCTTTTCTTAGAAAAGTATTATGTTAGTGTTTTGGAATATGTAAAGTATTTTATCATTTTATGATTTTTACTTTTTATAAAGCAAAAGAACGTGCATAATAAAAACCTGCATTACAAAGTGCTTCTCTCTCTCCTGACCTGTGGTGGCTCAGTGGATAAAACTTAGACCTGGAACACTGTGGTAGCCAGTTTGAAACCCTGGGCCTGCCTGGTCAAGGCACACATGGGAGTTAATGTTTCCTGCTCCCCCCCCCCCCTTATCTCTCTCTTTCTCTCCTTTAAAATGAATAAATAAAACCTAAAAAAAATATTGTAGACAACACTTCTCTTATTTGAGTCTAAAAATAAATCATGCATGGATTTAAAAAATGATAATAAAGAAAAAACAAGAATGCAGTGTAAATACGCCTGGGAAATGATTACCAAGAGACAGCAAGTATAGCAATGTTAATATCAGACACATTTCAAAGATTAAAATTTAGTAGAGCCAGAGAGGGACACGGTAAGAACTTTCATTTCTAATGTGGAGAAGAAGATACAGGGAGTCCTCAGGTTACGACAGTCTCAACATACGACATTTCAAGTTTATAACGCTCATTCCCAAAAAAGTAAAAAAAATTTGAGATGTGTTTCCATTTGCCCTTAGCGTTGTACCTACAGACTACGCGGGCAAACTAGTTTCCATGTGGCGGAAAAATACGCAGTCACAAGGCATATGAGTGAGGGAGTTGGCACACCCCCACACACACACACACACATGCTTACCTAGCCATTTTGGACTGTTAAAAGCATAAATGTTCCATTTGTTTTGCTTTGTTTGGCAAACTTCTGGCCCTCATCATGGCTCCTAAACAAAAGTCAGAGTCTTCAGATGGTAGTGGTTTGAAGAGGAAAGCCTATGATTTTACCACCGTGTCAGGACAGGTAAGTGACTTGGGCTAGGGTGTGTTTCAATCTACACAAAAATTCGGGTGAAGTCACTGTTGGGGGAACAGGTCGGTGTCATAATCCGAGGTCCCCCTGTACTATTCTGAAAGCCTTCCTGAAGCAAAAAAACCGAAGGACAAGGTAAACAAAATCACACTAGCACATTGTTCCCCAGATAACAAGAAACCAAGGAAATTTCTCAGAACAATAAAAACCAAGGAGCTAAAACCAGAGTGACGAGCACAGCAGACTGGGCTCCCTGGGGCAGATTTCATTAGCAAGGTTCTGAGCTTTGTTAATGTAGTAAGTATAATCCTAGGGGAAGAGGGCCCTGGCACTGAACTGGAGACACCTAGCACAAAGCCCAGGGTTCTTTGAGAAAGCGTTGGGTGGAGGGATTTTTTAATTTATTTTATTTTATTTTTTATCTTTGAAAGAGTCCTAAGAAGAAAAGCTGTTTGGGCAGGACTCTGTGTTGGAGACTACAGGAAATTTGCCACAATAGTTTAATCACTGTCCTACTTACGAGTCTATTCAGTGAAAGCGTCTTGAAATTACATTTCAATGGGTTCATAGCGCCACCTAGTGCCTCATGAAAGCAAAGATAAACCCCTAAAAGACGAAAGATTTGGAACCCAAGTTCTCCAGATACACACAAGCTATCAAAAGGAAGAGATGAAAACCCATAGAATCTCTGGCCAGATAGCTCAGTTGTTTAGAGAGTTGTTCCAGAGTACCGAGGTTGCCAGTTCAATCCCTGGTCGGGGTACACACAGGAACAGACTGATATTCCTGTTTCTCTCTCTGTCCCTCATAAAATCAGTAAATAAAATTTAAAAAATTAAATTAAATTAAATTAAATTAAAGGGAATCATGAGATAGCTATGGGTAACTTTTATATAATTAAACTTAACATTGAAGGAATATTTCCAAGAAAAAGTAGAGGATAATTTTTGAAAAAAGCAAATAAGCAAGTTATTTTAAGGAAATGAGATAGGCAGTTTAAAAAAACCTTTTCTATAACCTCCAGCCCAAATTATACCAAGCATAGTTGGGTTTTACAGGTTTAGTTTAATTTACAGAATTAATAATCCCTATTTAACAGAAGGCGCTTCAATTAGATTAAATTATGAAAAATAATAGCTGTCTTTTTCTTTGAAAATGTGTAACCTTATTATCTAAAGTAGATAGAAACAAAAGAAATAAGCAAAGGAAGAGATAAGATAAAATAATAGGCCTGTCTTATGAATAATCATTTTTAAAAGTGCTACTTAAAACACAAGAAAATGGAAACCAAGAAGCCATCTTATTTAACCAAAATAGTACACATGCAGGGTTTATTTCAAGAAAGGAAGAAAAAAATAATATCATGAATCTTCAGTGAATGATATTAGTAGAAAAAAATCTATGTGGTAATTTCCATAGATACTGGGAAAGTATTTGTTAAAAGATAACACTCTTGCATCATATACATTTTTCCTTCTTTTTTTTATAATACACATTTTCAATAGACTAGAATGAGAAACAGGAGCTCCTTCATAAGGAGAAGTTCTGTGGTACTACCCCTACTCAACATGGCACCAAGGGTCCAGCCAAAAATGAAACAGGTAAAAATTAAATATTCCCCCAAACTGCTCCGAGTCAAGCTCTGCCAAAATTTTGTCAGTTATCAATAGATAGCAATAAAACAATGATCCAGGAGCTAACCTGACTTCTTCTAAGTCTGTTTATCAGATCTAAAGCCAAGCCATAAATTACATAGACAAACTCAAACCCTGGTTGAGAAAGTTCCTTCCTGTATCCCATCATCAGTGTTGTACAATCCCAGAATGCTTTGCTTCACTGACATACACCTGGACAACAAACACTGTTCATATACCCAGACAACTACATATCAAAAAAAAAAAATAATAATAATAATAATAATAATAATAATAATACAGGAGAAGCCTGCTAACCTACTCCTTGATTGGTTAACCCCAGCAACTTCCATGTCCTCAAGCCATAAAGAACCCTAAGCCCACATCCAGTGCACAGAACCTCTTATCTTAGTATTCTCACCCACTGCAGAGCCTCAATAAATCTGACTTTGTTTTTATCAGTATCCTGGTCTAAATTCCTCTGTATCATGAGACAAGAAGTCAAACTGATTAGTAACAATATAAAGATACAAAGAGAAGAAGTAGTATGGATTAGGATTTAATAAGAAAAGATATGATCTTTATTGTTTAAACTCATGTCATTGTAGAAATACAAGAGTATCTATAAACAATTAGATGTCATAGAGCTCAACAGGGTTGATAGATATATGAACACCATGGCCTTTCTGTAATATTAGTAGTGGCCTATCTGGAATTAAAATAAAATAAAAAAAAGACATGATTCACAACAGTACAAGAGAGTCTAAGGATTCTAAAACAAAGAAAAAAATATTCCAGATATATGTAAGCAAAACTATGAAATGTTACTGAAGGATACAAAACAAGATCCACTTGAATCAACAGATAGCTATATAATGTTTATGTTTTGTGATGACTCAACGTGCCAAATTGTTCATACATTCCAAAATAACCTAAAAATTCAATGTTATGCCACCTATAGATTTTTGGTAAAGCATTGTAAAATTTATGATGATGAGCAAAAATAGTCAAGATAAGCTCTCCCTGCCTTCCACCCCTCAAAAAAGAATAAAAAATGGTGGGTCTTGGCTCAGGGTAGACACTGTAAGAATGGCTGGTTATCCTGAAATACAGTCTTGAGCTGTTAGAAGCTGTGCCAGTATCTGTTCAAATCTTTGTAGGACAAGTTGACAAGGCTCAGAAGAGCCTAGAGCTGGGTCTAAATTTTACCTGCTATAATTTGGATTAATTGCTTAAAGTTACCAAGAGATCATGTCTTTAGCGTAATGGTTTAGAGTAGGGAAGTTGGAGTTAAATTGCCTAGGCCAGAATTTCCTCCGCCATTTATTAACTATATGACTTGTGCACATTATTTTAAATAAGCTTTGGGTGATTTAGTAAACAAGTGGATAAAATTGAGACAATACTATAGTTCACAGATTTGTTATAGGAATTACGAGTTAACATCTGGAAAGCACTGGTATGAGGTTTTGCAAAAATAAAAAAAAAAATTTTTAAGTAAATACAAATAACGGGAAGTGTTGTGCTACTTCCTTGTCTTCTGTGGGCCTTTGGTACTTTCGCCTTCCTGGGACGCTTCACCGATTAAAATGATAATAACAAAAATAACACTATTAAAATCACATAAAGATTAATCCACTCACATTATTACAACATATTCCTCCACCTAACGGTTTATTTTTCTTCTGATTTTAGAAATTACAACAGCTTTGTGGGCCCTGTACCTTCAGTGCCTAATGGATTGTCGTCGGTCCTGAAGATGAAATTTATGAAAAGTCCTTCAAGTAGTAGAAAAACAATCATCCACATACATACAGGCACGCGCACCCTACATCCTCACAAAAAGTGCCTCCCAGACGTGTGATGACCGTAAATAAGGGTGTTACCAGCAAGACGGCTGGGGAGCAGCGGGTGAGGGGTGTGTTCAGCCATCAGCTCAGACACAGTGAGGAGAGGGGGAAACCAGAACACGGAGGGCGGCTCCCCGCTTCTCCGTCTTCCAACGGATCAGATTCCTGCTTTTCTCTATAAACGAGGGAGAGCACTGCCCGCGCTCCCCAGGTGGAAAGTGGCAACGTGGCAAACGCGTCACGAGCGCCCCCATCAGAGGGAGACGTGAGGTTAGGTGACCAAAGCCAGTGAAGCGAGGCTATTGGACAGACGGCGGAGGGGCGTGGCCAGACAGCACTGTAGGGCGCCTGCGCGGAGGGGCGTCGTCATGGAGAAGCATCGGAAGCGGGAATGGCTCCAGGAAAAAGGGGGCTCACCGGGGGTGGGGAGCGTGGTCATGGAGGGGACAGCGGAAGCGGGGCGCTGGGGAATGGTTTTAGGAGGAACCAAGCGCAGAAGGGCGTGTTTCTAGGGAGACAGCGGAAGTGGGGCACGGGGGAATAGTTTCAGGAGGGAGCAAGCGCGGAGGGGCGTGGTTATAGGGAGACAGCGGAAACGGGGCTCCGGGGGTGGAGTTCGGGAGATAGGACAGCCAGGCGCAGTCGGATGGCCCAGAAGGGAAATTTAGGGGAAAGTCCCGAGAATGGGGAAGATGGTAGGGGGCTGATTGATGGCTCCAGGATGAAACCTGCATGGAGGAACTTGGGGACTGGGGCGATGGCGGAAGCGGGGCGTGGCGCGATGTCTTTTTCACCCCTTCGTCTCTTCAATGGAAGGAGGATGGCCCTTCTCATTTCCAGCTTAAATCTTAGCGGTTGTTTTCGGGTTTGTGGGGCTATTTAGTATGATTTCAGGGAAGCACAGTACTTCCGGTGTGACTTACTATCTGCTTCGGCACCAACCTGGATAACACAGGAAAATGCACATGATCGGGTCCTACCTTCTCTATGGTGATTCAGAAACTGGGGTGGAGCCCAACAATTCATGATTTTGGTGCGCACTCAAATGTGAGACTGCTTCAAAGTGTTGTATTCCCCTTCGTTCAGAGGCCAAAGGTGACCTCTCCAATGTCAGCTTGCTAAACGAATGTTTTTCTTCAAGATCGTTACCAAAGCTGAAACAGTGCTTAGGCTTTCCCTACTCAGACCTTGATACCAGAAGATAAGAGAAAAACGAACTTATGTTTAGCAACAGAATATGCTAGGGGAAAGATCGGATTTAAAAATGGATTCAGAATTTCAATTCTACAAAATTTTCTTAATCATTGATGGACGTCTTGCCATCTCATTCAGTCTTCTATAAATATTTTCCATGTGAAATAATGACTTCCCAGTAAGTAGGCTTGTAACAGAAATAAGTTCTATTTTTATACTTCAAACAAACAGACAAAAAAAGAAATGAAAAAGCTAAAAACACCTTGTTTGGGCTCTACCACTCAGGTAATGAACTTTTGATGAAACAGCAAACCAGGATGGGTTGGATTTGTGTGGGATAAAGGGTAATTACTTTCAGGAAGATCAGACTTTTCGTATTTCATTACTTCTATGGGAAGATTCACATTTTCAGTTGCTGTTTACATTCATTTCTTCTCTGCATCTATCTCTCCCCTAATTGAAAAAAAAAAATGTTTGTTTGTTAGGTGCCATTTTGCTACTGCAGTAATATTTGCTATACAATGAAGAGGGTCCTTTCTACATTTTTTTAATATAATGTGCTATGAATTATCTCTGTAGTATCACCTACAGTTTAGTCATTAGCATGAACAATGACTCAATTCTTACTTAGTCAAGAGATCCTGAAAAATGAAGTGGAAGAGAAGCATATGGTCACTTCTTATGTGAGCCCTAATTGGGCATGAAACCCGGGACATGGACCAGCTGAGCCAGACGCTCTATCCATTTAGCCATCTAGACAGGGCTGATAACAATCTTTTACTTTATACGTTTAACATTCTAGTTGTATCGTTGTTTTGGGGTTTTTTTTAGTAGTTTACTCACTTAAATGTTATATTTGAAATAAATTATTAATTTTAACTTGTTCAACTTTAAATTTTAGTACTTTGTTATTTTTCTATATGTTTATTTTTTATTTTTAAAAATTTATTGATAGGAAGAGTTAGAGGGGAGGGAGAGAGAGACACACAGAAAGAGAGAGAGAGAGAGAGAGAGAAACACTGGTTTATTGCTCCACTTATTTATGTATTCCTTGATTGATTCTTATATGTGCCCTGACAAGATCAAACCCACAACCCTGGCACATGGGGACAATGCTCTAACCAGCTTACCTACCCAGCCAAGGCCAATATTTTTACTTTCTTAGATTTTCATGTGCCAGTATTTTCTAGGATTTTAGTTCTTTACTGTATTTATTTTCTCTTATATTAGTTTTCTTCAAAAAGCCAAACTCTGTTAGTTTGCTGGACATTCCAACAACAATTTATGCATGAGAGACTTGCTACCACAATGCAATTCAGGAGTTCTCAGATGAATGAACTCAGTTTACCCAATACCTTTTATAGTACCTGCTATGTGCTGTTTTACTTAACTACTGAGGTCACTGTTTTGTCCTTTTCAATCTTGGGCAAAAGTCCATCAGGGAATCATATGGGAATTTTATTGGCTTCTGTTCTGTGGATGTGGTCAATTGTAGCCTTAAGTTGCTGTAATTCTTAAAGATCTACCAATTATAAAGGTAACAGGTCCAGGTGGTTTTCTAGCTGGTGTTTACCTGGTCTTTAAAGCACAAAAACTATTTGTATTTCAGTATTTAAAGCACAAAAAAGGTGATACAGTTTTAAAATAAGGAGACCTGAATTGGGTAGTAAATGGGCAGTGGAGTGTAGAGATAATAACATTGGGGAACAATTTTTTTTTTTTCATTTTCTGTTGCATGAGGTTTTAGAACTGTTTCTATATATTTCTACATCACTGACTCCAAATCTGAAATCCATGTTTTGGTGCATGCTCTAGTTTTTATATAATTTTAATTTATTTTTGTTACAGTTAATGGCATGCATTGGTTTTTAAATTGGAGTTAAAGCGCAACTACTCTTGGATAGAACATGACCACAAGGCAATTAACGTTTTACAAACATAACTTTTACATAATTGTAGTTGTTTTAAATATAAAAAAATTATTATCTCATTAAAAACCCTCTTATTTTGTTTTAAGATTGAATCATGGCTTCTTCGAGTAGGCGTAAATGTAAGAATAGTCCTGACACCTTCTGTTATGTATGTGGCTGATAATACACTTCAACATCAAAGGCGCAATATTTCATCATTTGTGACATGAGCATATATTGCCTATTTTCAAGTTCCCCTTGGCTATCAAGATAAGAATTGGGCTCCTCATATTGTGTGTCATAATTGTGAGGAAATGCTTCGTGACTGGACATAAGGGAAATGCAAAGGAATGCCTTTTGGTATTCCCACGGTTTGGCGCGAACCTAAGAATCACAGCTGCGACTGTTATTTCTGTCTGATCCATACAAAGGGCATCAGCAAGAAAAAAATGGCATATGATCACATATCTTAATATTCCTTCAGCAATACGACCTATCCCACACTCTGAGACACTCCCGGTTCCAGTTTTCAATGGTTTTCTTTCTTCTAAGGATGAAGAAAGTGAACATGGTGATCAAGTGTATTTTGATAAGATGCATGAGAAAATGGTTGTAGAATCTGAAGGGTCTTCTTCTGATGCCAAGCAGTCATTAACCGCTCAGCAGTTTAGCCAACTCGAATTGAATGACTTAGTAAGAATGACATAAAAATTGTCCTCGACTTTCTGAAGTATGAGGAGCATAACTGGATCATTTGTGTGGATCTTAAAATGGTAAATTTCCTGCTAGGACAACAGAGAGGTTTCACGAAGTATCCTTGCTTTCTGTGTTTGTGGGACAGCCAAGCTCCGGAGAAACACTGGACACAGAAGGAGTGGCCAAAACATGAAGCTCTGGAAGTAGGGATGCAAAATATTATCAATGAACCTGTAGTTAATCGAGACAGGATCATTTTCTCCCCACTTCACATCAAACTTGGCTTAATGAAGCAGTTTGTTCAGGCTTTGAATAGAGAAAGTGAATGCTTTGAACATACTATTTCTGCCTTTCCTGCTTTGTCTTTCGAGAAGATAAAAGCAAGTGTATTCGATGGACCTCAAATTCGAACCCTCAGACGTGACAAAGAATTTGCCAGGAAGATGAATAAGGAGGAGAAAGCAGCATGGCAATCTTTTGTGGCAGTTACAAATAACTTCCTTGACAACAAAAAAGCAGAAAACGATGAACTTCTGGTTCAAAGGATGCTGTTGGCTTTCTGCGACACTGGATGTAACATGAGTGTTAAGATTCACTTCCTGAACAGTCACCTAGATCAGTTTTCTGAAAATCTTAGAGCTGTTAGTGATCAGCAGACTACTGCTGGAGCATCAAATGAGATTGTCTTCAATAAGTACACAAACACAAGAGCTACAAATGCAAATTTTTGCCTGAATAGAATTTAAGTAAGTTTTGCGCAAATTTTATGATTAGAATAAGTGTTTTAATATGTTCTATTTCAAAATTATAGACAAATTCAAAATTATAGACAAAAGGCAATTATACCTTTTAGTGTATTAGTGTATTTACTGCATTATATAAATTATTATATTTTCATAAAGATGATGCCCTAGAAGACATGTTAAACTGTTGAAAATTTTACAAAAAGATGAAAACGTAAAATCTTTAATTGCAAAAAAAAACCCACTGTAGTTTACAGAGCAAAACTAATGTCAGATTTGAGATCAGCACACTCGAATTAGCTAAGAACAAGTGTTTTTGTGGATGCAACAAAAATTTCGTTCCCCAAATACATTATAATGTATCATGGAATGGCACACCTGAAGCCTATGTAATGTTATTAACCCAATGTCACCCTAATAAGGTCTTTATAAAATATGTCCACAAATATTTCACTATCCTTGCCTTGAAAAGTGGTGCCTAATTTCCATTCAAAATATATGACAGATTTCAGTGATTTGCTTCTAATGAATAGAAAGTGGCAGAAGTGACACTGTGTGCCATGATTATGAAGCTGGTCGTTTGTAGCCTTTAATGTTGTATTAGTGACAATTGGTTAAGACCTGAAACGTAGCTTTGTCCTTCAGGGAGGACTTGTTATTTGCTTTTACCAGGTGCTCAGGGGCACCAATTTGGGATATCCTTAAACTATTGATAGTATCCCAGCCTGGATGAATCTCTATTGTATCAAAGCCAGAAAGAAGTCTGCTGATGTAATCCAAACTCTCAGTGGCAAAACTACCCTGCTGAGTGTGGGTATGTACTGTCTGTGGAATGTATATATCTATATTTATGTTTATTTCTAATTCATCCTTTTTCTCTGAGGGTGTAGCTGTTGCTCTGGTGCCTCAGTTTCCCAAGAAAGATTTCTCACAAGGCTCCCCATTATGGACAGGCTTCACAAAACTCTTTAAAAACAAAGCTGAGATTTGAGTAACAGCTAGCTGTGCTTGCTTGGGGTTTCAGATAGGCCAAGCACCTTGGCCTGAGAGTTCCTTCCTTTCTTCATATTCTCTTCATTGTTTTAGAAACAGGAAGAGACAGCAAAATAGAACTGTTCCTGTATGTGTCCTGACTAGGGATCAAACCCACAACCCTGTCCTTTCATAAAGATGCTCTAACCCAGTGGTCCCCAACCTTTTTTGGCCCACGGACCGGTTTAATGTCAGAAAATATTTTCACGGACTGGCCTTTAGGGTGGGACAGATAAATGTATCTGTCAAGAGTGAGTCTTACACGGATGTAACAGAGGGAATCTGGTCATTTTTTAAAAAATAAAACATCATTCAGACTTAAATATAAATAAAATGGAAATAATGTAAATTATTTATTCTTTCTCTGTGGACCGGTACCAAATGGCCCATGGACCGGTACCAGTCTGTGGCCCTGGGGCTTGGGGACCACTGCTCTAACCGACTGAACTAACTGGCCAGGGCCTTTTTTTGTTGTTTTTTTAAGAATATTAAAATATTATTCTGGGCCCTGGCCGGTTGGCTCAGTGGATATATGGATGTCCTGGGTTTGATCCTGGCCAGAGCACACAAGAGAAGCAATCATCTGCTTTTCTCCCCCTTCCTTCCCTTTTCCCCTCTTCTTTCTTTTCCTCCTGTAGCCAGTGGCTTGATTGTTTAAGCACTGGCCGGGAACACTGAGGATGACTCACTTGGTCCGAGAGCATCAGCCTCAGGCACTAAAAATGGCTTTGTTGACTCCAGCATTAGCTGAGACAGGGTTTGCCCAGTGGATCCCGGTTGGAGCGCATATGGGAGTCTGTCTCACTATCTCCCCTCCTCTCATTTAAAAATAATAATAATAATTATTATTATTATATATATTATTCTGGATTTTAGTTGTGGAAAAAGAAAAAAATTCTTTCCCTCCTCTGGTTCTTTTGGTGAGGCAAATAATCTAATCAACAGAAAATAGACTAACAAGAGAACTTTAAATTTAATGTTATGCACACAGGAATCCCACACATATAAGCGCCAAATACCTTGCGTACAGGAGAGGTTCAGAGATAGAAAGGGAGACTGAGGAAATAAGACATTTTGAGCCAAGGACGAAGTGAGGCACATCAGGGATTCCAAGGGCTTGTTTATTGCAGAATAAGAGAAGCACAGTTCGGCTTATAGACATTTATCTTGTTTTATAGACAAATAGGTTATCTTTGATAAACTCTTATAGGCAAGGCCCCCAAATCAAGTTTTAAGTAATTAAGGGAATGGCAGACCTTTCTCTTGAGCCCATTATTCACAATCTGCCTACTATTGAGGCACATCGTGGGGTGGCTCATTATGAACCCCCACACTTTATGTAAAATATATGCCCATAATCCATAAATCTGTTCAGGAGATAGGACACTAGGATTTCTAAATTCATTCTTCCCAAGGGCAACAACAACCTCCACCTAAATTCTCCATGTCAACTAGCACTTCACTACCAGCCCTGCTTCATTTACCTTCCAATTTCTCGGTGAACTCGGCACCATTGATTAATTTCCTCCTGGCTACTCTCTCACAGTTCCCCTTGCCTCCTTTCAGAGACTTCTTTTACCTCTAATAATACATCCTTCAGCAACGAAAACCCTTTATTCAGTCCGACTTTGTGCAGCAGAAACCACATCTTGCCAAAATTCCCTTCCATCCTTGACACTCGGGGACATCCGGGAAGGGTAACGGGGACTGAGAAGGGGCCTCAGTCCTTAAGTCACGATCGTCACTTACAACACAGGCACTTACAACACAGGCTTCTCCTCTCTCCCACATTGACTATTCAGAATCTCAATCAGAAATTGGAGCAACTGCGGAACAAGTACTCCAAAATAACCTTTGTATATTTCCGTGAAAACGTATATTGTTTTCAGCAATAGTTACCAATACAATTTAAAAAATATTAATAAAAGGAAAAAACTCTTAAGAGAACAAAGTTTTCTCGATATTGTTTGCTTGCAGTGAGCCGTCATCGCCAGTCCGGGACAATTTAACAGGATTAATTTGGACACTTGCACACAGTAAGTGCCGTACAATTAAAAGAGCACTTCCAGATCAAATTACATTATTTACTCACGTGATTCTAAATGATTAACAGTGCTATAACTTCTGGTAGCTATTGCTACTGCCAGGTACCTTGCAAATATTTCCTGTACTGGTCTCATAGGAAAATATAGTGCTGCATTTTATGTTCAGTATGAAAAACAGAAAATGAACAAGTAAAAGGACCACAACTCATTTGTTGAAATAATGTGTGGCTCTGAAAAGAGCCTTTGGGGTTAGGAGACAAGACGCTTACTTGCGAGTCTATTTGGAGCTGGTGTACTTGGTGACGGCCTTGGTGCCCTCGGACACGGCGTGCTTGGCCAGCTCCCCGGGCAGCAGCAGGCGCACGGCCGTCTGGATCTCCCGAGAGGTGATGGTCGAACGCTTGTTGTAATGAGCCAGGCGCGACGCCTCGCCCGCGATGCGCTCGAAGATGTCGTTGACGAACGAGTTCATGATGCCCATGGCCTTGGACGAGATGCCGGTGTCGGGGTGCACCTGCTTCAGCACCTTGTACACGTACACCGCGTAGCTCTCCTTGCGGCTGCGCTTGCGCTTCTTGCCGTCCTTCTTCTGCGCCTTGGTCACCGCCTTCTTGGAGCCCTTCTTCGGGGCGGGCGCGGATTTGGTGGGTTCAGGCATCGTAGCGTCAAACTTAGTACTACAACTAATACCTAACAACAGTCACCCGAGCCAAATGGCACGATCATTTATAGATGTTGTATTCAAATGAGGCTACTAAAATTTAGTTCCTGATTGGATTAATGGCAGTGTGTCGTCACAAACAAGAATGTAAATAAACTTTTTATAATACTTTTTCATTGGCTATTTTATTACTTTGCTTGACCCAATCAAAAAAGGCCTGGACTATGCTACTTAGAGCTACAGAGGCCTCTCCAAGCCCTGTGCGCTCTTCAGCGAATACAAAATTCTGTCAGTTCATTAACTGTAGGATTGTGTGTGTAAGCAAACTCTGCGCACTAGGACATGTCATGAATCGAGCCCGATAACCCTCACCAATGGATGCCTTAGTGTCCTGCTTTGGGTGCTTACCTAGTAAGACAATGAGAAGCGCATTACGTGCAAGCGGCACCTTAAATACTGAAACCACCAGGACCTTAGCAACGTGATGTGCTTTTAAGTATCCTATTCCCTACTTCCTCAATGAAGGAAGTCCTAAAATAGGAGCTATTATGTGCATGTGCTAATTGATTAAAAAGCACGTCTCAACTTCTGTAAATCTCAAGGGGAGGAAACAGCCCAATTATCACAGCGAACGGCAATAAGTGGCAAATTTATGACCAACTGAGGTTACCCTGCGTGAAGCTCCCTAAATTGTCTATTCTTTATCGGTAAGCCCGCCCTTCCCCGGGGAACCTCCCTTTCCCCCGAGTACCGCCCCACCCTGCTGCGTATGGTTTGCAGCCACGCCCCCCTTAGGAAGTGCAACAGCTCTTTCCCGAGATCAGTGGGTGGCTCTGAAAAGAGCCTTTGGGTTGTGTTGAATTTCTAACAGTTGGCCAAAGGAACTTCTTACTTCTTCTTGGCCGCCTTCTTTGGCTTGGCTGCCTTAGGTTTGGCGGCCTTGGGTTTAGACGCCTTGGGCTTCACAGCCTTGGCCTTCGCGGGGCTTTTGGGCGCCTTCTTGGGCTTGGCTGCTTTCGCTTTTTTGGGGCTCTTTGCCTTTTTGGCTCCAGCAGCCGCCACCGGCTTCTTCGCCTTCTTCGGGGTCTTCTTGGCGCTCTTCTTCGGTGTGGCCGACCCCGCGGCCTTCTTGGGTTTCTTAGTCGCCCCAGCAGCCTTCTTGGGTTTGGCCGCGCCCGCCTTCTTGGCCTTGGGCTTAGCCTCCCCGGAGGCCGCCTTCTTGTTGAGCTTGAAAGAGCCCGAGGCGCCGGTGCCCTTGGTCTGCACCAGAGTGCCTTTGCTCACCAGGCTCTTCAGACCCAACTTGATGCGGCTGTTGTTCTTGTCCACATCGTAGCCCGCAGCTGCCAGCGCCTTCTTGAGCGCAGCCAGGGAGACACCGCTGCGCTCCTTGGAAGCAGCCACGGCTTTGGTAATGAGCTCGGACACCGGCGGCCCGGAAGCTTTGCGCTTGGCGGCACCAGCGGACTTTCGTGCCTTCTTCTTCACCGGCGCCTTCTCGGCAGGGGCTGGGGCTGCAGGAGCGGCAGGGGCGGTCTCGGACATGCTGCAGACAGGCGTGGGGGACGAACTCGAGCCGGAAGCGAGACACTGGCCGGGACTCGGGCCGTGCCGCTGCGCCCGCGCGCTTATATAGGGCGGAGCTGCGCCGTGATTGGTGCGCTGTCCAGCCCGCCTCGCTGGCAGCCGCAGAGTCTCCTCTCGGATCTGGAATTGTGTTTGTTACACCTCGAAAAATGCCAAAAATATCAAAAGTCCTTACAACGAATTGCCCCGTTTTTCTTAGAGAGTGATCCCCGAAGTCTCAGGCTTCACCCAAGTCTCAAATTAGGAGGAAAGTACAAAACTTTATGCCAAAAACTAGCAATATTTCCTGCCTTGCTTGTCAGATTTCATCTCTAAGAAACAAAACTTTCCATTTTCTTCGTAAATTATAAACTGATCTTTAGCTATGGAGTTTTCTGACCTCTCACATATGATTCTGCAAGTGGTTAGCTTCTTATATGTACAAAAAGCATACCGCTGGAATTAAGATTTTTATTATAAATCTGTGCTTAAGTGAGGGAAGTAACACAGGCTCCTTGGAGAGTCCTGCCTATTGAGCCGAGGGCATTTGAGTTCATCAAACTGGATTACTTTAATGCCAAACAAATTATTGCCCATTAAAGGGTAAATTTTGGAGCCCTAGGACATCAGTCTATGCAGCCATGGCTTTATTTTTGTTTATGGCACCCGAGTTTTGAAACAATTCCTTAGAATAATTCTTTTCCTTTCTGCTCCCAAGGGCTGGGGGCGGGGCTGTTGCTTTTCTTCCTCTGGACAACTGCTTCATGAGTTTAAATACCTTGAATTTAGGATATTGGGGAGAAAGGGCAGTCCAAAATATAGGGTTCACAGAAATGGAAAAGAAATAATTTTCAAGTAACCCACAGATGATGCCTATAAAGTTACTGGAAGTGGAGATGCACTTTGAGGAATCTGGAGTCTTGCTGTGATTTTTTGGCCCATGCTTTAAGGTCAAATTGTAATATATTAGTTAGAATTGAAATTCAAAAGTTGGTCACAAGGGGAAATAAATGAAAAAATGTAGGTTATAAGACATGTATTCCCTTTGTTATAGGAATCCAGGCCTGGTTATTACTGAATAGCTGATGAATGACTAGTCTGCAAACCAAATATGTTTAAGTCAGGAAGATCATGGCCATATGCTTTGTGGGGGGTCCACACCCCCACAAAGAAGGAAAGAAGTCACATGTAGAATTGAATGACAAATCCAAATTTCCATCTGAAAAGCAGAGCTTTGAGGGACTATGGTAGTAAAGCCATTGCCCTCTGAAGATGTTTTGTTTTGTTTTTTTTTGCAAGGTCTCTGAAAGATTGGCCTTTTGTTTAGATAGTCGTCCAATCAACAGCGACTACAGCTGACAATGAACACTCAAAGGAATTATTCCAGCGAAATGACTGGATGGACTTGTCTCTAAAAACTTTAAGCCATGTACTTGAGAGACAAAATAAAATTTTAGCCAGTGCCTAAAGAGATATTATATTATTTTGTGGGTGTAGCTGATTGTAAGAGAGTCTTGGACACCACATTAATTTTAATTTTTACTGTCCCGTATTTTCAAACACAATAGACCCTACAGATGAGGTCTATAAAGCCACTGGAAATGAAGTTACTCTAAAGACACTGTCTGTAGTCTTGCTGATTTCTTTTGGCACATGCTTTAGGATCAAATTATGATATACTAGTTATAGTGAAAAAAAGAAAAAGAAAATACACATCTTTGATTTATAACATTAATGAGATGTTTCAAAAGAGTTTTATTTAAATTGATGCTCAATCTAGTATCAACGTATTGTGAATTATTAATGTTTAAAGCCTTAATGTGTAAACATTTTCAATGTAATTATGTCATGGAAGTTAAAAGTAAATACAGTCATCCCTCACCATATGTGGCTCACTATTCCTTGTTTCACTGTATCGTGAATTATTAATTTGTATATATCTAATTTTGTATTGCAGATTTTTTGCTGTATTGTGGGACTTTGCGGTATATAGATATTTTTATATATTTATTATTTTAATTATTTTGGCAGTAAAATAAGCATTTTCTAGCCAAAAAATTGAAAACAATATAAAAAATAAAAAATATTATTTAAAACATATTAAAAGAATATTAAATCGAAATAAAATACAGAGTGTACAGCAGATGAGTAGACAAACACTTGCACGTGTGAAAAACACAGCTACGGCCACTTCCACTTGAGCTAGTTTGTCCATGTGACTCCATCTCCTGAGTATAGCCTGCCTTCAACATCTCTCCTTGTCCATTTCACATCTACTCTGATAGCTGTGTGTAGTGTTCCTCTCTGGTGTTGTGTTTTTGTAAAATTCTCGTAAGAAATTGTATTTATTTTGAGCCCTACAATGTCGCCCAAACGTTCTACGCCTTCTAAGTCTTCTGGCACTGAACCCAAGTGCCAGAGGAAGACGCTTACCATCACAGAAAAGATAGAACTCCTCAACATGCTAAAGGAAGGGAGAAGCTACGCGGCTGTAGACCGCCATTAGGGGATGAATGAATCTTTGATTTGCTACACAAAGAAGGACGAAAAGAATATAAGGACGACAGCAACAGTGTCTTTTAACAGGTCTGGGAAGAAGGTGGTAATTTCCCGCAATAAGGCCATTGTGAGGATTGAGTTTGCGTTGGCCCTGCGGATCAGTGAGTGCAGGAAGAAGAGTCTCTCGCTGGACACCAACACCCTCAGCACGAAGGCCAAGAAACTTTCGCTGAAAGTGGGCACATTCGCGACAGTGACTAGGATGAGGATGATGATGCAGAAGCAGGACCATAGAGTGCTTCTCCTCCCGGAACAACCCCACTGAATGCCTGCAAGGGCTGGTTTGACAAGTTTCAGAAATGCTTTGGACTTAAGAGCGTCTCTCTGCGTGGAGAAGCTGCCTCTGCCGATAAAGCCGGAGCCGAGGAGTCCATGAACAACACATTCAAAACCATCATCAAGGAAGGGGGCTCTATGCCTGAAAAGGAAGAGGAACTAGAAGAAACTAGGGGTTGAAGAAGAAGAGGAGGTTGGCCTAACACTCGATCGGCTCGCAACCATGGTCAGAAAGGCCCAAGAACTTCAGCGAGTGGCTCAAGAATGGGAGCCCCAGGTGCTTCATTTGTTGCAGTTGAGGGTGGCATGTCGGTTTATAAAACACCTTCTCACCCAGAAGAAAACGCAGCGTCAGCAACTCGCCATGACTATGTTCCTCACTGGGAAGGAGACACCAGTTACACCTATGCCTTCAGTGAAAACAGAAGTTGCGGAAGAGGGTGAAGATGCGGCGTCTGAGGAAGTGGTGCCTTCGGAAGAGTGCAGTGCATTCATCTTGGCTGTGCAGCGCATTCATCTCATCGTCATCACCTTCATCGTCATCCGTACTGCGCAGCTAATTCATCCTCATCTTCATCATTTAAGCCAGGGGGTCTCAAACTCAACTCAGCATGTGGGCCGCAGAGCAAGATCACAGCCGTTCGGCGGGCCGCACTAGGTCTACAAAAGGCAACTGTTACGCAACACTTTTCAGTGTCACAAAACGACCAGAAACTGTAGTTCGCATCACAACTGCTGTTAACTAAGCTAATATCTAGCTAGGATGCTAGAGAAATGAAAAATACAAGTAGGCCCCTAGGCTTACTTAATTTTATCCAAAATATTTTGAACTTCGTGGATTAGTCTGCGGGCCACACAAAATTGTTCGGCGGGCCGCATGCAGCCCGCGGGCCGTGAGTTTGAGACCCCTGATTTAAGCTGTAGTATGTTCACTGGCGAGCGCCCACATAGAACTTTGTATGTTGTTAAAATTACATAGGTTTAAGAGTGTAGAAAGTGTTTAAGTGCTATATCTGGATGGCGAGGAAACAAACGTTTTGCCACGCAATTAAGTAGCCAAATAAGGAGTCTTTAATTTAATGCTGGCGACCACGAGTGGATGGATTCACATCTTAAAGAACTCGCGGCCTCAGACGAACTTAGGGATATGCTTTTACAGGCCGACAGAAGAGAAGGCAGGGGGTGTGCACCTAGCCAAAGCAGTTATACAGAAGCGAAACAGGTTTTCGGTTATCGCTGGAACAATCTAGGGAGAGAGTGCTCAGCAAAGCATTTTACAAAAAGCAAAAGAATGTGCTCAGTTATCTTGGCCTTTTATTGAGGTTCTTAAGGTAGTAGCATCCTGAGGGCTTTCCGGAATCTAGACATTAGTGAACATTTATGGCCTTTACAGAACTCCTTTCATTTACTCATCTGCAAATCTTGCAAAACTCGTTCTATGGTCAAGGATATGGTGTTTCTACATTTCATAAGAGCATAGGAAGTGTTTGTAAGGGTGTGGGAAAGGTTAATATAATAACAGTGTGGGAAAGTTGTATAAGAGTGTGGGGAGCATTTATAAAGCCTTAAAACATATATAAATCATAACATCAATATAAAGTCACTACTTCGCAGATTTTTGCCTATCACAGGGGCGTCTGGAACCTAACCCCCACAATAGACAAGGGACCACTGTACACCCTGTGATATATATTAAAATAAAAAGGTAGAGGATAAGGTTCCCAAGTAGACCAATTGGTAACTATCCAACTATGGAATCATCAAACCAACAAACCAGGGAAAGTGATTTATGAGCATTTGATCCAGAACAATGGGTCAGTGGGTTCTCACCTTCAATGACTAAACTCCTGTGAATGACTCAATTTGCATAACAAATGGCAGTTTTCTCTTAAATGCCTCATTTTTCTCAAGGTATTTCTTTTCGTGTTTTTTGTTTGTTTGTTTGTTTGTTTTTTGTTTTACAGAGAGAGGGATAGACAGGGACAGACGGAACAGAGAGATGAGAAGCATTAATCATTAGTTTTTCGTTGCGGGTTGCGACACCTTAGTTGTTCATTGATTGCTTTCTCATATGTGCCTTTACCTCGGGCCTTCAGCAGATCGAGTAACCCCTTGCTCTAGTCAGCAGCCTTGGGCTCAAGCTGGTGAGCTTTTGTTCAAACCAGAAGAGCCTGAGCTCAAGCTGGCAACCTCGGGGTCTCGAACCTGGGTCTTACGCACCCCAGTCGGACGCTCTATCCACTGCGCCACCGCCTGGTCAGGCTCTCAGGGTATTTCTTACTACTTCTGAGTTGGTGGGACTTAAACTCTCTGAATTATGGGATCTTTCAACTCTTTCATTATTCATCTCTTATGGTACAGGGTGTTTTGTTATAAATGAAATAATTTGAAAGACTTACGGAAGACATTGAGAATCTACCACTATAAATTTAAACACTTATTTGACACTCTTTTAAGATGAAATATGAGTAACATCAGAAAACTCCACTTTCCTGTTGCTGACTATCTCAACACTATTTACTGCGTGTGAATGTGTGTGTGAGCATATGTGTTGTTAAAAAAACAAATATAACTGAGTAGTTTAGAAAATCTAATTGGCTTTATTATGTGATTCAAGAATTGGGCAACATCCCATCTGCCAACTAGAAGCACTATCCAAAAAGTTGTATAAAATGAGATTTTACAAAAAGAAAGGTGGGGCAAGAGAGATATTAGTAAAAGAAAAGAAAGGATTATTCTTGGACCTGGAAATCTTTTGTGTGTTGGGGGGCGGGGGAGAGGAGGAAACTGGAGGATTTTTATCATGTTGATTTTTTTGTTGTTGTATTTTTCCGAAGTTAGAAGCTGGGAGGCAGGCAGAGAGACAGACTCCAGCATGCTCCCAACCAGGATCCACTCAGCATGTCCACCAGGGGGTGATGCTCTGCTCATCTGGGTCCTTGCTCCTTTGTGGCCTGAGCCATTCTAGCACCTGAGGCGGAGGTCATGGAGCCATCCTCAGTGCCTGGGTCAACCTTGCTCCAATGGAGCCTTGGCTGCAGGAGGGGAAGAGAGAGACAGAGAGAGGAAGGAGAGGGAAAAGGGTGGAGAAGCAGATGGGCGCTTCTCCTGTGTGCCCTGGCCGGTAATCGAACCCGGGACTTACAAATGCTGGGCCGATGCTCTATCGCTGAGCCAACTGGCCAGAGCCTTATGTTGATTGTTTCTTTATGAGGAAGGGTGGGAGGAAAGAAGATGGAGAGGACGTATAATGACAGATTAATTTACTGGTGCTTCACCAGAAAATTCAATTTAATTTATGTTTCTGGAGAAGTTAAAACTGGTTAGGTTAGGTATAACATCTGAGCATGCGCGGCGCCATTTTGAGTCAGTGTTTTTTTTCTTTAACAATTTTATATAGAGATTCCAAAGTGTTGTTCCAGATGGTTCTAAGCCAATAACCCCAGCTGGTCTCAGAATCTCAATATTTATCAAGTCTTTCACGGTTCCTCTGGTGTTTACCCAATTCTGGAAACCACTGCCATTCTTACAGGAAGGGATGACAGGTCAAAAGTGCTTCATAGCCTGACCAGGTGGTGGCGCAGTGGATAGAGCGTCGGACTAGGATGAGGAAGGACCCAGGTTCGTAGACCCTGAGGCCGCCAGCTTGAGCGCGGGCTCATCTGGCTTGAGCAAAGAGCTCCCCAGCTTGCCTGGCTCCAGCGGGGGGTTACTTGGTCTGCTGAGGGCCCACGGTCAGGGCACATGTGAGAGAGCAATCAATGAACAACTAAGAAGTCGCAACGCGCAACGAGAAACTGATGATTGATGCTTCTCATCTCTCTCCATTCCTGTCTGTCTGTCCCTGTCTATCTCTGTCTCTGTAAAAAAAAAAAAAAAAAAAAAAAAAAAAAAAGTGCTTCATATCATGTGGAAACGGGGAGAGACAGACAGACTCCCGCATGCACCCAACCGGGATCCACCCAGCACGCCCACCAGGGGGCGACGCTCTGCCCCTCCGGGGCGTCGCTCTGTTGCGACTAGAGCCACTCTAGCGCCTGGGGCAGAGGCCGAGGAGCCATCCCCAGCGCCTGGGCCATCTTTGCTCCAATGGAGCCTCGCTGCGGGAGGGGAAGAGAGAGAGACAGAGAGGAACAAGGGGTGGAGGGGTGGAGAAGCAGATGGGCGCTTCTCCTGTGTGTCCTGGCCGGGAATCAAACCTGGGACTTCTGCACGCCAGGCCGACGCTCTACCACTGAGCCAACCGGCCCGGGCCAGAATGTTTCTTTTTTTAATGAGCTAGAGTAGAATATGAAATACAGAGCTTAGTGCATGGAGTTTTATTTATCTGTAAGGCCAAGGTCCACAGCCATCATTGCAGACATGCACCAGCAGGCTCCCGTTAGATTTGGGCAGACAGTATAGAAACTGTGGAGCCAAAAAATGGTGGGTCATTCTTTTATTCTAGCCTCTCAACTGGCCGGCGAGTAAAAGCACACAAGGCACCAAAATCCACTCACACATTCTCCAGTTCCACAATCAGGAGAGTCTTTTCTGTTTTCTTCTAGAATCAAAAGCCCCCACCAGTCTAAGTCACCTCTGGTTCCCCATCTGCCAGCATAGCTTCTTACTCTACAAAACTGGCTTCTCTCTCCTACCCTTCCATCTTGGCTTCTTCTTCCCCTCCTTAGAAAAAAACTCCCTGGGCCCACAAAGACCCCTCCTCCAGCACACATTAGCATAACAAAGACTCTTCCCAAGCAGAAAGGTAATTAGCAATTTCAGACCAGCGCCATTTTTAACAACAAAAGTGAGCAAACTCAGAAAACACAGATTTCATAAACTTATTTGCTCAACATTATCTGTAGAACTCGGCCCTGGCCGGTTGGCTCAGCGGTAGAGCGTGGCCTGGCGTGCGGGGGACCCGGGTTCGATTCCTGGCCAGGGCACATAGGAGAAGCGCCCATTTGCTTCTCCACACACCCCCCCCCTTCCTCTCTGTCTCTCTCTTCCTCTCCAGCAGCCAAGGCTCTATTGGAGCAAAGATGGCCCGGGCGCTGGGGATGGCTCCTTGGCCTCTGCCTGCCCCAGGCGCTAGAGTGGCTCTGGTCTTGGCAGAGCGACCCCCCGGAGGGGCAGAGCATCGCCCCCTGGTGGGCAGAGCATCGCCCCTGGTGGGCGTGCCAGGTGGATCCCGGTCGGGCGCATGCGGGAGTCTGTCTGACTTTCTCCCCGTTTCCAGCTTCAGAAAAAAGACAAAAAAAAAAAAAAAAAAAAAAACCTCGTGTGTGTGTGTGTGTGTGTGTGTGTGTTTGTGTGGCGCGCGCGGAGTGGTTTTGTAAAATGCAGTCCTCATCTCATTGTTCTGGCTCAATGGCCCAAGAGGAAGGCGTTGTGCTCATGTTATTGTTGTCAAGAAATAGTCTCGTGTATTTCTCTTCTAAGAGCTAAGAAGGTACTATACTATTACTGTTTTAAGAGTCTAAGGAACCCTGAGTAATGAAAACTGAGTAGCACATCATGAGCCTAATAATTGTGCTAAGAAAACCAATGTGATTTGTAGAAAAGTTGTAAGGAAAGGGAGCTTGGACTTGGTTGCATTTACTCAGCCATTCTGGGTGTTAAGCACTTAATTCTGAACTTTGGATATTTTTAATTTGTTAACATAACTGCTTTATTGAAGACAGAGTTTGGGAAAGAGGGGATTTGAGCTGAACAAATGAGTCCTTCCCAGCTTTCTCCTAGAAGGTGTGTTACATAAGCACAGACATGGTGAAACTCTGAAGACCACCTGTAGAACTCTATCCGTTGGGACACATTTCTCCATTCTGGAATTGTAAAATTGGCATTTTAGGCCCTGGGTGGTTTGCTCAGTGGTAGAGCATCGGCCTGGCATGTGTGTGGATGTCCCCGGTTCGATCCTGGGTCAGGGCACACAGGAGAAGCACTCATCTGCTTCTCCACCACTCCCCTCCCCACTACCCCTCTTCTCCTGCAGCCATGGCTCAATTGGAGTGAGTTTGCCCTGGGCTCTGAGAATGGTTCTATGGCCTTTGCCTCAGGAGTTAAAATAGTTCAGTTGCTAAGCAACAGAGCAACGCCCCAGATGGGAAGAGCATTGCCCCCTATTGGATTTGCATGGTAGATCTCGGTTGGGGTCCATGTGGGAGTCTGTCTCTGCCTCCCCACTTCTCAATGAATAATAATAAAAAAAAATGGCATTTTTATCTTGGCTTTTCGTGTAGAACATTTCTGGAAAACGTTCTTTAAAAAGGAAAAAAAATAAATATTGAAATTATTCTCTCTTTGAGTCAATTCAACAATCAAAACTGTGAGTTGCATAACCAAGATTATTCATGGCAGTAATGTCTGAAACAGTGACGTGTTGGAAAGAAGTTAATTACTACACATGAGAGAGTGGTTGAATAAACTAGGTTGCATCCACACGGGGTTATGATGTGTGCTACAAAAATAAATAAGATTGATCTCTGTGAACTAAGCAGGAGCAAATTCCAGGACATACAGTTGAGAGAAAAAACCAGGAGCAACAGCATCCCTTGTGAGGAAAAAAGGAGGGTGTAAGAAAACACTATTTTTTTCTGCTTTTTTTTTTTTTTTTTTTTTTCCGGAAAGGATAAACTAATACAACGAAAAGATTGGTTATCTGTCAGGGGTGGGTTAGAAAGGAATAGGAAAGGTCAGGAACAGCAACAAAATAGTAGAACTGAGGAGCCAAGGTACAGCTTTCTGAGTCTATCTTGCTGTGTAACTCTCACTCTTACAAGTACGGTAATGTTCCATGTACCAGGAAAATAAACTATTCACAGTCATACAGATGAAGGAATCCAAAATGGAATACAAGCATTAACAGATGAACCAAACTGTATATTAAATTAATAACGTATCATGGAAGGGGTCGAAGAAGATAAATATTAACTCAAGTAACAGTGAAAGACAATATCGTGACTGCATACTGCGGAGCTGAATGACAAAAGGAGCTATATCTAAAGGCTGTAATCTAATAAAAATAATTCTCTCACGGGTATCGGCGAACAATTCTGAAACTACTTATGTGTCTACTAGAATCGAACAAAGGGAAAAAAAAAATGTGTTGTCAGAGATGAGACCCAGTGTTCTCCCTGGTGGATAAAAGAAAGATTTGGCTAAAAGGAACCTTGTGCTGTTGGATTGTAATCAGAACTATTCATAGAAACATATTTCAAAATATATATGTACAGTTACCCAGCTATGGAGATATAGATGTGGGTGTATGTGTGGGTTATTATGCACGTATACATCCTTGCTTGATCAGCTGGGATGACCTACCAGTAGTGGCACTCGAGAAGCAATTATTGCCCGTAGCACGCCAGGGCTCCTTGGAGAAGCGGCTGGCTCCACGGCTGGAATGTTTCAGTAAGGGTCTGTATCTTGTAGAGTTAGAAAATGAGAAAAATTTTAAAAATGTTGAGACTTATTGACAAAACGTGTGGACTGTGCCTCTCCTTCTGCTCTTAATCTGGACTTGCATCGAAATGATTATTACCTGGGATTTCTTAAAGACTAAAGCACCACAGAGAATAATATGAAATTGAAGTAACAAATAATAACCTCATCAAACCAAATAAAACCTCCAAAGAGGCACTTTTCAGCTGCTTGGGCTCTTGGACTGCTGGTGTCATTGTGTAATAAAACAGTAACGTTATGATAGAAACAGCAGCAAGCAACAACAGCTAGCGTCCGTCGAGGGCTCCCTTTTGGCTCAGGTGATCTTCCGAGGTCTTTCTAATGACACTATGAACCGGTTTCCCCGTGTTTTAATCTTAGCTTCACACTCTCAGACCCATCCATTTTACTCGGTGTATTTCCTGGGCAAGTTACTCAAGCTCTCGGTACTTTGGTCTTTATCATCTACTTCATACATTTCTTACGGAAATTTAAAAAAGAATAAGTTAGTCCCAGTCACGTAGTTAGCGTTATCATCTAAAGTAAAGAAATCAGGTAGGAACCACATTCCCCACATTCTAACTCTCGTTTGGATAGCATTTGGGCGAGAAGGAATGTTTGCCTGATTCTGAGCCACAGGTGAAATCGCAGTGGTGTGTGTGGCTCCTAGAGACCGAGCCTGGGCAGGACTCGGGTCAAGCAAGGTGAGCGGACAGCTGCCTCCACACAGCGCCACCGTGGCGGGGTCTCCACTTATTTCAACACTGACCACCACCTAAGTGTGAAAACAAGACAGCTACTCTTTTTAAGGGCACCTTAAAAATAGTTGGTGCTAAATGGAGAGGGAAAGAGAGGAAGTAGGATAGGAACGAACGATCATAGAGCAGGGGCATTTAAGGGGAAAGACAGAAAATGACAGAAAGGGCTGTTGTGGTCGGCAGTTTTCCTTAAGTAAGCATTGGAGAAGACAAGACAAGAAGGTGATTAAAATAACAATGAAAAAAAATTCGACCTCAGGCCCCTTCCTGAAAGCTTGTACCCTCTCCTTTCCTGGGCTACCGCCTCTGGAGGTCACTGAACAGGTGTTCCCGCTGTGGATTCTGTCTTGACAACGGGGGGCGCAGTGTCACTTGTTGCTGCTGGAACTCGTGGGCCTCAGAGCCATGAGCGGAGGGAGGGGCGGTTCTCAAGGAGCGGGCTGTGCTCCAGAGAGGGACCCGCTGCCTACGCTCTCCCCTTTCATAAGAAAGCAGGAGAGCAGACTTGAATAAGAAGCAGCATTTTCCGTGTGGGTGTCAGCTCGGAGCACCATCCTCCCCGCCCCTGGGAACACTCGCTGATCCTCCCACGGGGAGAGAGGCGGCATTGTTCCTGGTTCATTGCCAGGCAACCCAGAGCAAGTCCCTGGCATCATTGGCGACACAGCCCAGCTGGCGTCCTCCCGGGGCCTTTGCTCATATGGCATTTGTAGCCACGCTGTGCTGACAGTCCATACTGCCAGCATCGCCATTCACCAGCCAGATCACAGCCCCCTCCAGAAGGTCTCTCTCCCACCCTAGGAGTAGGAGCAGGGTCAGCGAGGGCTTGCGGAGTGGGACATTAGAGCACAGGTGTGAAGCAAGTGAACTGTGAGGCACGGGGAGTATCTGCTTGAAGAGCGTGCTAGGCCTACTCATAAGATTGGGAGAACAGATGGCAATCACTACAGATATATAGGTAGGGGTGCCGAGGCAAGTGTGGGATTTAAATCAGTCCAGAAGCATGAGGGTCATTGCGAGTTGAGAGAAGACCCTTCTAAGAAGAAAAAAGGCACAACAGTGTGATCCAACATGTGTGTGCATGAGAGAAAGAGAGAGAGAGAGAGAGAGAGATACTGAGAGAGATACGCAGACAGGAAGTCAGAGACTGAGGGAGACAGGGACACAGAGAAAGAGAGATGAGAGTCATCTTAATGGGCAGGAACAGAGTGTAGAAGGTAGTGAGTTGTGTGCTGGTAAATGTATAAACAACCTGCTCTCTCCAGGAAAAACAAAAAGTTTTGCTGTGTAGCGTTGAGATTCCCACGCTGCAAATACTGCCACTCCAGCCCATTTCAAGCTCCCAGTGATACCATGAACACAGAGTAGAAGGTAAGGGGTGGAGGGCTCAACGTGAGGTGTAAATTTTCCACTGGAAGAGTGGGAGGACGGAGAGGAGGCCAAAGGCAGTGATAGAACACGGGGCGTGGCCCCGCACAAGCCGGGGATTTGCTCTGCAACCATGCACAAAACCGATCGACTCAGGGCCCCAATTTCTTCGTCCGCCGCCTGAAAGGACTGAGGTCAAGGCAATAGAACCTTCCTTCCATACTCCACCCTTCACTTACTCTTTCCTCCCCCAACAGCCAATGTTCCTAGGGCCTTCCTCAGTCTTCTTGTCTCAGACAAGATTGCTCAGGTACCCAGCAGGAGAAATTCTCCATACCCAGAGAGTCACATTGGGCATAAATAAAATAGTGGGCAGAACGTGGAGCTCCCAGTTTGGGTGTCCCTGCTCTTGGAAAAGAGGTTCAGCTGAGTTTGAAACCCATACCCACTCTCCGGGGCTGTTTCTTCTGCATCTGGAGACCTGGTGGGAGGTGAGTGCTGCTTCCACGGCCATTTCATCACTGCGTCTGCCAGGTCCCCTGCTGCAGAAGCTTCCTCCTGCCACGGGGACTAGGTGACCCAGAACACGGAGTGCTCAGGTTTAACGGACCCGCTGCTTCAATCTCTGGGAGTGGCAGCCAGCAGATCCTCGAAATTCCACCCTTCTCTCCTACTTTCACTTTTTCCACATTTGGAGCAAGATAAGTTGATAGACAGCAGACAATTGGATGGATGGATGGATGGATGGATGGATGGATGGATGGAGTTCCAGATACATAGTCTTAATATATAATCTTGCCTGTGTTCATATTATTAGGTGTCTCAAGGAACAGAGTGCTTTCTCATGCGCCATCTCATTTGATCGGGTTTCAAAACTCGGGGGGGGGGGGTGCTATTTCATTTTGCAGATGAAAAAACCCTGATTTTCTGGAGTGACAGGAGACTCTCTCTCCCACTCCCAGACACTTGATAAACAGCAGACCTGCAATCCAAACCCAAGCAGTTTAACTTCAGATTCCATGTCGGTACAGAACGCCTGGCTGCACACTGCTACACGCACATACATGCATGCACACAAACCGCTTCATGTAGGCTTACTCTACAGGTAGTTTAAGACTGCAGTGCGTGTCTCCTGCTTACAACCCAACCGTATGAACTCATCAGATATTTATCTTTTTTTAATTTTTTTAAGACTTTGTTCATTTTAGAGAGGAAAGAGAGAGAGAGAAGGAGGGAGGAGCAGGAAGCACCAACTCCCATATGTGACCGGGCAAGCCCAGGTTTTCAAACCGGCAACCTCCACGTTCCGGGTTGATGCTTTATCCACTGCACCTCCACAGGTCAGGCATCATCAGGTATTCCTGGAGTTACTAATACATGCTTGTCGATGTTGGGCACCACGCTGACAGCTGATAATGATACAACGGTGGACCACACGGGCCCTCAACCCCCATCACACAGACTTTATAGAGTAGAGGACATGCTTAAACCCCACTCTTGACCACAGGGGGAGAGCAGGAGGGGCAGGGGTAGATCGAAAGGGTGTGTTTTCCAAGTCCTGTGTGAGGAGGGTGGGAAATGGCCCATTAACCAGGTAGGAACCCTAAGCAGGTAATTTGTGAAACCGCCTCCCTCCACCTCTGCACCTTTCCTTTCCTCATGACAGGATAGTGTCGAAGCTCACCAGGGTCATTCGTGGTGTTCTTTAGAGCCTCAAACAATTCATACACGGGTCTTTTTTTCATTCCGTTAAGGTATGACCGGCATTTTACATAAGAAGAAAACGAGGTTCAAAATTACCAACTTGGCTAACAACATGTAGTTTTTAAGGGAAAGAAACTTGACTCCAACCCCCAAAGTGACTTGAGTTTCTGAGCATCCCAGCAGAATAGAACAATTTTCAATTTGTTGTAAATCAGGGGTTTATGGTTCCAGACCTGTCTCATGTGCCTTCCAACAGCGGACAGGTTACATACACGACGATGCGCCCATACAGTATAGCGCCATGCAATGGTATGAAGGAAGTTCCCTGTATTCACATCTGCAAAATTCTCCATTATAGATACACTGTTATCGACAAGGGCAAATGCAGAACAGTGCATATAGGCTGCTATTTTTTAAGAATGAAGGGGAGGCCCTGGCTAGTTGGCTCAGTGGATAAAGTGTTGGCCTGGCGTGTGGATGCAGGGCCCACTTGGGAAGTGACTACCTGCTTCTCTTTTCCGCTCTCTCCTCCTTCTCTTTCTCTCTCCCTCTCGCAGCCAGTGGCTGGACTGGTGCTGAGGTTAGCTGTATTGGTCCTGGTCCCAGCAGCAGCCTCAGGTGCTAAAAATAGCTCCCTTGGTTCAGCATGGCCTCAGTGGGTTTGGCAGGTGGATCCCAGGTGAGGCACATGTGGGTTTGTCCCTCTATTTCCCATTCCTTCTTTTTTTAATTAATTAATTTATTTATTTATTTTTTGTATTTTTCCAGAGTTAGAAGTGGGGAGGGAGACAGATTTCTGCATGTACCCGACCAGGATCTACCCGGCATCCCCACCAGAAGGCGATGCTCTGCCCATCTGGGGCATTGCGCCTTTGCTGTGGGAGCCATTCTAGCACCTGAGGCAGAGGCCATGAAGCCATCCTCAGTGCCTGGGCCAACTTTGCTCCAATGGAGCCTTGGCTGCGGGAGGGGAAGAGAGAGATAGAGAGAAAGGAGAGGGGGAAGAGTGGAGAAGCAGATGGGCACTTCTCCTGTGTGCCCTGACTGGGAATCGAACCTGGGACTACCACAAGCCAGGCCAATGTTCTAACACTGTCTCCCATTCCTTCTTGACTCACATCTGTAATTAACAAAGGGCAGATTCACAAAGGAAATAATGACCTAAGGAACAGTGGAATAGTCCAGCGGAAGTAGATTGTCGATATATATACCTTGTCATTTTGATTTGTTTGAATCCACTCACTGTATAACTTATTCTAAAAATTAGGAACATTTTTGTACTAAGGAGAGCTTACCCTCAATGATATCCCCCCCCTTTATTCTCCTTATCCCCAAGGCACACAAATACACACAAAGAAATGAACTCAGAGTAAGTGTTTAATAGGAAAATCTTTGCACGTGCAGCATCAGTCAGTGACCTCAGAGCACTGATGCCATCCATCCATCCATTTCCGGGAACTGATGAGTTTGACAGGCGTCTCTGCAGTGAGCAGCTTTGGAAACCTAAGGGGAGAGATAAAAACCAAAGTATATGAATTTGAGAACTTCTTTCTCGGCCTTCCTGAACACCAACAGGAATATGTACAGACTCCTTCTCTCAATCCCTTACATAAACACCCCCCGTGGTGAGAGGACTCAGCCTCTCGGGAATATACTCGAGTTTGCCCTTCAGATAAGGCAGGGGTCCCCAAACTTTTTACACAGGGGGCCAGTTCACTGCCCCTCAGACCGTTGGAGGGCCGGATTATAAAAAAAACTATGAACAAATTCCTATGCATACTGCACATATCTTATTTTAAACTAAAAAAAACAAAAAACAAAAACACAAAACGGGAACAAATACAATATTTAAAATAAAGAACAAGTAAATTTAAATCGAAAAACTGACCAGTATTTCAATGGGAACTATGCTCCTCTCACTGACCACCAATGAAAGAGGTGCCCCTTCCGGAAGTGCGGCGGGGGCTGGATAAATGGCCTCAGGGGGGCGCATGTGACCCGCGGGCCGTAGTTTGGGGACCCCTGAGATAAGGTGTCCAGGTTTGGCAAATGGAAAATACAAGATGCTCAATCACATCTAAATTTCACATGAGCAATTTTTGTTTTACTAGAGTACGTCTCAGGCAATATTTCAGGGAAACTTATAATGCCATTACTTGTTGCTTATTTAAATTTAACTGAGCATCCTATATTTTATCTGGAAACCGTGTCCTCAGATGCCACCTGGAAGAAGCTGGTTAAGTGCACTTGAACACATTGACCCACAGGGACAAGAAGGACCTGGCGCTCTCAGTGCGACCAACAGAGCTTCCTGCAACAACAGGCATGTTCTGTATCTTTGCTGTCCAATACCGCAGCCACCGACAACGTGAAACGTGGTTAGGACGTCCGAGGACCCAGATTTTTAGTTATTTTACTTAGATTTAAAATGTCCCTCCTGGCAAGTGGCTGCTGGACTGCACAGAGCCGCTTAGAACCCACCAGTTATGAACCCCTTCCAAATTTAGCAACTAGAATTTAAGATGGAGTGGTGACTAAAATGACACATACCCCAGGAAGAAACTCAGGAGTCCCTAGAGCTCACTGGTTATTCCATTTCTGTGCAGAAACAAGTTTGGACAACAAGCTCCTTCTGAGTATTTGCTCTCAGCACTGCTGAAGATCTATCTATTCTATGGGGAGGAGGCGAGTCGCCAGGGTAGAGAGGAGTCTGATACAACTCACCCTGCAGATGAATGTTCCCTGGCCAACCCCAGCAATCAAATATAAAGCCAGTGAGGTGCCCTCTTGTGCACAGCAGACACTCTACGTGGACGAAAGAGCGTTGATTTGGTCACACACACCAGCCGTGTGACACTTTTTTGTTCCACGATTCAAAGCAAACATCTAGTTACCACAGACCAAAGTACAATAGCATACTGAAGAAGATTCTTTTATCCATATCAGCTAGCAGGGCAGGCCCTTAGGAATTAAGGGCTTCCCGAGGGTGATCACATGGCATTGAGTGTGGAAAAGGAGAGTGGAATGCAGATGGGGTGTACTTCCAAATTCCACTGCATTCCTGTAGCTGGGGAGGGTGAGTAGGTGATGTATTAGTAGTGGTCACCTTTATACAGAAATTCAGATAACCACATGCTGGTGTCTGAGAGGGCCCAGAGAATTGACTGACAGGTCATCTGCTAGATGCTGGAATGTCACGGTGACTAGACAGACCAGGCCTCTACGTCATGGAATAAAGGGTATAATCAACAGAGCTAAACAACAAGAAACCCGGTAATAAGATCTCAGAGTGCATTTTAAAGAATGTCAACAGGATGATAGAAAGGGATGTGGTGAGAAGTGGGCAGAGGAGGGTTACTTTTTATTTTATATTTTATGCTTTAAGCCATAAACTTAATACATGCACATTTTAACACTTTACACACAGACCTTTATATCTATAAAAACTAACAATCTCCTTACCTAACCTGGCATAGTGGGGCTTTTATTTCTAGATGGTACACACCTTCTATTTCCAAATGTCTGGGTTGTTTTTTTTTTCCTTTTTTTTATTTATTTATTTTTTAAAATCTAATATTACCTTGTTGGAAAAAAGGCCATGCCTATTAATAAAATTTAATCAATATTACCAGAATAATTTCTCAAAAGTTTGTATGATGGTGGCAATTCTTCCTCATCCTCAGCAGTCCTGAGTATTATTGGTCTTAGTGATGAGGAATGTTATCCCTTATATGTATAACTTTACTAGGAAAGGTAGCATATTTCCCCTTCACCTGCCATTTTCTGTTTGGTGTCCCTCAGTGAGGAGTGCAGTAAAGGTGTAAGCTCTACTTTGCAGACAGACAACATATAACAGAGTCTGAAGCCTACTTAGCTTGTTTCAGAAACAGCCTCAACTGTAACATGCGTTTAAGTCTTCTGTCCTAAGAAATGTTGATTTTCTCCTTCTGCCCAAACTACAACTCAGACAACTGTAATGTAAAACATTCAGTGAAGTTCTGATATTTTTCCAATATGACATCAATCCCATGCCTGAGAATCACCTTATTTTAAAGTTGATGTGTCATATTCTAATTTCTCTTGAAGTTACAATGGTTAAGCTTAGTTTCATTACTATTATTATTATTATTTGTCTATTTTATTAGTAATACAACTTTCTAGGTATAAGTACAGCTGATGGCTGTCTTTTAGTAGATCTGGTGATGCTAATATTTCTGGTACAATATTAAGGTATTGGACTAAAATGGAGACAAAAGAATTCTGGGGCTACATATGAGCCCTTATTTTCAATTTCAATATGCATGAGAAATCTGTAATTAAATTCCTATTATCTTCTAATAATACACATGTTATACTTAATAGGAATATTCACAATTATAATTCTAAGTTAGGGTCAACATATGACAAATCTTTAGATGTTAACCTAATTCCAACATTAAAATATATGCTATTGTTTACAACTGATTAAAAAACCTGCCATGCTCATAAAAATATTCAAATGATACATTAAAAAAAAAACGGAAGTGAATGATGAAGTAAAGACTATTGCTGCACAGATTGTTTGCAAATTTAGAAAAGAGATTTAATAATTGGCAATACTATGTCAGTTGACTTGCTGTGTTTAGAATGTGCTACACAACCAAATAATGAATGATTCTGCCTTGGTCTGGCATCTCATTAAATCCCTGGGATCAACTTTTGTCCCTGGTGCCTGGGGGCCTTTGGGAATTGGAGAGCTGAAGTTTATCATTCTCATCAGCTTGCCCCTGTGTAAATGGACCTCCCCAGACCCCTGAGGACATGGTAGAGATCTGCTCAAGGGCTGGAAACCAACTGAACCTACTGTTTACTGTCCACTAGAAAATTTTCTCAAGTGCCTATGGTATGCCAGAGCCTATAGGACTATCAACAAGTGAACAAGATGGGGTCCTTGACCTTAAGGTTTTGGTGAAGATGTAACAAATTTAATTGACACAGCATACCATTCCTTACAGAGTAAACAAGTAGAAAGTTTTGTTACTGATGCTCTGTGGAGAATTCACATTCAAGTCTTTTAACGCCTTTTCTTTATATTCAAGTCCTTTCCTAACCCATCTCCCCACTTGTTTCACTTGTCACACACTGAAGCAAAAGTGTTTTGGCTTTTTACGTACCTTTACAGTGCTAACACAGTGTCAAGATTTATCTCCTGCCATTTGTGTAGATTCTGGGAAGATCACACCTCCTTCCCTTAAATTATTCAGTGAGTTTAGGATGCAACTATAATAGTAACATTCCGGTATGTGGACAAAGTTGACCCATTATGTGTAGAGTTTTTACTGGCTTCGTTGTTCTGGCAATAATCTAGGGACCAGTAGTTACAGAAAAAGCAGTGGTTTGGTGGTTAGAAGTACTGGCTTCTATGGCTATACCACCCTGAACGCGCGGGATCTCGTCTGATCTCCGAAGCTAAGCAGGGTCGGGGCTGGTTAGTACTTGGATGGGAGAAGTACGTACTGGCTTCCTGACCTTGGGGCTCAGTCCGGTTCATGCTCCGTTCAGTTTCCTCACCTTTATAATCTGAATAAGAGAATATTTACCTCTAAGGGTGTTGAGTAAATGAATTTATATGTTGGAAGAAGGGGAAAATGTGTCTGACAAAGAGTGTCGTGTCAGCCATGGTTCTTGAGCACCCTGTTCTAACTTCAGAACCCATACTGCTGAGCCCATTCTATCAGAAGGTGAGCAAAGGCACAGAAGACAGGAGGTGGGGAGAGAGCTCCTGTTAGGGTTGGATTCAAAGAAAACTTGGCTAGTTAATGAAAAAGGGTCCTAAGGCTGATGTGAAGCAATTCTGATCTGAGAATCCAAGTTCTCCGACATACAAGAAATGGTGGATGAACAGAACCTGACCCGCGCAGTGGATCCCGGCCTCGACCACCAAAGCCAGACTTCCCAGTCTCATGATTCTCAGCCCGACTGCTCATTGGAATTGGCAAGAACCGTTCAGGAAATTCTAACGCGGAGCCATGAAGGCACTCGTTTTTGTTTTTTTTCCGCCAGTTTGCCTTCAGCAACACTCCAGCTAGCTGCTTTGGCTGCTGGTTGCTAGGTGAGAAGGTTTGGGGCATAGGGGGAGGGGTCAACCAGAAAAATCTTGGCGAGACTCAAAAATAGAATAGGATCCGGCCCTGGCCGGTTGGCTCGGCGGTAGAGCGACGGCCTGGCGTGCGGGGGACCCAGGTTCGATTCCCGGCCAGGGCACATAGGAGAAGCGCCCATTTGCTTCTCCACCCCACCCTCTCCTTCCTCTCTGTCTCTCTCTTCCCCTCCCGCAGCCGAGGCTCCATTGGAGTAAAGATGGCCCGGGCGCTGGGGATGGCTCCTTGGCCTCTGCCCCAGGCGCTAGAGTGGCTCTGGTCTCGGCAGAGCGACGCCCCGGAGGGGCAGAGCATCGCCCCCTGGTGGGCGTGCCGGGTGGATCCTGGTGGGGCGCATGCGGGAGTCTGTCTGACTGTCTCTCCCCGTTTCCAGCTTCGGAAAAATACAAAAAAAAAAAAAAAAAGTTAAAAAAAAAAATAGAATAGGACCCTAAGGAGTTTTGCACAGTCCAGGTGACCCCTTCTGGAGACTGGTGCTGCAGTTACCAGCCCCCTGGAAACAAGTGTTGTGGGAAAGCCTAAGTGTTATGGGAACATAGGCGTTAGACTTCCAGAAAAACGATTTCTTGGGGAATTAAATGGAGCGTGGCACTAGGGTTTAGAGAAAACATCAACCTACCCCCAATTAACAAGATGACAAAACCAAGTACCAGGTTAGAAATCGGCCCCAATCTCACAATCAGTAGAGGAGCTGCAATTCGGATCTAGATGGAGGCTGTCTTCTTCACTGGAAAGGAACCAATGTCTCAGAGGCAGCTTTCACTGCCCTGTTCAACTTTTCAGTGGTGCTTTGAACGCTTATGCGAGCCCAGAACCTAACGCCCCCAGGGGGTAGGGCGGCAAGATTAGAACCCGGTCCGGGAACTTTGCCTTCCAGGCCATTAATGCTTTACAAGGCGATCTGAAGTTTAGAGACCAGGCCAATTCTGCAGTTAACCCGTTCCTGACCGCAGCCAGGTCATGTGACTATGAAAGGCGTGCCGCTTCTACTTAGCCAGCATACCCGCTTACCCTTCTGTCTAGAGACAGCCCTGTTTGTCAACACCAACTTTTCCTAAAGGTTCAAAAAATGCTTTTTGTTGTATTTGTCCTGGTTTTGAGGAAAACTTAGCTTACCTTTGTGTTTTCTCCCCGTTTGACAGTGATATTAGCTCTCCCTTTGAGATGGTGGGGGGCTCTGAAAAGAGCCTTTGGGTTTCAAAGCGTTTCTGGAAAACAGGTCTGTCAAATCACTTGCCCTTGGCCTTGTGGTGGCTCTCGGTCTTCTTGGGCAGCAGCACGGCCTGGATGTTGGGCAGGACGCCGCCCTGCGCGATGGTCACTTTGCCCAGCAGCTTGTTGAGCTCCTCGTCGTTGCGGATGGCCAGCTGCAGGTGGCGCGGGATGATGCGCGTCTTCTTGTTGTCGCGGGCCGCGTTGCCCGCCAGCTCCAGGATCTCGGCCGTCAGGTACTCCAGCACCGCCGCCAGGTACACGGGCGCGCCGGCCCCGACCCGCTCCGCGTAGTTTCCTTTGCGGAGAAGGCGGTGCACGCGGCCCACGGGAAACTGCAGCCCAGCTCTAGAAGAACGAGACTTCGCCTTGGCTCGCGCCTTCCCGCCCTGCTTTCCTCGCCCTGACATCGCAAAACAAAAACAGATGCTGTAAATTAAACAGAAAAGACCCGCCGAAATTGGCCAGTTATGAAAACGGGTAGAACATGGCTGCTTTTATAGGCAGTTCTTGAGGCTCAAGCCGGGTGGTATGATTGGCTAGGCAAATATTTAGTCAAATAGCCAATAGAAAAGCTTAATTTTCATACCTAATTTACATAGCTCGGCCCAAGGATGACAGCCCTGTGGCTTGTCTTCCAATGAACTAAGAGTCTCTCTGCATTCCTCATTAGCATAAAGCCTCTATAAGTAGCAGAGTTTCTGTCCCACTTCCATCTTACTCTGGTTGATTTAACCTTTGAGAATGCCTGAGCCAGCGAAGTCAGCGCCCGCCCCAAAGAAGGGCTCCAAGAAGGCGGTGACCAAGGCGCAGAAGAAGGACGGCAAGAAGCGCAAGCGCAGCCGCAAGGAGAGCTACTCCGTTTACGTGTACAAGGTGCTGAAGCAGGTCCACCCGGATACCGGCATCTCGTCCAAAGCCATGGGCATCATGAACTCCTTCGTCAACGACATCTTTGAGCGCATCGCGGGCGAGGCATCGCGCCTGGCGCATTACAACAAGCGCTCGACCATCACGTCCCGGGAGATCCAGACGGCCGTGCGCCTGCTGCTGCCCGGGGAGCTGGCCAAGCACGCTGTGTCCGAGGGCACCAAGGCCGTCACCAAGTACACCAGCTCCAAGTAGACTCGCAAGTAAGCGGCTTGTCTCCTAACCCAAAGGCTCTTTTCAGAGCCACCCAAATTCCCACAAAGAGCTGTAAACAGAAACTTTATGTGGTAAAATTGTAACAAAACTATTTCTCAATCAGAAAAAAGAGCAGGAACAATTGAGGCAGGTGGACTGGGGAATTTTACTTTCCCTAAAGATCGTGTGGTCCTTGGCCAAGGCGCAGACTGTAAAGCGTTAAAAAAGAACTACCGTTACTGTATTGAAATGGAGGATAATTGCAACGTCTTGTGAACTGTTTCTCTATTAAAAATGGGGACAAACAGGAAGTTAGGTTTATATTTAACAAGAATAGACAGATCTTTAACAATCCCGAGTAAGTTAAGTAATTTAAAAGGAATCTGGTTTTTAAATTTGCAGTTGTGACAGCCGGGAAGAGGACACAGGCCGAACAGACATTACACGGTTTAACATTAGAACTCAGCTGGGCAAGGCTTTGGCTGCCTGGAAAAGGGTGTAGTCTTGGCCTAATTAGGGGAAACACAGAAGCAGGACTTTGGCAGATGCTTGCCACATAAATCCTCCCAACTGACTGCTTTAATACATTCATCAGTTGACACTTTTATGTGCCCTATCCTGCAATCAAACCCACAATCTTGGTGTATCAGGGCTATGCTCTCACCAACTGGACGCTACCTGGCTGGGGCTCCAGTTCATCTATATCACCTCTAAAGTTTGTAATTCAATAACTCCAAATTTTATTCTTTCGGGTCTTTTAAGTAAGGTTAAGAGAGGAGAGAGAAGGAAAATATTATAAATAAGACGTCAAAAAAGATAGGGCTTGCAAGCCCTCCACAAAACATTTAATAATTTAAATCTTAACTTATTGTAAAGGATATGTCATTAGAAACTAGAATTTTCTACCAATCTTAGAAAGGTATCAAAATTAGCTCATATTCTTATCAAGAGATCTCTGATTACATGTCTGTTTCTTTGACTAACGTGTGGCTGTTTTTACCTACTTTAAATTTTGTTCCAAATTCACAATTAGCTCCTCTAACTTGCAAAATTGAAGATATTTTTGTTTCATGAATAAATCATTTTTTAGTGAAATATTACTTCACTAGGAAATTAATTTCAATCTAAATTTAAATTTTAATTTGCTTGTGAAAAGACTAAAAACATTTTAAAAGACGAATTCAAATAAAAATCAGAATTCAGGAAAAAAGTTCAACTGTGAGTTCAATTAATGGTCTTAGTTAACAGGTAACAGATATCAAAAGGTAACAGGTTATTGATAAAAGTGCACTACTTTAATATATTAAAGAACTTTAAAATTTTTAATTTATCATATGTGATTTTCTAGGGGAAGTATCACATTTCTAGTCAAGATAACTTTTTGGACAAATTGACTGACTTAATTTTGCTTTAAAAGGTGGCTCTCTGTCTTTTCATATATTATTGCCATAATGGAAAATAATGTTAGCATGATATTCTAGTTTACGTCAAGTCTCAAATTCATTAAAAAAATATTTAATTTGAATTTACTAGATTTCTTTCACTAGGTTTACTGATTAGATAACATCACTTTATCTAAAATTATACAATTGTAAATTAGCCATTGAACTAAATTAAATCATAATGTCATTTTAAAAGTGCATGGATTTTTATAATATTACAGTTCATCAAGATTCAATGTGTCAGCTCAAATACTGAATTCATAATCAATAGATAATTTTAAGAATTCAGATGAATATTAAATTGAGTAAATCCATGCCAAATCTTAGGTAACCTGAATAGTTTTCTACTTTGGAGGGCAGAAATTATGTATCACTATAACAATTTGATTTATTCAAGTCTCTTGTTTTTACATAGTTTAGAATGGCCATAATATTTAACAAGTTGAAGGACATACAGATGCATTATGGGAATGGAAATAGATATGTTTGTCTTTGCCACTTCCAATTTGTAAAAGGGATATGTTATGTGCACTTGTAGGCCCAGAGTACCAGACAGGCTATGGGACTACCTCCCAGTTCCTTATGCCTGGGAGCGAAGACCACTATCTGTTTTTTTAAGAGCTATTTTTATCACACACTGGGTAGTCACTCTATCAAGCACTATAGCTACAGAGAAACAATATTCATACAAGATAATGGCTATATTAGATAGTTGTTACTGTTAATGTAGTGAATTCAAAGTAATATATATTATCTTATTGATGCCGATAAGGTAAATATACTTTATAATTGAAGTCATCATTATATTTATCTATGATTTACTGGTATTGATTAAAAAGCAAGCACAAAATGCTACCAGGAAGAGTAAAAAATTCAGGACTCAAATCAAAGTTTCAACATATTGCTGTGTCTTTGGAGACGATACAGATTTCAAATATTTTTTTATTGTGATTGCCTTCTTGACTTTTTTTGTCCTCCTTCTCTGTACACAGATGGCTAAATGTGACAAAGAACAGCCCTGGGTGGACAGCTCGGCTGCGTAGAGCATTGTCCAGAAGCTCAGAGGTTATCAGTTCATTTACTCTATCAGGGCAAATACATTTCCTCTCTCTCTCTCTCCCTTCCTCTCTTGCTAAAATAAGTAAATTAAAAAACAAAACAAAAAAACAGGCCCTGACCAGTTAGTTAGCTCAGAGGTAGAGTTGGCCCAGCTTGTGGAAGTCAGGGGTTTGATTCCCAGTCAGGGCACACAAGAGAAGCGACCATCTGCTTCTTCATCCTTACCCCTTCCTGTTCTCTCTCTCTTCTCCTCCCACAGCCAGGGCTCAAATGGTTCGAGCAAGTTGGCTTCAGGTGCTGAGGATGGCTCCATGGCCTCACCTCAGGAGCTAAAATAGCTTGATTGGAAAGCAATGGAGCAGAGGCCCCCAGATGGGCAGAGCAATGTCCTGTCTGAGGGCTTACTGGGTAGATCCAGTAGGGGCACATACAGGAGTCTATCTCTCTGCTTCCCTGCTCCCTTCCTCCCTGCCTCTCAGTTAAAAAGAAAAAGAAAAGAAAAGAGATTATCGCTCTCCTTTCCTCTCTCTCTCTCTCTAAAAAATAAATGTGACAAAGAAGATACTAAAACCCAAATGGTTATGCCCTGTATGAGACCCTAGTAACTGAATGCGGTTGACCCAAGGTGATGGTGCCAATTGTGGGTCACCCAGAGGCAGCCTGTCACAGATGCTCTCTAGCCAATCTTGGAGTGTCCAGAGAAATACTAAACTCCTTTTTTTTGAAACTTCTGGGGCTCTGCAAGTCCATATTAATCTCTTTTCTACTGAAAATAATGTACAGACATGATACCCTGTTCCCAGAGGGTCTGTAGATCTGTTCTCCCCTCTTTCTAGTTACATAAATTACCGTTTTGATTTTTTTTTTTGGATGAAATCAATCTATTGCTTATGCACCTTGTTCACAGTACAGAATGTGCTAATGACCTGCTAAGTGTCTTTGAGTTATTTTGACAGTCCTACCACTCTGAGCTGGCGGGGTGGTCATCATGACCTACTCATGGAGATAGGGTGAGGATTAAATGAAATAGCAGATATGAAATACTTACCAGACATCGTATCATGCTAGCAAAATGGCTGCACAACACTGTTTCACGATGAGAAAAAATGTAGCCTCTGGAATGAGCCCGAACAAGTTTATCTTGCCTTTAGGATTTTCCAAATACTTGACTCCTAGTGTGATGGGATCTTGCCCTGCCCACTCTTTGTGGCCTTTGTTCCTGTCTCCTGTTGTGCAGCCAGATTTGCCCACATCCTGCTTTTCCTGGATCCCCAATTCCCACACATGCTGGACTTCGTTCGGTCTCCAGTTTTTCGCCACCTCTTTCCTGCCTAGAAAACTCCTACTCATCATCTTGCAGGCATCTTCTTGGCCCTGGCATTTGCCAGCTGTTTTCCATGACCAGACACTCCCAATTGGCTCTGTGTAACTGTCACACTGTTTGCACTGAATGTCATTGCTTGTTTTGCTGTAAACACAATAAACTTTGAGCTCTGATTTGGCCCCCATTGTATCCCTGGAGGCTATCACGGAGCCTGGCACATACTAAGTGCACAAAGATAACTGAATTGATGAACTCATTCAATACGTTTTGTTTTTTTTTTTTTTTTGAACGTCTAATATGCACCAAGCACGTTTGCAAACATCACTGAACAAAATCACAAAATCTCTTCCCTGATAGCTAGGACTCCAGCAGACTACGATGTAAAAACTGGATAAGTAAGTAAAATGTCTGGTCTGTTAGAAGGTGAGTGCCATGGAGAAAAACAAAGCAAAACAAAACAAAACAGAGCAGGATGGGGGACAACAGTGAGAGAATTGCAACAATGAGCCAGTCAATGAAGTGCTGGCCCTCCAGGCGCTCAAAGCAACCAGCTTCTGCCAGGAAAAGTTCAAGATGGTTATTTGTTCAAATACAATCAGGTTTGCTTTTGCTTGTCAGGAAGAAGAGAAAAAATACACTTTGTAACACCTTAAGAAATAGACTAAGCATTTATTTAGGTCGATTTCCATTTTACTTATTTTTTTTAAATGGGGGGGGGGGGGGGGGAGGCTGGGAGGGGCACTTTGACTTCATCTGCCAGCAACCCAGAGAGATGAGCACCTGAAGAAAGGGAGGATTTTGGAAACTGTTACAGCCATTCCACCTGGAAATAACCAGTTTGAACTTTTCAACTTTCACCCCCAAGCACTCCACCTATTCCTATGTCTCCTTAGTGACAGTCCCTAACTCCTTTTCCACCTGACAAATTCGCACTTACCCTTCAAGATTTAACTCAAAGGTAAGTTACAGGACACTGACTAGGTCATATTCGTTCTTCATTGAAGAGCGTACATAGACTCCAACGCTAGGTGGGTGGGTTAACCAAGCATCCGGTAGCTGTATCCCTTGGGAAACTCTTCCTCCCTTAGCTTTCATTTCCAGACCTATAAATCAGAGAGGACAAGGGTAGGTTGTTGCAGATTAAATGCACTGGTGTGTACAAAGTGCTTAGAGCAGTGCCCGGCACAAAACAAACTCGAGCAAACACTAGCTATCACCATTATTGCTGCTTTTCTCAAAGTTGAGTACAATATCAGGAATCTGATGAATTATAGAAGTGAATTAATCAATCTCTCTCTTTTTACAGGAAGAACAAATGGGGTTTATACATGTCTTTTCCCACCACTGGTCACTGCTGGACACTGGCATCTCACAACCCAATGACAATGAGAAATACTAGAAGATAAAGACATATTTTTAACAATTGTGGAAAGGTCAATAAAAACCTGGCTAAAACATCCTTTTACTTTTTGTATAAAAAATATTAAATGACCAGCCCAGGGCTGGACCAACTTTGTTGGTCAAAACATTGCCCTGAAATGCTGTTTGAAGGTCCAATCCCCAGTGAGGGCACATACAGAAATCAACCAATGATAGCGTAAATAAGTGGAACAACAAATCAATCTTTCTCTCAATCTCTCTGTCTCTGTCTCCCTTCCTTCCTCTCTCACTAAGAATCAATAAATAAAATTTTTTTAATATATTAAATGTTCATTGTACAAATCTGTGTAAAGAGAAATATATAAAAGAAATGTAGGTATCATGCTATATGTACATACACATATATTTCTAGGTAATGTGCTTAGAAACACAATGTTTATAGATGTATTACTACTTATATAATTGGCCCTCTGTTATTGGCTGTTTAGATTTTCTATTTTTATGCATTAGAGATTATACAAATATTTAAATATTTATTTCCTTTAAATAGATTTCTAGATGTAGAAATACTAAATCACAGGGTAAAACCATTTTGAAGGCTCTTAATGCACATTGCCAAATTTTTATTCAGAAGGACTATGTCAACATAACAAAATTTTTCTGGTTTACAACCCTTTTTTTTTTTACACAAGACTATTTTTTAAGCAACTTTAACCTCATAGGGCAAAAAGCTTTTTTGAAGTTTTATTTATTTCATCATTACTGAGGTTAATCTCCCACCACATTTTTATTAGTCATGATCTCATAAAACCTGCTGAAAAACAATGGACATAATTGTAATCATTGCATGGGGAGGCATTTTACTAAAAAGAAGTAGGATCTTAGTTTAAGATTAAAAACCAAAACCTAATATTTATCAGGTCCCTCCTCTGCCTAGGACTCTGTTAAAGTAATAAACTGTGTTCGGTCGTATTCAACTGAAACTACTTTTACCTACATTATTACCTCTTATAAGGCTCCTAAACTCCCCATGAGAGATGTTTTCTTGATTATCACAAGAGAACTCCAACAATACACAAACCCTCTCCTTAAAAACCTACCATGTCTCCCCAGTTTGCAGAATAAATATCAAGTTTCTCAAGCAGGCCTTCAGGGATTTTCACAAGATGGTCTTTACAGGTTTCTCTTCTGCTGACTGACCCATGGGCTCTGACTCCACTGCACTGTTCCCTCAGCAGCCTCCTGACTCACATCCTGACCTCTCACTGAAGAGTTCTAAGACTATCTGAGAAACATCCTGGACATTGTTCCAATATCTCTTGTCCCACACCTCTGCAGACACACCTGCTAGTCCAGTCCGGGGTGTGTGATCTGGGTCTATGGCTCCCATTGAGCTCTTCAGGCCAGGGTTCCTACTTCATGTTTTCAGTTAATTGAAGATAAGGACTGAATCTTTTTCTCTGTGTCTGCATTTGGGAATGGGGCATGTGGGTGTTTGAATAAATGAAACCAGAAGCAACACTCAGTTGAGGACACCAACCATGATGACAACCTGATTTGGACCAAGAAGATATCATGTGTGAGATCCATGATATTAATACTTACTCAATTCTTCTCTCTAGCTCCAGGAACTGCAATGGTGGTTTTAGTCACAAGCAACCCACACAGCTTGTAGATTATGGCTTATTAGATTGTATTTGTCCAAATAAAGTCATATTCCACAGTTTGTAGATCATTCTATATGCATCTAATTCTACAGTGAGACATCTAGGAGATCTGTGTTACTTCCCTTGCACAGATGCACAATTGTCAATAAAAGTCAGGGCGCGACTGATTTGTTTTCTCCACCCATTGGAAGCAAACAATTTGGAAGACCACTGAAAAAAGATAAGATAAATCGCCTGCTAAAAATCACTTTTAAATTTACAAGGAATAGTGGAAATGTTGTTCTTCTCCTTGAATTTTGCTGAAAATCGAAGGCTTTATTGGATGGTTCTGACAAGGTGGGTCATTTATCATTAAAAGGCGAGACTGCATGTGAAACCCGGGTTTCCACAGATCATCCAGCAATGGAATCTGGGCAATTCTGTGCAAACAATATTTGTGGATTTCAACTTTCCGGGGTAAAACAAACACAAATGTTCCTCCCCCTATGCGGCAGGGCGGTGCCTACGCGATGCACCAATCAGAGCACAGCTTGCCCTATATAAGGCAGCAGGATTGCCCGCCCACCCCTTGAAGGCGCTTGTGAGCTACCTGCTGTTTTGTTGGGCTCTGATGTCTGAAAAAGTTCCTGTGGACTGGGCTCAGAGTGGCCCGTCTATGGAGAAGCCTCTAATCAAGAAGCGAGGGAAGAAGATGGTGGCCGCGACGGGTATGAGTCACAAGACTTCAAGCTCTTCAGTGTCCAAGCTAATCACGGAGGCCCTGTCAGTCTCGCAGGAGCGAGGAGGCATGTCCTTGGTGGCGCTCAAGAAGACGCTGGCGGCCACGGGCTACGACGTGGACAAGAACAACAGCCGCATCAAGCTGGTGCTCAAGAGCCTGGTCAGCAAGGGCACCGTGGTGCAGACCACAGGCACAGGTGCTTCAGGCTCTTTCAAGCTCAGCAAGAAGGCCTCTCCTGAGCTCACCAAGGTCAAGGTCAAGAAGCCTGCTACCGCCAAGACCAAAAAGCTGGCATTGTCCAAGGAGCCCAAGTCCCCGAAGAACACCAAGAATAACAAGAGAGGCCCGAAGCCTAAGGCAACAGTGACTCCAGAAGCTGCCCGAGGCAACAGGAAAGCTGCAGGAGCGAAGGGCAAGCCCCAGCGGAAGAGCCCAGCGAAGGCCAGAGCGGATAAACCCACAGGCAGGAGGACCAAGTTGATCCAGCAGAAGACCAACCCCGGGAAGGCGGCACCTAAGAAGTAAAAAGGGCAGTCTTTAAAAAAGCCCCAAAACCCAAAGGCTCTTTTAAGAGCCACTCAAGTAAATTAAAATGGCGTAACACTGGATGTTTTTGACACTACAGGTCAACCTCATTGACGGCTAACAAGCAAATTTGTGATGAGGTGAAATAAAGGGTTTTGTCACACGTGTACAA